>NC_056725.1:924607454-924935606 GCF_019279795.1 Protopterus annectens | reverse complement strand
ATGAAAATATTATCAAATGACCCAAGGAAAAGATCTTTGATGAGTATGATTAGGTCTTTTATCAAATTTGCAGCACTTACCTCTTTCAAAACTACCCCTGTGCCTAACCACTTAGCCACTTAATTTGAAAGAGTATAAAAGAGGAGAATTACACATAAAACTGAACCTTTCAAGCATTTATCAAAAGTAGATGTGTAACTTATAGCTAATGGTGAATCTATCCATTTTTTACACAGCTATATCTACAACCAATATACACCACTGTCCTAACACCAATCATAGCCATCTTCTACCCTACTTAGCAAATCTACATTGGTACTGGATGAACATTATGCCAATTAAAGTTGGCAGTGTGGGGAGGTCCCAAAAGACTGAATGCCAAAAATGGTATACATTGCTTTCTAAGATAGTGTATCCTTGTGGATATAGAATACTACAAATTATGAGAAGTCTGAAGCAGTAGTTACTATCTAAGTGTCACCTCACATAGTCAGCCATATTTGTAAAGGCATCATAATGTAACCCAAATGACACAGTAATTTGTTAACATAAGACTGGATGACTTCTAAATATAGCAAAGGTTGCAGAGATGAGGAGCAGGTTTAATTTATCACTATCAGATAAATCTAGGCAATGTGTCTAAACTGTTTGTTTCACGTCTCGGAAGTTACAATAGAACATAGTCAGAATCCATCACTGCCAGTTAAGAACAAATGAGCTAAATCTTTTACACACTCAGCGTATCTCATGTACCAAATATGAAGATATGAGGTTTCTCCTCATGAGGTCTAAATACAGGTGTCTTGCCAACATGAATTACACACTTAGTTATCCGATAGCGGAGGTTAAATAATTATAGTCATTTATGTCAGCTGGAGATGTAACATCTTCAATTGGCTCTGTCGGACATATAGAGGGAAATATATAATTAGCGTGAACAACCAAACTATACTAAGGAAAATATGAACCCGTCATATAATTTTACAAGAACATGAACTATCTTTACTCAAAATCTATTTGAGCCTAGTTCTCCATATCAAAATAAAAATAAAAATAAAAACAAGGGATAACTAGCTTTCCTTATGGCAAGCAACAAAAAATCATTAGGTATCAGGGAGGAACCTTAAGCAAGTTATTATCGATCTCATAAAATATGTGCTAGAATCAAAAATTTAAAGAACACAGAACAGTAACAATAGGAAACAACAACTACAAAAACATCTTGTCAGAATCAGAATAGTTTACAAAACTTCAATAGATGTTATATCATTTGCAACATCAAGCTTAGCTCATAACTGAGAGTCTCCAACATAATAAACTTAGTATTCAACAGTTAAATCCTTCGCAACTTAACTACATGAAAAGGAAGTTCAAAAGATTGGTCTACACTAGGTTAAGAACTCATTGATCCACATCACGAGCTTCTAGCACTTAAAATGACTTATATATATATATATATATATATATATATATATATATATATATATATAAGTCATTTTAAGTATATATAATATATAAATAAATATAAATATATTAATATATAAATAAAAATAATGAGACACTCAGATCCTCCCAGATTAACAAGTCGAAGGAGATTTTATCAGTTGAACCCCAGTTAGACCATGCAAGGTTGAAGTTCGGTCCATGTCTCTTTAAGGAAGTAAGTTAGCTTGGTCAAGCAAGCCAATGACTAACTACTAAAACCTCCCTTCTCCTCAAAGCAGCCAAATACCTTCCATAGCATCTTGCTTATTATACATATTGTATAAGCAGATCCGTGCTCACAATCATAGTCTTGCCTTCCCTCTATACCGGAATTGAATAGACTGCTCTCACACAAATTCATGAGGGTAGACATCTCAGGAAGTTGTTACACAAAGACCTTCCTACTACCCCACTGTTGGCTAACCAAACAGTTCCTAGAAAATTTCTTACGCATATGTGCGAGTTTCCGGTATTTTAAAAAATATTTAGCATGTTCTCAACAAGATAAAAAACATCAACTTTACACATTAAGAATTGACTTCACTGCCATCTAAACTGGCAAGCGGATTGAAACTCTTGCAACCGGGAGCTTTATAGATCGGGCGCTTTACCGAAGCATTTAATGAATATTGGTTTTGCTTCTTTAGGAGAGTACGTTGTATTTCTTGCTTCATTGTGTGAAAAGGAAATGGTATTTGGAAAGTGCATCTGAACTTTTATCTTTATTCTGATGAGCTCCGCACAGAATTGTGAGAATTTCGGCCCTTTTCTTTAATAACCACCGGGAGGTCTTGAGATATAAGTATTCTGTGGCCATTCCACAGAAATTGCTTCTGTTTCTTGCTCGCATCTAACACTTTCTGAACATCTTGGTAGTTAAGGAGTTTAACACAGATTATTTCACTCAGATACCTGGGCATTACTTTTACTCACCCTCACAAAGAAATAATAAAAAAGTCTTAATAAAGTATGGTCAAAAGTTACTGAAGATCTTGATAGATAGAAAAACTTAAACCTCTCCCTTCTCTCAATGACAGCAATCATAAAAATGAATATCCTCCCTAAACTTCTTTATCATTTTAATGCTATCAACCAAAACATTCCAAATAGTCTTTTTTCTAAAATGACAACAACATTGGGCAAATTCATCTGGCACCCTAAGAATACTAGGATTAGTTACACGAAATTAACCCTGCTCAAAGAGAAAGGTGGTCTGAGACTTTTTGACTTTCAGACATATTATCTTATTATTAATGCCAGTCATATTATAAGATTAGTTAATTATGAACTTTCTGATTCATCATGGCACCCTCTTTGGATAAAAACTTATTACCAACATTTCAGATCCTCCAGTGTAAATCCAAAGGTTATACCTTTTTCAATGACAAGACTCTGAAAGATTTCAAAATACATCCAACCTTAATCAACAATATGGCATGTTTTCAAAAGCTCATAACTTCCTTAAACCTAAAAACTCCTTAACTATGGCTCAACCAATACACCTGAACCCTAATATCAGACTTAATAATAATATGCTAAATTTAGATAATTACCCAGTCATAAAGAAATGTACAGTCTGGGATTTTTATCACACCAAAGATCTGCCACTGAGTTCTGTCATAGACTCCCTAGCAGCAAGCAAAAAATACTGTATAATTATCAAACAACTCTGATGACAACATAAATTAATGTAACTCCACAAGATTTTCAATTGTACCAACAAATCGCTTCCCTTCTTTTATTGAGAACTAAAATGTTATCGAACACTTATAGACTAATTACTCAAATTAAATACCAGGATGTTATTTTATATTCCAACTACTGGATGAGTCAAAATAATAAATTAACCAATGAACACAAATTAGTGGCAATCGATATAACTATAAAACTAACTCCCTTTAAAAAATTAATCTCAATTTATGATTAATAACGCTTATCACACACCACTTTTTCTGAGTAAAATAAATGCCAATTTATCACCCTTCATGCTCAAATTCAGCAGCAGACAATCTTCCCATATTTTGGTCTTGTAAAAACATCTATAAATGATGGTGTTCTTTAAGGCAAAACTGGAGAAAACAAGTTATATGAAATCCAACCTCTCATGGGAAATGGCAATATTAAACATTTTCCCCAACTCCTATACATTTTTGAGTCTAAACATATTATTGCAACACTGTGTGACATCATTAATTTGTGATAAGGGTATTTAATGGCTGGGTTGTTCTTGTATTACTGTTCTGAAGAAGTCCCTACCAAGGGAAGAAAGTGCTTAACCAGAAATAAATTCAATCTTCTTGACTTGTAGCTGGTGTCCGAGTGCTGGTTCTGCTGGTTTTGAATTTGGTAGACTCACTTGTGGTTACATGCAGGACCCATTCCTCATCCATTTACAACTTTTTTGGACAGGCAGTATTCATGGTTATTAGTATAATGCCTTCCTAATTATCTCTTCATATTAAAAAAAGTAAACATTTTTTATACACACTGTTTGGGAAATTACATCTACAATGCTTCCCACAACAGGTATTTATTAAATGGCTATAACAACCATCTAGTAAATATGACCCATAACCTGAGCAAGGTCTTTGAATGGGTAGCAACTACCTAAGATATCTGGGTATTTCAGTTTTATATTTTTTAGGTAGCAATAATCCTAGTTAGGACTTTTCCTGCATATGAAAGACAGAGCCTAGCCCTACTTTAGTTTAAATGACATAATTAGAATCAAATTATATTCATCTCTAAGCATTAGGAGCAGTAAAGTGTCACAGAGAAGAGACAGAGAGAGAGATAGAAACCAACAATACTTTTTTGCTGGTTAAACTAAATTATTCACATTCTAATTATAAATCATTGCTGTTATACTGTAGGTTAGTATGCCTGCAGTTGCTAAAATGATGCTAAAGAGAAATGCGTTGATAATATATGCAAAGCATAATCATATGCACAGCATGCAAAGGATTGGTAATTGTAAGAAATACACAATACACCTCCCAACTGTGGTTACCAATAGTATATTACAGGGCATTCTGGTTTGACCACTCCCTCTTAGAATATTTTTCTCAGAAATTAAAGTGGGAAAAGGGCTCCAGATTATCAAATATGTTGATTTTTGCAAACTATATATCATAATTACTTCAATAAAAGTTACCAATATCTCCAATATGATCTTCAAAAAACATATACCTAATGCAGTGGTAGTGATCTCATCTTTAATGTTAATAAAGGTACAATCATGAGACATGGCAAAAAGGAGATAAATTATGATTAAAATGTGGTCAAAGCATGCACAAACAGCATCATCATTATAGATCAAGAGACTCTGTTTGACAAAAACTTAAACATTTGAAATATATCCTTCAGCAAAGAAAATAATTAAACTGAAGTTTATTAATGTTCAAAGAAACTAGCTTCTAGATGAAATAATTTGTTTAATATCACCAAATTAGTTATTCAGTTATCGTCAAGTATTACTGACCTCCCACCACTAAATAATGCAACACATATTGAAGTGATCCACAATTAAGACATACCACAAAAAACATTCAAACAAATATAAAAGCTTTCTAGCATATCTTATTCTCTGTGGCAATATATGCCCCAATCCAGGCCCTATATTTTCTAAGTCAAGTCTAATTCCAAATCTATATCCACTTGGTCACAAAATATGTCACATTCACACTAGAAGAATTTGCAATAAGCAAGAGTAATTATATGCATGGATAGACTAGTACAAACCAGAATTTCTTACTATAACAGAAACATGACTAAAACAACCATCTCAATAACATTAGCAGCTGGTTATAACATTTTAAGAACTGACAGACCAAGAAAAAGAGCAGGTGAAACACTAAAATTTTATTCTGACAAACTCCAATGGCTACAATAACAGCTGCATTTAGTAATTCTGAAATACTACCACTATTAAAACTAATATTTATAGATCCCTCCATATTGCTGCCATTTATATTCCACCTATCCATGTCACAACACACAAAGAAATCCTGGAAGACATTCTGTCTTGGACTGCCTCAGCTCTACAGCACAGTGCAGTAGTCCTAGATGATTTTAATTTTGACTGGTTCAATACCAGCCAACTATCTATAAATCTTTGTGACCAACACAAGCAATAAATGACCCCACCAAAACCTCAAAAAAAATAGCTTTTTATACTGGATTTTAAAATAATAATAATTAAAAAAAAAAAAACACTCAAACCTCCAACTCAGGTACTCTCCCTAACACGTGTTATGATTATAACCCTACATACGTTATTTGATCACAAGCCAGGACAACTAAGACCATTACATTCATTTGGACTAGACAAGTGAATAACTTCTCATAAATATACTTTAACTGTCTGTTACAACAATGTTACTAAGATCCATTAAAATGTCTTCCCCTAGCTGAAACTGTGTCATGGTTCAATGAGACCTTCCATTCTAGAAAGCTGAATATCGCAGTTGTCATGTTATGCAAATGAGCATCTAATGAGACGAAACGAGCAACATTATGATCATTAGACCAATGGAAAATGTAAATGAGGGTAAAACAACATGGCAAAGCAATTCAGAAATGTATAAAAAATGCAAACAAGAGGTGGCCACAAGTAAAGCCGTACATTATAATGTCCTGATGAATAGAGAGACAGGGAGGATGACCACACTATGATGTTAGGCATACACCAAAGTTAGCTGAAATGTATATTTTATAAGACATCTTCACAGCCAGTAGTCATGATGATGCATGTTGTTACTTTTCTTTTCAGTGAAGGATCCAACAAAGTCTAACTTCACCTTTTTGACAAGTCACAGTCGTCTGCTGAACAGAGAAATTATACAGAAGCTGATACACATAATACCCTCATAAGCAGCCACATGGGATGCATGAAATACTGATGCTTGTGGACTCTAAAATATGTGTAACATTGGCATTCCTTGCTACAGAGACCTGGAGGTACAGACTCCCCCGACACACTTCTACCTTGTTATCTATGCAATCTATGTAGGCTAAGTCCTCACTGAGGTTATCTCTAAGTCCAAGTACTACACCAATCAGTTCTATTGTGGCTGTGGTGGCATCAGTCAGTGTGTGGATGACTGTATTTATATAAATTGTATAACAGCCACTCAGACACTCAACATGGGTGACTGGTGGGAACCATGGCATTGTTGGCTACCACAACACTGCCCCCTACTATTGTCATCCCCCCATGGCCATCTACTGCTGTGCAAATGTTGTAGATCCTGTGATATATTTGTTGTTCAGATCTATTACAGCCACCAGCAACAATGACATTTGCAACAAGATCCCACCATAAACAGTTGTGGAAGACTTGGTTACTTTTATCAATCTGGAGGATCTGCCATCATGGAGATGTCTGTCTCTGCCTGTGAGAACTTCAGAACTTGTGCTCTTTTGGAGTCATCTCATCCTGTAAATATGAATATAAAATTATGGTCAGCAACTAGTCACTGTTATCTGTTGCATCCACATTACTATGACCCACCCTATGTAGAAAGTGAGTATAGACTGTGTGACATATGTCCCACCACAGTGTTTACAAGCCACATCCACAGGTCACTGTTATGGATCAGCCATCTGGAACTGGACATAGGTGTGTCTCTACCATAGCATACTGTCTAGTATGTACCAGATATAACTGCTTTCACATTTTGAGTGTGGCGGCCAGTACATCATTACATGTGGTCTGTGTACTACTTCCTCCACATCATCTCACATTTGGCCTCCATTATACACATGGATGGTGACTGCTGTATATACCTATATTGTGCCTGTTCTTGTTTGACATTGCATTGCATATGATAGTATGTTCCTGTGTTTCACCCAGCTCAGGAAAAATTAAAGTCCAAACACAATACACTTATGCTAACTCCATAGTCATTGTTCAGTGTTGTATACACATTTACCTTAGCAGGTGTACAACACAACAGGATGATGAAGCCTACAGCAAGCCATTCCTGTGTTTTTAAGACAAATCCTTCCACCACCAATACTGTATGTGTGCACATATGTAATTTGTTGCAGTCTAAATAAATTGTATGCCCTTATCACAGATGTTGCAACTGCCTCTGTATTCCACAGAAATCTCACAAATAATCTAGTATCCCATGGGTTAATAAACACATTGTGCACACATCACCATGTGATCTGACAGGTGTATTGTCCTGTGGATTTAATAAAATTTGTGCAGGAATAGTGTAAGTCTTACACGTAAGATGCCATGGCTGTGTCTGCAGCTCCCCTTCGGCAGCACACCTTGCATATTAATGAAGGCGCGCTACTGAGGGAGAGCCATGTAACACAGTTACAGAATCAGTGTAGGGTGTGTGTTACGCACACCCCCTGCACTGTCAAAGCAATGAAATTAAATCATTTAATAAATTTAAATACACTTTTTTTGTGTGTTTGCACTGTGTGGCACTTAGCTGTGAACATATGCCAGACATCTAAAAATTGAAACCGGATACATTTAATTATTTATGAAAGGTCAAGTTTAAACATAGCTAAGCGGGTTTGCAGGGTGTGGTGCAGTGCTTAGCAGTGCTTAAATGTAGTGGATATATATATATATATATATATATATATATATATATATATATATATATATAGGTAGAACAGTATTTCACATTGCTGCATAGCTGAATGGTTAGAGTGACAGCCTCAGGTGCAGGGTTCAAATACGCAGACAGGTTATTTTGTAAATTCACATTCTGAGAATTATTTTAAGTCTCGATTAAATATTATGTGATTATGTTGCAAATACACATAAGAGTATGTTTACACCCATGATGGAATATTGCATGTATACACAGACATTTTACTGAAATTCATTTTGCAAGTACACAGTTATTAAATATATTATTAAATCATGCAGCCCTACTCTCAGCTAAGCTCCACAAAGCACAGCTAAGCATAGCCAAGCACTGCTTATGCCAGGAATGCTTTAACAGTGCTTGGCTGGTTTCACCATTGCTAAGCGGTGCGATGCCCTGCTTAGCAATACTCGTTAAAGCACTGCATAGCCCAGCTAAGCTGGTTTGCACACTGCTAAGCATTACTAAGCATTGCTAGTTTAAGAACTGCTCGCCTGATCTTAGCAGGTTTGCAGAGTGCTAAGCGAAGCACTGCATTTTTAAAAATGGCCCAGTGGCAGCAAAGGGCAGGAAAACAGCTTTATTTAAGTGCAACAGGTGATAATACAGCCAGAATATGTTGGAATTTGATGTTAGCATGGACTATGGCAAGAGTTGGAGAGGATGTGTGCTTCCAGGCACAGTGGTGGGGCATTCTGGAGTCCAGGGTCAAGGTTGGACTCCTTCTTAAAGAGCATGATGTTCAGCTGCTGCAGGGCCAGTTCCAGGGATTGGAGTACAAATCAGAAGCCTGGGACTGGCTGGCATGCAACCTCACCAGTGCAACTGGTATCCCCCACACAGGTGAGCAGGTGCATCACAATTTTAATGACCTGAAGCATAGGAAGTGGGATCGCTTGGCCACTTGAATCCAAGATACAAGAGATGGGAATGTCCCACCAGTTTGTAAGTATTTTAAGATTGTTATCATTGCTTTACCAAATTCTACTCTGAATGTGTGATAGACAGGTATGTATAATGGTGTGTTTCTTTCCCCACAGCTGCAAAGGTGAGAGCTCGCAACCTGGAGGCTCCTGCAGGGTGCATGGCCAGGTTGCACCAAAAGTGTGATGAATACAGATGTATCTTGCAATCTATAGTCATATAAACAAGAAAGCGTAAATTAGTAACTGCCAGTATGTTTTGAGTGTACTGTAATGAATGTGGTCATAGACCTGGACTGATATAACTGAGTAATGTCAGGTACAGTTCAATAAAGATGAAAGCATGATACCTCATTAAGGAAATAAAGTTTCTACTGCATCTATAATTCATAGGTTCATAGGTAGGTACTAAGCTATTGGCCCTACAGCCTATATAAGCCTAGCCAAAAAGGTACCCTGGCTTTCACCACCCAAGAAAATTATTTTCCTGTGCCCCTGTTGAGCAGAGCCACAGAAGTGATTCCCGGTGTGAATTTCCTATTTCCCATCCAATCATCAAGATTCTTCTTGTAGAGTGCTAATGAGTAGCCTTGTTTGATATAGATAGGTAGTTTGTTCCAGAGTATGGGAAGTCTCTGGGACAAGAATTTATCCCTCCAGCATGTTCTGTTTATTGTGGTGACAAGGTTTAGGTCCCTAGAGCGTGTAGCTCGGAGGGATTGGGATTTCTTTAAGTGGAGCATGTCCAACAGGTCTGGATTTGACATAGTTTGTATGTTAGGCAGAGATCACTTCTGATTAGGTGATATGCAATGTAGTAAAGCTGGAGTTTTTTGAGATGGTCTGCATAAGGCATTTGTTTGAGGCCAGTAATCCTCTTTGTGAGGTATTTCTGCGGCCTTTCCAGTTGTTGTAGATGTCTTGGAAGGTACATACCAAAAGGGGCATTGTACTCTATAATGGGTCTAATGAGTGATGAGTAGAGAGGAACAATTACCTCTTTTTTCCTGGATGACAAACCTTTTGTGATGAGGTGTGCAACGTAGAAGAATTTCCTGACTACTGTGGTGTTGTGATTATCAAAGAAGAGACTACTGTCCACCTGTGTCCCAAGGTCTCTTATCAAACCTTTGGTATTAAGTAGACTACCACCTATGTAGTAGTTCATGGGTACAGAGTTTTTACCAAAAGGGATGACAATGAACTTTTTGGTATTGAGCTTGAGGCCATGGCTTTGACACCAGGCATCTGTCTTAGTGAGGCCCTTTTGTAGGATGTCCACATCATTAAGAGTTTTGATTATGGCTCCTAGTTTGCAGTCATCTGCAAACTTCATTAGCCAAAGACCTTCTGTGTTAGCCTGTACTTCAGAGAAGTAGATACCAAACAGGAGAGGACCCAGGACTGAACCCTGTGGTACTCCACTTGTCATGGGTCTGAAGTCGGATTTGGAGTCTGCTACCTTCACAGTGTGGGTTCTGTCCATGAGCCAGTTGGCAACCCATCTTGTGACATAGGGATTTATACCTAGTTTAGTGAGTTTATCTATAATTCCAGAGTGGGGAATTGTGTCGAAAGCCTTGGCAAGATCTAGATAGACTGTGTGAACCACCTTACCCTCATCTACCGCTTGTTAAGGAAATAAAGTTACTACCACAAATTATGGAATTACAGCTGTCTTGCAACACCTGCATTATCTGAAGTATTCATCAATGAAGAATGTTAGATGTGTATACCAATCACTGCTTGATGTCACCCATAATAAAGCTGTGTTCTGCAAAATGTGTGTATTTTCTGCTGTTGATCAATAAATTGAATATTACAAGTGCTGTGTAGTAAACATGGGAATAATACCATGAAGTGAGTGAAGGTTAGCTGATAAAGACTGTTTTGCTAAAATGTAAATGTGGAACTCTACTACAAGAGATAATGCAGTATGATATTTGTTCTGCAATCAGATCTGAACCTAGAATAGTAATGGATAAGGTATAATAGTATGTTTATCTCATGCATGTCTTGTGTTAACCATTGCATTTCAGCTATATGCATTCCTGAACTTAGGTACACTGCTGCAGGCAAATATGTAACTGTAATAGCTGTAGACTACAAATATACCATCTGCAACTGTATATGGGTCAGGTAGGCAACACAGCACTCCAATATGGTCTGTACACATCACACATATTCCCATCCACTAGAAGTTAATTGTGTACACCTGCATTCCAAGTATTAATACACAGTTCGCCTAATATCTCTGTCATGCATGAATCTCATGCATGTGTGTTTAAGTGTCACTGCAGTCTTATATAGCACTCTACCACTATTACAAGGTTACAGTTTGTTACCAGGTGAGCTCTAGTCATATATTTGCCAATCAATATTCAGCAATGGCTCAGTAGCTTAATGTAATAAACGTTAGGTATGATATACATTTTGTCACACACAGACCAGGGTTTGAATCCAGAGACAAGTACTACCAAATATTAATAGAAACAGTTATGTATTGTTAACAGATGTTCTCCCCACAGGAATTACAGGTAAATAAATGGCTGTAGTAGCTGTTCAAATGGGTTACTAACTTGTGTGTACAGATGTACGAGAGTGTTAACAAGAATGCTCAGCAAAGTGATAATACTTCAGTAAATAAAAAGTCAACAAGTACAATACTAATACAAGTTATTGAAACAAATAAAACTGTTTAATCTCGGTATGTCTGTATGCCTTCTGTATCTGTGAATGTCTGCTGATAGTCTAACACCATGCCTGTCAAAGATAGCATGATAAGCATAAACTCTCTGTACTCTGCATGATATATATCTCTCAAGTGTCATGCTTTCATGGACTGTGATCATTGTTGCCAAATCCTTGGGACACAGATTTCACAGTCATTTGATTTAGCTGAATAGCACAGTCGCACTACATCAGTCCACAGTGCACCTTGCTAGTCAAATATGTTCCCCTGATGTGTAATAGTCCTGTGTAGTTGTGTACCAGTAGGTGTTACAGCTTGGCCCATACTGCCCCATGCGGATAGCTTGAGAGGTATGTAAGTGCTACAGAAGCTATAGGGCACTTGTATACATAAAGTAAGGGCAGACCTGTAGAGTATATAAGAGTACTGTTGCAAACAATATAGCCTATAATAGTAGTAATGGAATACCTTTCTCTCTCCCCCCTTCATACTTTATAACTGTTATACATCCGGTATGGTTTATATTTAACATGTGTGACGCCCGTGCCCTGGTCCAGCAATCAAGGAGCTTCAATCCTCACCACTAACACCAGAGAGGGTGTCTCATATATGAGGAAAGGATAAGAAATACACCGAGTAAAGTACAATTTCCCTTAAAAGCACACAGAGGTGACAGTCAGTCCGAGGCTGGTTGCTCCCTTGCTCCCCAGGTCCCCAATAAGACTCCCCACTGGCACAGCTATAGGGTCCAGATCTCATCCTAGTGGGCAAGCTAAAACCTCTAGCACCCTCTCTGTCCAACCAGTGCTTCATGTCCCTGCCCAAGTAGCTGACACACACACCCACACACACACACGCACACACACATGCACTTTTACTGTGCAATATTATTATCCATTTTGTAAGTGTGACTAATCAGTCAAGGCTTATTAGAGTGGCTTTGTACAATAAACTCTATAAATATGCAATGTACTCTAGAGCTTAACTTATCTCTACATAAACATGCCACTGTTAAAAGGTTTTAAAATATTTAATAATAAATAATTAAAACCACAATACAATACTTTCTACTACACAGTCAGTGCTAGTAAAGAGAGTTCAGAGATCACACAGAAATACTTAAAATAAATCAGTAGTAAAGTTCTGACATCACAATAAAACACTTAGTCTAAACTTTCTAATTCCTACCTATTGTTACAGGAAAACACACTTCTAAAATAACTTACTTACATAGAGCAACAGGCAGTGCTGTGAGCTAGATAGTCAGACAAAAATGCTTAATAATCTCTGGTTCTCACTGTTTAAATTGAAACTGCAGTCCTGCTTTACACTTTCCTGGTGTTCCCAGGCTGACAGAAATTGCATTTACATTATTTTACACTTAGAGCAATAAAGGACATTCCACATGTAAATTCTGGTCATTAACGTTAGACTTAAAACAATAGGCAAGAAGCCTTCATCTAGCCGGACTGGAGCCGACTTGTAAAACATCAAAGGCAGTGATGAAATAATTTTAATTTCAAAGGAACAACAAGAAATGCTTGACTTAGCTTTCTTTACAGCAGATGGCAATGTTGCCACATTGTTTTAAGTTCAACATTCATATTTACAAATGATAAAATTATCTGCACAATTCTATCTGGCTAGGCTGGCAGCCTTCACCCATCTCTACAAGTCTTCACAATATGTTGCTCTCAAAATGTTATGTTGGATCTTGTGTTTTATTATTATTAAATATTACAATGGTTGCATACTAACATACCTTGTTGAATTACCTATGAAGTTGTCCTTATGCTGTAACTGTTACTGGCATGCTGTTACAATATTGACTGTTATCCCACTTATTGTTGTATTCCATATGCTATGCAATGTTATCTTACTGGGTCATCTTCAACATTCAGGTATGCTGTTATAACTAACATTAAAATGTTCTGTTCATTACTAACCTATACACTTTGAAAAACCTCAACACCATAGCTCTAGTGGGTAGGCCGGTTCCTGGTGATCCACCTACCCTACCTCAGCTGGCCATGACAAAGGGTCCCAACATGTCTGGGACCCAACCTGGAGCTGCCCCATCCATTGGTCCTGCACTGCATATGGGCAGAACCACCTCAGAGGAAGGGGCTTATCTCCCCTAGCAGCAGGCATGGAGAGGGAGTTGTCATCCATCGACAGCTACCAGGGATGGTGCGCAGGATAGTCCTCCATGGTTTTAATGATTGGCTGCACCGGACTGAGGTCAGACTGGCCAGCCTGGAGGAGCAGGCTGGCCCCAGCAACCAGCCCACAGCACAACCACCTTCCAAGCCATGAAGGAGCAGTGGTGACTATCCATGAGGAGCTCAGTCTCACTGTTGGCATCTGGGGGCACATGGCTCTCTGATTCCACAACACCCTCCCCATCTAAGGTGTTTACCCCTTCATGTGTCATATACTGCCCCTGCCTGCTGTCTTGTCTGTCATGTCTGTTTGCAAATGCTACATCTCCTACCCAGCAAACCTCCCCACATGTACCTATATCCCTTCCCCAACATTTAATTCTCTCCTTGAAAAAAATGGGCATCTGTCCCACAAAAAAAATATCGCCCCATACATAGCTCTCCATTTTGCCCCTACATACACTGCTCACAGTCAATCATTACAGCAATTAATCAGCACAGTTATGCCACACCAGCCTTCTCTCTGTAATGTTAGGCTCCAAATTCCAAATTGTACACAACCTCCACAGATGTTGTTGTGCAAAAAATGGAGAGCTATGGTCCTTTCCTACACCCATGCTGCACATCCTACCTGGCTTTCACATTGCTTTCCCCCATTTGCCCCCATTTCACCACTTTCCTATAGCCCCCTTTTTCTCTTCTTTTTTTGGAAATAGTGTGGGTTTAAGCAGAGCTAAGTGGTGTGCTGCATTGCGGCCCATTGTGCAAACTCACTAAAAGTTGTTTAACACTGCTTTAATCACCTTTTGTCTTTCTGACATTGTTCTGCACATCAGCAAAATAATCATCCCTGCCAAGTCTCAAACCCAGGACCCTGTCAAATAGGGCACTAGCCCACTAAGCCCCTCAGCTCTGAAAAATAACAGGTGGTTCCAGAAACACATCCTCAGTATCAATGATGCACATCAGCAAAAACATTCAGCCCTGCCAAGTCTTGAACCCAGGACCCTATCAATTATAGCATAGCGTATTAGTTTATAGCATAGTCCATTCGCCCACTAACCACTTGGCACTGAAGAATAACAGGTGTTTCCAAATATCCTGAGTATCAGTGATGCACATCAGCAAAATATTTCCCCCTGTTAAGTCTGGGGCCTAGGACACTGTCACCTACAGCACAGTGCATTAGCCCACTAGGTCACTCAGCTTTGAAGTATAGCAGGTGTTTCCATACACATATCTTGAGTGCCAGTGATACACTGCTTGTACATATAATGGGAAAAATGACAGCGTACTTGGGACTATGATGCAGACACAAAACCAGTACACAGCCAAATAAATGCTGATGGATGCATGTGAGGCCTAGGATAGCAGGTACAGTTGACAACTGCATAGATTGTTGCAGAATGTCGACAGTTGTGCCACCTACTTTTGGCACGGTTGTCACAAAACCTATTCTGTGTGCTGAAGTACTGGCAACTCAGTACAGATTGAGATTAGAAAAGCATGACAGACAGTTCAGTGTCATACATCATACCCATACAAGCACACATGTCCATGCCAATCCTGTGTAACAGACTCTATGCATGCACATATGTCTTGCAAATACACCTGCTATAGTACTGACTTAGCAGCTCAATCTGTTACATTCCTAGCATGCTTTACATTTTGCCACCCATAGTCCTGGCTTCCATTGCAGTCTGTTGCTCAAGTACATGCTTGCCAAAACAACAAATAAATGATTGAGCCCTGCAATTTTAAGCAGAACTGGTTGCTGCTACTGCAGTCACTGCCACCCATATTAACACATCAAAGGCCTGTAGGTTAGGAAACACTTCACAAATATGTATAGGTGTCCTAAATGTCACCTACCACTCTCTGGATGGCACTATTACATAACATATTTACCTGCCTCACCTGGACTGTTATGGGTACCCTCACCCTAGCTGTGCAGTGACAACAGAGCTGACACTGCTCCCTCGCTGACATATACAGCTTGCTGTCCCCAAATGTGTACACAATCCCCAGTATGACTCCTGGCCAGAATGCAGCAGCTGCAGCATGCAACATATGCAGAAGTGTGGTCAGCTACCTGCTACAGACCTACCATACCTCCCAAACACCTAGAACAGGGGATACACACAACACCCATACAGAAAGGGGTGGAGGGATGGTCAAGTGACAGGGACATGTGTCACAGTCTTCCCCTATAAACATGCCCAGCTGATAGACCAGCAGCTACTGCAGCAGCATGCATATTCTGATGCAAATGATGTGTGACATTCACATCTGTTTGTCCCCTTACTGACCTCAACCCACTTTGTTATACAGTAAGCTGCCACATAATCAGAAAGTCTGTTCACAATGGCCAAACATAACATGCCAAACTGTGGACATACCACATAAATCCAGACAGTGGACAGTACTATTACCAACTCTGTGTGATGTAGATCTCATAGGCCAAGAAAAGGTTGAAAGCCTACATAAAGGCCTTAAATATAGCACTGTGATTCCATGCCATTGGCTAAAGCAAATGTAACCCAGCTGTTCTGGATGCAGTTAGCAAATGCAAGCCACAGATTGGTGCACAGGCAATCACCTGCTCAAGAGCATTACCTACAAAAGGCAAGCTGCTGCCTATTGTAAACAGGTCTGTGACTTTCTTTACAAAGACAGACTGTGAGAACATAAGCATTATACTACAGGATTTCTGCACATAAAGGAGAACAGCACTATACCATGTATGTAATAGTATGTAATGTGACACAGATGGGAGGATGCAGTTATGGGAAATAGGGATTACAGCTGTAGGTCTGTAGTGCATATATTGGTATGACATGTTGCTGTTATTCAGCTGTCTGGCACCTAGCTAACCTTTCAACTCTATCTGCTGTGACATAGATCAAAGCTCTGGCCCTATGAGTTCATCCAACAATAGTCAGCTCATGTATGAATGCTACTGAATTGTGTTTTAGACAATAGTGACAGTAAGCACTGGTGGATCCAGCTGGCATATCACATGATGTACTGTCAGTCAGCTCCTCCCAGTCTGTGAATGTCACACAGGCATACTTCAAACATTGTCCAGGTATCACTAGCTGTTCCTGATGCACTCTGGCTAGGCCACTGTGAACTCTGCACCCATATCTCATCACTTGAGAGCTGTGCCTAGCATACCTGTTGACCCGCTACATCAGGACAGCAGATTATAGCCAGTAGTAGTGGGCGGACACAGGCCCGGCCTCAGCGACAGAGCGTACACATCCAGCATACAATGTAAGGGAATAAATACAGTACCAGATATTAATGTACCATAACTGTTCTCTGAGGGGGTCTGGCATGTGACAAACAGATTCTCCATAGTCTGGGAACAACCATTATGTATTGTCCAACTGTTTGCCAGACATCCACATTTGTCTGGCAGAGGGTCCACATATATCAGGCACATGTACACATTCTGCAAACATCTGTGTACTGCGTATGTCAGACACATACAGGGAGGATATCTCACAGCACATTTGCAGTGTTGTCTGTCATTGGGTCACACACACATTGCTGGACTGTCCCCATACACTTGTAGTACCACTCACCTATTTGTCGGATGGTGGCTGTATAACATGGTACTGGAACATCACCCATAGGTGACACACCACAGTAGATGGCAATGATGGGTGTGGAGATATAACATATTTTGCACAGCACACAGGGCCATAACTGATATACCTAGGATCATAGGAGGTTACTAGGCTATTGGCCCTGAGGCCCTCATGAGCTTAGTCCAGAGTTTAGGCCATGTTTATGCAAGTCAGCACCTGATGCCCCAGTCCAACAGAGACACTGGTGGTATCACAAGGGTGTATGTCCTGTTTACCATCCAGTTATCCAGGCTTCACTTAAAAATGGGTAAAGAGGTACTCTGCTTGAAGTGGACAGGGTATTCATTCCACAGCTGGGTGAATGTGTGGGACACACATCTGACCCACCAGCAAGTCATGCTGATGTCACAGAAAAGGCACATGTGCGGGTTACTCAACTGAAGCTTGACTTGCGGATGTACAGAGGTCCCATCAAAGTGGAGTCTGTGATCGCCTTGTATGCCACACAGAGGTCATCTCTGAGGAGTCTGTATGAAACTAGGTAGAGAGATAGGGCTTTTAGCCTATCTGTGTATGGTAGATATTTGAGGCCCTGGTATTCCCTGGTGAGGAGCCTCTGTTGTCTCCCCAACTGCTGCATGTGCTTTGTGAGGTACATGACGAAAGGGGCATTATACTCAATAATGGACCTTATTAGGGAGGAAGACAGGGATGTTATGACCCCATGTCCCTGGATGAGATATCCTTACGTATGAGGTGGGCCATGTAGAAAGCTTTCATTACAAAGGAAGCAACATGGTGGTTAACTGTCATGGTGCCATCAACCTGTGTGCCCAAATCCCTGACTGATTGTGTGCTTAGGATATTGTTAGTAATGTGATAATTTGTGGTGATGTCACTCTCCCCAAAGTGAATGACACTGCATTTTGTGGTATGCAGCCTGAGGCCATGTGTCTGGCACCACTCATGTGTCTATGTAAGACCCTCTTGGTGGATGTCCACATCACTAGGGGATTTGGTGACAGCACGCAGCATTCAGTCTTCTGCAAACATGGTCGGCCATAGCTCACTTGTGCCCTGCAACTCAAAGGGGTAAATCACACATAACAGAGGCCCCAAAACAAAACACAGGGTTATGACACTAGTTACAGGTCTACCACTTGACTAGATGGGTGCTGTTAGTGCACCAGTGTGCTACCCATCTGGTAACATATGGATTGATGCCTAGATGAGAGCATATATCTATTATGGCCAAGTGGGGAATACTGTGAAAGTCTTTGGCCAGGTCAAGGTAGGCAGTGTGCACTGTCTCCCCATCACCCATGGCTTTGTTGACTGTGTCAAAGAAGTCAACCAAATGTAACAGACATGATCACCACTTGACAAAGCCAAACTGTGTATGATCGAGTGTGTGGAGGTTGCCAATGTCCTTGTTAAGGAGGTTCAGGATAATCTGTTCCATGGCCTTGCAGATTGGGCTAGTTAGGGTGATGGGTCTATAATGTCCCAGATCAGTGGACGCTCTGCCTTAGTGTAAAAAGATGACAGTGGGTGTCCTCCACTCAGCTAGGACAAAGGTGGTACTCAGGATTTGGTTGAATACAGTGCCTGATTGTACTGGAGGTTCATGCTTGAGGTCATGTAGGATGCATGCTACAATGCATTTGGGTCCCATAGAGGCTGCATTTCATGACTTTGAGATGGCAGTTATGACCTGTTCCCTAGATATAAGGGGAAGGGGGTAGATACTGGGGATGTTGGGAAGTACTGATGGGGGGGTGAATCTTTCACTGACTCTGTCAGGCAGCAAGTATGGTATATCTACAACACTTTTATATCTGGTGTTCTTCACCACCACTTCTGAGCAGATCTGGGAGCTTCCTTTGAGGTAGCAGACATATATGAAGAAGGAGATATGACTGTCTGTAGTGGGTATCGCTAATGTGGGCTTGGAGTTTGCTTTGCAGGATTTCAGTAGTACTCTTATTTGCTTGTTCAGCTAAGGAGACATTGCTTCAAATTTGGCACCTGCTCCTTCTTGGTCTTGGACAGCAATATTTCACTCCTGTTATAGAGTGCATTTATTGCAGATGCCCCCCACACAGGTTTACTTATCCTTGCAGAGGATGATGTAGTCCTGTTAGGTATACCTGACTCTATGCATCTATACAAATGCATGTAAAGTGCTTTAGTATATTTATGGATTTGGGTGTCAATTCCCACAAAGGGGGAGGGGGCTGTAAAGCTGTTTATACCATAACTCAGGAGGTTCATAGGTTCATAAGTTGGTACTAGGCTTTTGGCCCTAGGGCCTATACAAGCCAAGCCATAACAATTCCTTGGATATTTCTTCCCACAGTATTTACTTCCCTGGACCCCTGTCTAGCAGTGTGACTGACGTGATCCCCGGGGGGGGGGGGGTTTCCTAGCTCCCATCTAATCGTCAAGGTTCCTTTTGAAGAGGGCTAAGGAGGCGCTCTGCTTGACATGCATGGGCAGTCTATTCCAGAGTATGGGGAATCTCTGGGTCAGAAACCTATCCCTCCAGCATGTTTTGTTCATTGTGATGACAAGTTTTAGATCCCTGGAGCATGTGGCTCTGTGAGATTGGGATTTCTTTAAGTGGAGCATGTCCAACAGCTCAGGGTTTGACATGATCTTGTATGTTAAGCAGAGATCGTCTCTGAGTAGACAATATGCCACAGAGTATAGCTGGAGTTTTTTCAGATGGTCAGCACAGGGTATCTGGTTTAGGCCTGTGATTCTTTTAGTGAGGTATTTCTGCAGCCTTTCCAGCTGTTGCAGATGTCTTGTGAGGTACATACCAAACAGGGCATTGTACTCTATAATGGGTCTAATGAGGGTTGAGTACAGTGGGACAATGATCAACTTTGTAGATGTTTGTGTGTCTGACCCCTAGCTAGATCGGTATTGTGGGAGATGGTGACTGCAAACATGACCACTTTATGGTTGGTTTTGCCATGGAGAATGGATACTATAGGGATGCTTCAGTGGTTACCCATGTTGTTTATCATCAACTATAAGAGATCTTCACCATGTGTGGGTAGCAAATAGCAGTTCCAAGGTGTTTGGATTGCCAAATTCCATGAATCTCTGGGCATTTGTGGGCTGGCATGAATTGTTCTTCCAGTCTATGTTTGGGTACTTAAAGTCACCGCAGATCAGAGTACAGAGATGAATCCTTATAGAGTTGAACAGGTCCATATAGGCAGAATGGGCTTCCTGGTCACATGGGACTGGTAGCTACCTATGATTTGAAAAGGGGTCTTGGCAATGGTTAACTGCACCTAAAGTCTCTTCTGTGCATCTTACTGTTTGACCAGCCTGGAGGTTGCAAGTCTTTCAAATATAATGAAACACAATGTCTCTTGACTTTACTACCCACACCTTGGGGTCTGACTGTATGATATGATGGGTGACAATGTAAAGCTGGGGTGCTCTCTTCAGCTTTGAACCATGTGTCTGTGACTGCACAGATGTCAGCATTCTCCAGGGTTAAGACTGCTTTCAATGCGTGCAGATTCATGTTTAGACTCCTAGTGTTTAGCAGTATGATCTTCAATTTGTGATTTGTTGACAGTTTCATATTGGTAGTGTTAACATCACCACTTTTCCTAACAAAGGGGCTATGGTGGTGGCAAGAACCATGGCCAGAAGCCAGAAGACCAGTTGACACAGATGGAGGCCATCTCTGGAAAGGCATTTTGGTCTGTTGTTCATATCATCCCAGGCTGTCAGGTACTGAATCCCCCTGGAATGACACCAGAAAATAAGATAATTATTAAGATCAATAATTTCCTGATTGCATTGTGGCATCATTCTGGGTGATGGCAGAATGCTGCTTAAGGCTAGGGACATAACTGCCTGGGACACATACTCAGCGGGCTCAATCATGTGTCACATCATATAGTCCAGGGAGGTACGTCTCAGGTCAGGCATGCCAGCATGGACTATGACAAACTCATAACAGTACCTGTTGTTGAGAGACAGCGTGCGTATTTGATATGGCAGATTCTGGCACTTGACAGACAAGTAACCGTGACCTTCTCCATATACAGGATGGTGAGATGCACATCTGTTTGCTTTATGGTGACACCTTAGTGGCTGTGTGACAGAGGTGTTTGGCTGTATGTGGTATGTGATGTGCAGGGTTGTGGATTTTGTGTGTGTTTTTGCTTCAGAGGTCTCCTTTGTTTGGGGATGTTTATGTTGAGGACCTCCGCATATGTGGGTGTGTGTTGTGTAGGTGTGGGTGGTGTGTGAGATGTACTGATTGTGTTGACAACTTTTTCAGTGCCAGATATGTTGGCTTGAGAGGGAGACAGCATGGACTGTAGGTTCCTAATGTCATTAAATCTCTCACAAATTGTGTTTCTTGGTGATGTTTGTAGATGGTTTCCCATGTACATGAGGCAGTTTCTACATTGTGTCAGGATGCCCATATCAACCAGACTGGCAGGGGAAACTGTAAGATATTGTCCAGCCATATTTGTCAGAATCTGAGGGAGGAAGGACAGGGAGACAAAATTGGTGGGCCTACAGCCTAGGTGCTTAAAAGAAATGTAGGAGGCTTACATTACCGCATACAATGTAGACAGGCTGTAAACAAGCAGTGATAGGTGCAACAGAAAAGATGTAGTTAAACACTTTAGAGAACATGCAGCAAGTAGCAGGAAACTGCAGGATGAAGAGGGAAACGCACAATGTATTGCCACTATGTTACTGATAGTCATGTACATACTGTGATGAGAGATGGCGAGGTATGGTTTGGCAGTTAGCGGAGGATAGTGCTGGCAAATGAGGATGTGCAGGGTGCATACATAATGGAGAGCAATGTATGTGGTCCTGTAATGTGTTACCCTCTACTTGTCTTTCAGGAATGATGTACAGACTGAGGAACCCACCTTTTTCTGCAGCCGAGAATGAAGTCATAGTTGACGGCCTCAGACTGCATCAATCTATTTTGCTGTTGAGGAGTCACCATAATCAGGAACAATGTACTGCACTGTGGGCAGATCTTGTTGCATCAGTAAATCATGTTGCACTACAGGAAAGAAGCTATGAGCAGGTCCAACACCAGGCCACCAATATGATAAGTGCTGCATGGCAAAGGCCAAAGTTGTGGCCAGGGACCATGATGGCACCAGTGTAGGGCCTGCAACACAATAACCACTGTCGGCCACAGAGGAGTTCCTGTCAAACCTGGGTTCAGCCACCAGCTCACAAGCATCCATCACCCCATATGTTGTGCAGGTGGGTGGCACAGCTTCCACAGCAGAGGAGCATCAAAGTAAGCCTCCTGTGGTCACCACTTTAATAGTGTAGCAGTCATAGTGGCAGCCTCTGCATATCTGTACATGGATGTTAGGTCAATCTGCATTTGGGGGGATTTGCTATGCACATGTGTGCACACTTACTCAAAATGTCAGCTATGTGGGCAGTATCACAATTTGCACTGTACATGTTGATATACACGCATATTATCCTGTACCAATGCTACATTTGTGTTTGCTGAAAATACCTCTCCCCCAATTCCACAGGAACATCTGGCGTGGCCGGAGTTCAACATCCTGTAGCCAGTGAGTTTGAAACTGTTTTGTTATGGCTCATCTATACCCCAGGAATGTTAAGGGCTACCAGTTTACTCTGGACACAACTGTTAAATTTAGCCATAGTACAATACTTGTATGTTCAGTTGTGGAGGTGTTCACTACAGTGCATTGACTTGGTAATCACAGTAGTATATTTGCAGGAGCTGTAACATATTTGCATGTATTTTTTTGAATGTGTATACAGTCTATTATACAGGGGGCAATAGTATGGTGGAGATGGGCGCACTGTGTTTTAGGTGAAGGTCCATCACATACACTGACATGTCACTTATCTCACAGATATATAGTACTGGCAACATTAAGCAGATGTAGCTACAATGCATGTTGTTAAGGGCCTGTCTTGTCTGTGTCTGTTGTAGTATGCTTGTGTATTGTGCATGGGATCAGTAATAAGGTGTGGTATGTATAATGCAGTTGTGGCATCTCACCTGTATGTGTGTGTTTGTGGATCAGCAGACATAATATTTCAGGTATTAATGTAGTCATGTTGTCTTCCTCCTCACAGGTGACTGTGGAGGTTGGAGTCTGTCCCCCTCACAACCTGATGTCAGTGTTTCATTGGAGTCTGATGATGATGGTGGCATAGTGAGGCACAGGTGGGGTTGTTGGGGGCTGAATCTGTCCCATGCGTTGACATCCCACTTCCTCCTCCAGTGTCCCCACACACAGTCAGTATGCCCACACATACCCAGTCCCCTGTGGTTATAGATATTAGAGAGTCAGAAGGTGATGGCATTGAACAGGAGAGTGTGGTGACTATGGCATCAGTGACTGTAGACACTAGCCATAGCCAGAGACCTGGTGAGGTCCCACACAGGCAGTGTGACAGGGGAGCTCGAAGGAGGATTGCTGCCCATCAACCACTGACACAGGTGTCACATTATGAGTCACTTGATGCATGTTTCAGTCCATCATGGTGGCACAGGCACATCCTGAATGCAACACCAGACAGATACTCAGTATCATAGATGCATCACTGTCTGGTATCCATGACTCCATCCATAACATTGGTGATGCCATGCATCATTTCGCCGATGTAGTGGACAGACAGTGGGGTGAGACATTGTCAGTCCTTAACTGTCCATTGTCTGTGCTGGAACATATTACGGGAGTAGGGCATCGGACATGTGGACATAGGTCAGCACCAACATCAGCTGAGAGTCCACGTCATGGGCACAGTCACACTCCCATAGTGGCAATACCACCAGCACTATACAAGGGAAGGTGATGCCCACACTACAACATGGCAGACTATGAGCACATGGTCCTGGGCATTCCCATGAAGGAGACGGACCCAGCAGAGACCAGTCACCATCAGAAAGCAGTACCGCTTCTGACCCTGGGCATGGTGGTGCCAGTGCCACTCCTAGCAGTGCCAGTTCCCATGTTCATGGCCAGGGACAATGAACTGTACATTCTGCCGTGTACAGTCCATAGCTGTCCAACATGTCCTCATGTAGGGCTAGCACATGGCTTGACTGTTTATACGTACAAACTCACACATTACTGTCACATGCAGGTCACCAAACGACACACACACAGCTACTCTCCATGGCCCAGCTGACTAGCATCCCTCCAGACACACACACACTTCAATACCAGCATGTCGCAAATCGCTGGTGCTTCTGGGCTATTGGATTTGCCAGAAATTTGAACTTTATGAACATTCTTAATGAGCGTGAAAAGAAGCTTACACATATAGATCCTTGGAGTGTGGCTGAGAACCAGGATCCTGAGGAGAGGTTTGTGCAGCTGGAGAGTCTAATGGCCAAAGAGGTTGCTTTATTTTTTAATACCCATTTGATTGAAAAGTATGTTAGTTTAAATCTAACACCTTGAGGCTTAAGGGTGGATTATCTGCCTGCTACTAATTTTTCTGATGATGAAGCTGACCTACTTGAGGAGTGGAAGCAGGTTTTACTACAATGTACTGCTGGCTGGCTTCATATTCTTGTGAAGTGAAATATGAGGGCTCATGAGAAGCTTAAAAAAGAAATTGCAGTTGCAAGATCAGGTTGTTGCTGAATCTTGCTATCAAATACAAATGGGGCATATTAATGAGAAAATCAGCAAAATAGAAGCTGAAATCATCCAGCACAAAAGGAAGAAGCTACTTTGTAATGTAAAAGATTATGAGGAAGGAACTTTATTTTCTTGGCAATGTAATCCTTCATGCAGCAGGTCAAGGGTCAGAAGCAGCAGCCAGAAGCATCATTCATCAGCGTCTTCTGGTGAGCAGAATGTTAAGAAAACTGTTTTGTTTGAGCGTTTGCCAGTTGCAGAGACTAATATTGTTCCACAAATAGTGGAATCAAGTAATGGTCATTCTTTTCAGCAAAATAATCGTACAAAGGGGAGAAAAGGAAGAAACTGCTTTAAATTACTTTGGTAGGGGCAATGTTTTGCCTATGGACATTAATAGTTGTGAGTACAATGAAACAGAACTACATGTGGTTAATTTATCAGAATTAAATCATTCTTGTGAAATGAGGGCTGTATTAGCTAAAGGTAGTAGGTTTATACCTATTTTTATTCCCTCATCTGCTGATATATATTTTTTAAGTTAAAAAAAGTTTTGTAGAAAAATATTGTTACGTGTTTACTTTGATAAAAAACACAGGAATGTTTGGACATGGGTAATGCTGTAGATGATGAAGTAGAGGATGACTTAATGAACCTGTCTTTGTATGAATTAGACCTTGAGTTTGTGGATTTATTGGATGGTAATATTGTTGATGATGGGGAGGGGTATGTTACTGGTTATGGCAAATTGCAACTGCCAACACTTTCTGTGGAAAATAAATTTACCCCCATTTTGAATGTACCTCCCATTTCCCTATTTGAGAAATTGTTGTACAGGGATATCTCACATGAATTTGCTAGCTTTTTTAAACAGGAAAAGAAATATAACCTAACTAAAAGTGAATGGCTTGTTTTGCAAGTTTTGAAACAAATTAAAAATGAATACATTTTTAAATGTGCTCATAAAGGTGGCAATTGGCTCATTTTGGAGAAGAGCATGTATTGTGAAATGGTGTTTGAACTATTACATGGTGAAGGTGATTATAGACCTTTATTCAAGAATCCTGTGGAGGGTTATAATGCAGAATTATTAGAAATATTGGAAAAGGGTGAGTGTTTGTGTTTTTTTGGTAAATGTGATGCTAACAAATTGTTTGTCAGGAACCTGTGATCCCTATAATTTATGCATTACCTAAAATCCATAAGGATTTGGAGAAACCACCTGGTAGGCCCATTATTTCAGGTGTTAGGTCTTATTTGAGTCATGTGGGAAAACCTCTTGATTTTCATTTAAAGAAGTATCTATGTAAGGTCCCTGCACACTTTTCTAATACACAGGAGGTGTTGAATGGGGTAAAAAATATTCAATGGCAGGACAATTATTGGTGGGCTTCTATTGATGTGAAGTCATTATATACCAATAAAAAAACAGATAGGGTTTGGAAGTTGTGATGGATATAATGGGTGAAGGTCCTCAAACAGTATTCTTGACTGGTTTGTTAGAATTTTGTCTGACCCATAATTATTTTGTATGTGAAGGAATGTTTTTCTTGCAACTTAAGGGTACAGCTACTGGGGCTTCTTTTGCCCCCACATATGCCGTATTATATATGGGATAATTTGAGAGGAAATGTGTGTACCCAACTTTCTTTTATAAGAATAGAGTTGTATTTTATAAGAGTTACATAGATTACCTCATTTTCATTTGTAGAAGCGACCCAGCAGAGTTCTTGGAATTTTTTGAGGCATTAAATAATAATGATCATGGCTTAAAATTTTCTTATGAGTTGAATAGTTAGAAGATGAACTTTTTGGATGTTACACTGCATGGAGATGGAACATTTATTGGATATAGGCCATATAGGAAACAAACATCTGTGAATATATTTTTGCATGCAACTAGCATGCTTCCTGGGCATCTGTTGGACTCCTTACCTTATGGGGAGTTTAAAAGGATGTTTGACCATACTAGTGATGTTAATCTAAAATTGATTGAGCTCAATAAAGTTGAGATGAGATTAAAAAGTAGAGGGTATAGTGAGGAAGATCTTAAATGTTCTAAGTAATGTGTACTTGGGGGTGTTACCTTAAGGACACAGAAGAAAAATAGGAATAGAAACATGACTGAAGTGTTTGTTCCTTCTGTTTCTACTAATGTTTGTGAGAAGATATATTTCATCACTAGGTATTCATCCTTTTCAGAAGTATTAATAATATTGTTGAAAGATTTTGGTATTTTATTGCTGAGGATGAAAATATTAGTAATTTATTTTCTAAGTATGTTACATTTTTATTTAGTAGAGGTAAAAACCTTATGGAGATGCTGAATCATGACTTTATATCAAAAACTATTACAGATTTGCCATGTGGAATTTTTCCTTGGGTTCATTGCAGTGTATGTTTTAAGGTCAGAAATTTATCTGGCTGTTCTGTTAATAGGAAATCATTTGTCTCAAGATATTGTTTTAATTGTAACTCAACTGGGGTTCTGTATATCTTAGGATGTAATTGTCCAAAACCCAAATGGTATATTGCTCAGACAAAGCGTATGGTTAGGATTCATATTCTTGAACAGCTTAGAGATGTGAGGAATCAAAACACCTTCAGTCCTGTAGCCAAACATTTTTGTGAATCACATGGTGGTTCTGATTCTGGATTATTTTTTAGTGTACTTGCTAAACCTTTCTCAACTAGAGGGGTTGACTTCATTGCAAAATTGTTGGAGTTAGAAACTAGGATGATTTTTAAATATCAACTTTATTGCCCTTACGTCTGAATCAAGAAATTAGTATTTAAATACTCTAAATGAAATTATTTTTTTTCTGTATATGTGCATTTTGAGGATGATAATATTTGTTATAAGATTTGTTAGGATAATATAATAATTGTTAGGCTAAAATATTTGTTAGGATAAAATAACTGTTACGAAAAGTATTTATTTAAATATATTATTTGTTAAAACCTTGTTAGGTAAAATATCATTTAAATACTACTATAGAAAGTTTTTTTCAGTATAGTGTGCTTTTAACTGTGTAATTATTGAATTATTTATTTTAATTGGATCCTATTATTTGCTGTTTGCTCAAATATAAATGGTGGTTAAGAATTTTGTTACTTTGATCCTTGAAGGTGAATTGCCGAGGTACCAGATCATTGTAACCCGAATAAATTGGAGGTGCTGGTGCTGACGTTCATGTTTTTTTACACACAAGTGATGCCAACTGTGTGGCGCAGCCTAGGCCTTTGGCAACCCCATACCACATCCTGGGCATGTGATGATGCCTGTGCCACATCCCTCTTATCCATACCATCGATGTAGGGACATGTAAATATGTGTCTGATGCACAGGATGACTATAGTACATTTAATGACAGTTTGTAGTTCAGTAATGTTAAGTCCTTTAAGCTGCTGTCTGCTGGCATGTGTCATGAGTACACATCAAAGTGTATGTACTTTTGTTCCATGATGCTGCATTGGTGGTAGTATTGCTGACTGACTGCTGTCTCCCACATCTTTTACTGTTTCTGTTCCAGGGGTTTGTGCGTCTGTGCTGTGGAGAGCTGGTGCCAATACAGCAGCTCAGTATGGCATGGTGGCAAAGCATAAATGTGACTTTGCCAAGGTGCGGCTGTATATGTGTATGGTTACCTAGGTGCATATGTGTAGAACAGTGTGTCAAGAACAATGGTGGCAGACAGTATAATCTTGCATGCATACCCCATGGCACAGCATGCTACTGCTAATACATGTCAACTGGGAGTTCATTAGGATTATAGGCTCATAAGATCATAGGAGGTTACTAGAGTAATGGCCATGGGACCCTTAGAAGGCTAGCAATTAGTTTGTCCCCAGAAAGAAATATCAGTCAGCACCTGTCACCCCTGTCAATGAGGGACACCGGTGGGACCCCTGGGACTGAAATGTGGTATCCCATTCACTTATCACAGTTGCACTTGAAGAGGGTCAGCATGGAACTCTGTTTGACATGTATGGGAAGTGTATTCCTGAGACAGGGCAGCCTCTGGGAGATAAGCCTGTGTCTCCAGCAGGTTGTGTTGATGTCACATATCAGATGCAGGCCTGCCATGCAGGTAATGTGTGAGGAGTTAGACTTACAGATATGGGGCAGCTGTCGAAGGGCAGGGTCCAACATTGCCTTGTAGGCATGACACATACCATCTCTGAGCAACCTGTCTAATACCAAGTGGAGCAATAGTTATTTGAGCTTGTCTGCATGAGACAGGTGTTGGAGGCCATAGATTACCTTTGTGCAGTATTTCTGTGGCCTTTCCAGTTGGTGCAGATGTCTGGATAGGTGCATACCAAATGTGATGCTGTAGTAATATATTGGTCTAGGAAGTGAGGAGTATAGAGAGGTAATGCCCATCTTTTGTCTGGATGCAATCCCTTTTCCTATGATATGGACCATGTACAAGACTTTTCTGACAATTGCTGCTACATGATGGTTGAATGTGATATTGTTTTCAACCTGAGTACCTAGGTCTCTCAACACAGGTTGTGTGTTTAGGGGGTTGCCATTGATGTGGTAAAGATTGGAGCCATGTATTTGCCGACTGCTATGATGATACAGTTTTTTTTATGTTTTGCTTGAGTCCAGGACCTTGGCACCAGTCCATAGTTGATGCAAGACCCTCTTTCAGTAGGTTAACACAATTTGGGGAGTCAATGACAGACAGCACCCAACTTACAGTCATCCACAAACTTGGTCAGTACCTACAAATGTAGGTGGTGGCAGGTAGCATTCATGCCTGGATACATGCGGGTTATTTAGGGGCAGCAGCTACTCCCAGGCCCTCAAAATGTATACATATTGCACACACATAGGCAAGACAGACTATGGTTGCCACCTTACCAAATCCCCAATGTGGGACACTTTTTGTAGTAACATGAGAGACGGCAGAACAAACCATACCCACAGTGAGTGCAAAGGAGAAAACCTTACTGTTTTTGACAATATAACAGCTTATTTTTGTACTATTTGCCTAGATTATGCTATTTCTCATAACATTTAGGTGTATGTGATGTAAAATTACTGTTTTATGCCACCATTACAATGATGTAAGAAGTGTTTATTGTTCTACACCTTAACACTGCTGCAAGGAGATGCACACACACACACACACACACACACACACACACACACACACACACACACACACACACACACACACACACACACATGCACTCAGAAACTGCCCTTGTTGAGAGTAGAACCCCTACCTGTCCAGTTGTATATACTATGGTCCTACATACATATTGCATGCACCACGGAACATATGTGTTTTTGGAGTTTCTGCCACTACTGTCCAGGTGGATGACATCTGCAAGCACTGTAAAGGTTGCCATTGGGGGGTTAACAGGTTTGCACAGGACCTTAAAATTGTATAACCACTGCACACACACAGGCAAGACAACTACTCTGCTGTGAGGGGATATACACACACACAGACACACACACACACACACAGGCAGGACAACTACATGGCTGCGAGGGGATATGCTTACATACTCTCGCGCAAACACATGCACACACGCACACACACACACACACACACACAAACACACACACACGCACACGCGCACACGCACGCACAGTTGCTGATTTGAGAGTAGAACCTCTACCTATCTAGTAATATACACTATAGTACGCCATGGAGCTGCTGTGGTTGGACAGTTTTTAACTGTGTTTCTAAGGTAGATGACATCAGTATACCCAGAAAAGGTTGCCAATGGGGGGTTAACAGGCCCTTAAAACTGTATAACCATCAAGCACACACAAGACAGCTGATGGGGATATGCTTACACACGCACACACTTACAGAGTTGCCAGGTTTGAGAGAAAACCCCCTACCTATCTAGTTAAATACACTATAGTGCTATTTAATTATCACATGCACCACAAAGCTATTGTGCTTGGAGAGTGTCTAACTGTGCTTGTGAGGTGGATGACATCAGTAGGCCCTGGAAAGGTTGCCAATGGGGGGTTAACAGGCCCTTAAAATTGTATAACCATCACATACATGCACAAGACAGCCACACTGCTGCAAGGGGATATGCTCTCTCACACACACACACACACACACACACACACACACACACACACACAAAGAGGCACTCACACAGTTGCCGGTTTTGAGAGTAGAACCCCTACCTATCGTGTTATATACATTATGTACTACGTACATACCGCATGCTCCACGGAGCTTATGCAGGCCCTGTAAAGTAAGCCAATCTGGGGGTTAACAAGTAGGCATGGACTTAATATTTATTAGCATTGCACACACATAGGCAAGACAGACACACTACTGCAACGGGATATACTTATCCCACACACCCACAGAATTGCCATTGTTGGGATTATAAGCCCTACCTATGTAGTTGTATAGAGTATAGTGCTACATACATATTGCATGCACCACAGAGCTTATGTGTTTGGAAAGTGTGTGCCACTACTGTTGGGTTGGATGACATCAGTAGCTTTTGCCAGGGAGTCCACTGTTGTGGAGGACACTAGTCACAGGACCATAACATGATTACCTATTGCTCAGGCACAGGCCTGTATCTACACACACACACACACACACACACACACACACACACACACACACACACACACACACAGACTCACTGTACTAGTTACACGTACCACAGGTGACAATTGGCGTGCAAGTGGCTGGAGCACTACATCAGTCTATACCTTTCTGTGCCCCCCCTCTCCCCTTCTCTCTCTGTCTCTCTATATATAATGTGTATATATATATATATATATATATATATATATATATATATATATATATATAACCTATATATATTATCTATATATAAAACTCTACAGATACATATATATCCTTATATGTGCCACATACTGATAGATAAGGGTAATCATGTCTGATGGGGATAGGGAGAGGCATTTAGGTATACATAACTGTCAGTATGCACAGATATATATTGACATATCAGTTTTATAGGAAGATGAGGCTTCAGACATTGGCTGAAATGAGCTAAATGTAGGAACATGCCCACTGTGACTGCCAGTACTTACAAGGGGACTCCAGTCCAGACTTACCTGTACTCCAGTCCAGGATTTTGTGTGCTCCAGCCAGTTACAGCACCTCCCTGATATAATGCCCAAGGGATTCCCCAGCTGTGTGCTGGCCATAATATCTGACTCATACCTAGGGTGTGTACAATTTGTATTAGACTGAACTGGGTTCTTCATCATTTGTCTGGGATCTTTTACAAGCAATGTGATTTCCTGGTACATCAGTGGCAGATCATTATAGACTTGACGTGAGAAACTGCTGACAGACATTTGAGTTACTGACACCATACAAAGCAGGGAACCCATGCTGCTGCATGACCTGTTCTACTGTCCACTTTCTACATTTGTCTGGCCAGTAGTTCATCCTTCTCCTTATATGTGGACCTTTGTCCCACTCCTGTTCCTGGCTTTGTCCACAGATGCAGCTCTATGTAGTTGTAGGCATGCTGTGACTGGGATACAAGATGCAACACCACACAGGTTTGCAGACTTCACACCTCTGACTGTACCTGTTTTGCAGGATATCCAGCATTGTGCTCCATATGTCTGCTCTGGGCCACAGATAATCTGTGTTGTATTGGTATTATAATGCTACATGGTGCCCATACCTCTCAACCTGTTAGATCAAGAAATCTGGACAAAGCCATATATAAAAGTGTGACAAAGGCCCAAAAATAGGGACAATTTTTAATATTGATCTTACAAACTTAGACAGTTGGTAGGATCACAGCTTTTGTATTAGCATGAATGTTCTGAAGGGCATGAAGTCTGCATCTCAAATGTCTGTCATTATTTTCTAACATCGACCTTTATTAATATGCCACTAGTTTGCCAGAAAACTGCAATGTTATGAAAAATGGACCAGAGATATGAGGCAAAATTATGGACATTCTGTGAAACTTTGTACATTTGAGAGGTGTGATGGTGTCCACTGACTTGTAAGTACTGACACCGTTATGTGACAGCCTTTACATCCTGCTGCTACTCTGACTTGTTACAACCTGCTGTTATACTAGCCACTGTCTAGGTTACTCAGTTATGTACTGTCTATATCTGTGGACCCCTGTCCCTCCATTGTCTGTGGCTTTGTCCAGTTTTCTTGCAGTAACAAAGAGTGACAGTCTGTAGAACTCCTACCATAGGTGTACCTCACATGCAAAATAGTAAGCACAGTCAGTCTTGAACCATGAACACCTTCAATCACGGGAATGTACTTAGCTCACTAAGCCACAACAGCCACCAGACAGTGCATTTACTTCCTGACACTATCGACCACAGACATACATAGCACATTGACACCTGCACATTGCAGAAATGCAACATGTCACCAGGTTGATTGGGACAGCTCTGGGATTGTGTGGTCTACTGCTATAACCTTGCAAACATAATGTTACTGCAGTAGTATGGGAACACGGATGTGTTCGGGGTAGGGGACTCTAGAATTGACAGTTATGCAGCTGTCTTATCACTGTTTGTCATTTCCCACACATAGTGCAGTGTTTTTTTTCTGCCTTGGGGCCTACTGCATTTTATGCGGTAGCCAGTATTGGGCAAAAAGTTCCTGTTGTCCCACAAAGCTGTCAGTTGTCTGCAGGTATCCCAGTAGTCCATTCTATTCCCTTGCATACATGCAGCAGGTCTGTACATATGCTACCATAGTCTAGTACCCCATACATTTGTTGCAAAAAAGACTTGATTTACCTTGTACCTGCAGCAGTTGAGATCTCAGTGCTTCAGCGCTGACTCTGTCAGATGTATGCAGTACACAGCCAATACGTGGTAAGGTACAGGTTGTGTGGTGTGGCTGGCATCCTTTTACTATGTATGTGAGTCTGAGTGAGGTGTCAGGCCCTAGTTCCCTAGGATGTCAGAGCATGTGCTATGCATTGCCTCTTTGCCAAGGCCAGGGCATACTGGGCACTCTACATCTGCCTACAGGGACAGGCTCAGGGGATTCCTCCTCTGAGTCTCCCTGTGGCTATGGGGACCTTGGCACTGGTGGGGGACTGTGTGTCCCTTAATTGTGATGTTCCTGCCACAACTGTTTTTACAGGATCATACTGTGTAGCATGGCACATACTGTGAATGTGTGTGCACATGTGACTGGAGAGTACTGCAGGGCTCCACCAAATATATCAAGGCAGAGGAACCATAACTTGAGCAGCCGAAACACATGCTCTATGATGTTCATGGTTTGTGTGTGTGGCTCATTATGGCATTCTTCAGTATGTGTGTGTCAATTTCTGATGGGTGTCATCATCCACAGTTCCAGTGCATAGCCAGCATCCCCCAGTAGATGGCCATATGGGATGTCCCCCTTGGCAAATGTCTGGTGCAGCTGTGATGCTTGTGTGGATGGGTCTTAGTTAAATGTTTTACTTATTTTATGGAGATCCAATAAGTGATCCAACACCTTTTTGTTCACTATAATGCCACAATAAGGCCAAACAGTCCAAAAAATCAAAAGAGTACTTGCAGTAGAAACATATAATAATCCACTGTGAAACTTTGTTCAGTCTCGAGTAAAATGTAACAATTCTCCATCAATTCCACTGCAATGAATATTCTCCAAAAAGCACCACACGAATACCGGCTAAAAACTGATTTATTAACGAAACGTCAATAAAAACATCAATAAAACTGCTTGTGTGGGTCCAAGCAACCCAATGATAAACCGCTACAATGCTGACTAGCGTACTAACATGCTGGTAAACAAACCATCATGGTAAAACTAAACGTTTGTTGCACAATACTAAAAGTACGTTTTAAATGTATCAAGAACTTTTAAAATACATTTAAAATAACACGGACACGCTGTTACGGTTAAGCGCTTTCACTCAAACCTCTTGAGCTTCTTCAGAACAACTCCATCTTCTATTGTCCGTCTTTTAAAACTTCTTTGGTGCCAAATCACCAGCTAAAATTTAAAGCAACAGTGTATCCTAATATATCCCTTTTAGTAATATACAGCAATGTAAACAAAACAGTGTACATCTCATTCCTCTGTATATCCATTACATAAAACTAATAGTATATAAAAAGTACTAATATAAAGTTATTATTATTTCTTTTGATATGTCATTACATGTATGTTATTAGGAGAATTATTCATTTTATTTATGAATGTTTTACTGTTAGGATTTGTATAAAGTTTCAATAAGTTTATATTAGTACTTTTTGGCGCCAAAGAAGTTTTAAAAGACGGACAATACAAGACGGAGTTGTTCTGAAGAAGCTCAAGAGGTTTGAGTGAAAGCACTTAACCGTAACAGCGTGTCCGTGTTATATTAAATGTATTTTAAAAGTTCTTGATACATTTAAAACGTACTTTTAGTATTAGCAACAAACGTTTAGTTTTACCATGATGGTTTGTTTACCAGCATGTTAGTACGCTAGTCAGCATTGTAGCGGTTTATCATTGGGTTGCTTGGACCCACACAAGCAGTTTTATTGACGTTTTTATTGACGTTTTGTTCATAAATCAGTTTTTAGCCGGTATTCGTGTGGTGCTTTTTGGAGAACATTCATTGCATTGGAATTGACGGAGAATTGTTACATTTTACTCGAGACTGAACAAAGTTTCACAGTGGATTATTATATGTTTCTACTGCAAGTACTCTTTTGATTTTTTGGACTGTTTGGCCTTATTGTGGTATTATAGTGAACAAAAAGGTGTTGTATCACTTATTGGATCTCCGTGGCATTCTGGTATTTTTAGTACTTTTTATACCATTATTTATTTTATGGATATACTGATTTTCAGTAACATTTTATTTGTATATGTGTCTTAAAATTGAAGTGCTTAATACAACTGTGTCATATGATTAGTTTTATGGTTTGAACCTACTATTTAAATGGAGGCATTTGATTTCATTTTTACACACTGATGAAGGGCTGATCCCAAAAGCTTTGTGATTTTTTTTCCTGTTTGGAATAAACACTGCATTTTACCTCAATGTTTCCAGGCTTTGGATTTTTTTACTACAGCTGTGATGCATGCCAGATGTGGGAGTCTTGATAACTATCAGGGCTGTCAGCACACACATTCAGGATAATGCCCTGGGCATTGCACATGACCTGGCAGTTGGAGTGATACTCCTTGTGGTTGACATAGACTCTACCCTCCTCACCAGGTGATGCTTTGATGTGCACATGAGTGCAGTCTATAGCACCTAGTACTTCAGGGTAGTGTGCTACAAGGTGGAAGAGATGCATATTGCTGGGTCTCTCCTCACGGGTGCAGAGTAAATATATTTGCTCACTCGCATGTGTTTGCATAGCAGCCAAGAACTGGTGGAGTACACTGGATGCAGATGCCTGTGAGACTCCCATCATGTCTCCAGTAGGTCTTTGAAAAGTACCTGTAGCTAGTATTCTAAGGGCTGCACATACCTTTGCTTCCATTGGGATGGGTTCCCCTCTGTTGGCTCTGGGTCTGAGTTGAGGGCGGCAAAGCTCATTGAGTTCTTATATTATGCCCCTGTCCACCCTTTAGCACTCTAATATCTATAGCTCATGTAGCTCCTGGAAGGTTACCCTGGACCTGAACATTCTTCTCTTTCTCAGTCTAGGCCTATTGTCAGCATCAACACCAGCACTGACCTTTATCTGTATATGTGTCTTTAAACTGAAGTGCTTAATACAACTGTGTCATGTGACTAGTTTTATGTTTTGAACTTACTATTTAAATGGATGCATTTGATTTCTTTTTTACACACTGATGAAGAGCTGATCCCAAAAGCTTTGTGCTTGTTTTCCTGTTTGGAATAAACACTGCATTTTACCTCAATGTTTCCAGGCTTTGGATTTTTTTACTATTGTTTGCATTTTGTATCCTGCCTGGTTTACCTACGTGCTGTTCTTCTTTCTTTGGATTTTTGGCTGTTTTGCTTTGGAACAGTCATAGGCGTTGAGGCAGTTTTATCCTTGAACATGACACAGTCTATGGTGAATAATAGTGGTCATTCTGTAAACCAAATGCCACTAATTCAACATAACTCGCTGCTATCCTGTTTGGAGGAACCAAGAGAAGTCTTGACACCTGATGTGGATGAGGCTGCTGCTGGCTGAAAAGAAAAACTAACTGTCTTGGAACATAATGTACAGTCATTTAAACGATTACAGTGACAACACTTTAGTTTTTTAACATATTTAGAATGTGGTGTTGTTCCACGCAGTCTGAGGGTGTTAAAAATGCCCTCATACCATAATACGTACCCTGACTTACTCAAAAAAGTGGCAGGAGCTTAATTTGGGGATTGGGCTGACTAGATGAATGAATATTTTTACAAAATTGAATGTGACTTACAATAGGAGATTATTCAGATTGAGAATGAACTGCTTGAAACACCTTTAACAAATGCGGGTTCAATGTTATATAACAAAATTCTTGAGAATTTAACAATATTTGAACAAAAGCTGATTGCCACTAAGAATCGCAAATTGAACCGAGACATTGGAGATTTTAAAAATAGTCACATTTTTTCTTGGCCTAGGGAACTCCCTATGCCTTTTACACAGGAAGGTAGATACAATAATAAAAAGTGAAGGATGAAAAAGACCATGGACTCACTAGATTAATTTTCTCCTGATGAACTTGTCAGTGGGCATAATGTTAACTTAGATTCAACTAAGAGGAATTTGCAACCTGTAGACTCAAACAATATTACATGTTTACTATCAGAAGCAAGTACTTCTGTGAGGTCCCACCCTCCCCCATTAATACAAATGGTACAACCCTGCAGAATCAGGATTTTCAGCAGGGGAAGACTCTAATTACTATCACATTACCAGAGAAACTGGAGCAGGCAGTATGGAATACATAAAAGAACCGAGAGAAGGAGAGAGACAATTCGAGGGGCAGGAAACAGGCTCGAGGTCAGCAGTCCAACAGGTGGAGAAGCTGAGGACCGCAGACCCACAGCAGGACCCACAGCAACAAGAAATGAGTGCATTTTCTGTTGCTAATCTATCTTCTATTCAGTTAATTGAAGTTGAGTTAAATCTTTTGAATAAAGGCATAGGTTTCGTTCCATCTAATGTGGACAATGTTGTAACAGCGCTGACTGATCTTAGATTGTTTATAAGAAATGTGAGTATGAAATTTATATTTAATGCATCTGATATGTCTACATAGGTATGTAAAAAACCTAGTATGTTTATACTGGTGAATTGTCCCATTTTAAATGCATTTATGGGGGCACGTGAAAGGGACATACGTAACTATAATATGAAGTCTGAAAAAAAGAAATACAACCTTTCTTTGTCTGAGTTTCAAGGTCTTGAGAAATTACAAAATAACAATGATATTATTATTAAACAGGCTGACAAAGGTGGTGCAATTGTTATTTTTGATAGTGATATGTATAATTTGGCTTATGCTTGAATTTTTGAGTGACTTTGATAGTTTTGTTGAAGTCCCTCCAGCAGAAGTATTTAAATGTATAAGCAAAGTTAATATGTGTATTTTTGAACTGCAAATTAATAATGACATCAGTACTGAACTGTTTAATTATTTTACAGTTTCATACCCTATGAAACCTGTTTTGTATGGTCTTCCGAAAATTCATAAAAGTTTAACCCATCCACCCATGCATCCTATTGTTTCTGGTTCTGGCTGGGTCACTGAATCTATTTCTCACTATTTACAGGTTACTTTAAGTAAATATTTATATAAAGGTAAAAGTGTTATTAAAGATACGAAATTTTTTTTACAGCAGTTATATTGCTGGTTTAATGAGCATCAGAATGTTGAATTTTTATTTCTAACTCTTGACATTAAATTATTGTTTACTGTTATACCGCTACAATATAGGTTAGAAGCATTACATGACTTTTTGAGTAGAACATGTAGCATGGTTGGTAGAGAAGGGGAAACAATTTGTGAATTGACAGAAGTGGTGTTGACTAATGTGTTTATGTTTAATTAATGCACATAAATACAGAAAAATGGGATAGCGATGGGCACCCCAATGGCAAATACATATGTCAATACTGTTGTTTTGTGCTAGGAAGAGCAATTTGTTTATGCTAAACTGCATCCTTTTTATGACAAAATATTATTTTTTAAATGTTTTGTGGATGACATATTTTTCCTGTGGGCTGGTAATGATGCTGAATTTGAAGTATACATAAAATGTTTAAATAGAACCACTAAAGTTTTGAAATTTACAGCTGAGTTTTCTGTGGCTACTATCAGTTATCTGGATGTTAGTCTAACTAAATATAGTGGAGGTATTAATACTTCAATACATAGAAAAGAGATACACTCCAACTGATATGTCCACAGGAATAGTATGCATGCCACACAAACATTTAAGGGTGTAGTTAAAGAACAAATGTTAAGAGCAGGTTAACCAAACACAGATGAGGCCAACATTAAATTTGAACTGGGTAGAATGGCCACAGATTTTGAATGCTGTGGTTATAATAACTCATTGTTAAGATGTGCAACAGATGACGTTATTATGGAAAGAACAGGCAAAGCGAGATCCCACTTTTCTAGTAATACTAGCCATGGTAATTCTGGACATAATTCTAATAAAATAATAATATAAACTGTGTCACAACATATAATTATAGATCAGAGGGTGGTAAGAATATTGTTAGAAACAACTGGGATATTCTTAAACATATGCCTGAGATAATCAGAATAATTGGAGAGGCCCCCATGTTTTCATATCGCATGAACCACAAAAAAGAAAGAAGAAAACCACAACAAATAGTTTCCAAGAGCCTAGATGTCACCAATAAGTGAACCAAGATACTCTGTACATGTAGAAGACTTTATTTCATAAAAAACAAAAAATGTTAAGCGCTTTCACCCAACACAATGTGGGCTTCTTCAGAATGTCATGATTCCTAAATGCTGGTGCTTAAATTCAAAACTTGACACCAAACTTTTTCTTTAAAGAAACATGCACATGCTCATCTGTAACCTGGAACATTAAGAAACAAGTGCTAGTTGTTTGATAGTGGTTCAAATAATATATTAACAAAGTGTAAGTAACAAATAAATAATATAAATATGTTACAAAGTTTGTCATGAACCAGAGGGAAAACCCATGGCAACCCAGAACATCCATTAATGTTACAGTAAATAAATTAAATAAATCTATCACAGCATGAATGTACATAAATTACAATGATTTTATGTAAAAGGTTGGCACAATGCATACAATGAAAACAAACCTGAATGCAGGTCTGAGACACTGATACCCTCCTCATGCTGACAGGAGCTGCGGATATTTACTTATCCTTACAATCATAAATGCTAAATGTCACAGCCAGGGCTACTGCATCTCCACTAAACAATGGGTGTTCTCCAAAGGAATGTTGTATTATTAAGTATTTTTGTCTGTACACAGATCACATACTTCATCAGAATAAAATATACTAACATTCTCAATAGTTACCAAATAAAAAAATGGGAATAGTGCAAATTAAGTTTGCACCAATCAAAGTTGTTCTGTTTTTTTTTCATTTTTACTTCTAAGAACAGGATTAATACTTATATTCCATTTAATCCAGGCAGCATGCCAGAGTTAAGCCTGATCTGCCTTATCAGTTATTTCTACAGTAGTGTGTTTTACTGGTTTTATCCTTATCTTCATGTACAACTCTTTCAAAGATAAAATATTAAACTTTTTAAAATCCTTACAATGTAATATCTGTTTAGACAAGGAATTGTTAAGGTCCTTTTTCTTAATGCACTCCATATGCTCAAAAATACAGAGAAGTAACTTCCTCCCATATTACCTGCACAAAATTCACTGCATTATATAAAGGTTGCCACCCCTGAGATTAAACAATTAAATTTACCTAGATAATCAATCACTCTAGTATAATCAAAAAACAATAATGTATGGTTCTGCATGAATTACCCTCCATTGTCTGCAGTTGCCACATTTCATCCTCCTATCAGTTAATTTCCTTTTAGAAATACTGCCATCTATTTATAGGTACATTTAGATATATAACTCATCTTAATTTGGAGGGATTCGCTACTGAAGGACAGTTTTCAGTTTTTGCTTAAATATGTTTGAACATCTACGTGTTCATGGAGGGATGTAAAACCATGATGTATACAGTAAGAACAAACCAGAACCACTGCTATTCTGCTCAAAGGGCTGTTATTTTAACCACTATGCCAACAAGTTAACAGCAGAGAAGGACTGCAACTTTTTACTTCTGATGACTGATGACTTACAGGGTCACATATTGCGTTGTCTGATGCTTCTGTTCAATGAAGTGTTATTTGAATCATGCTTGATTATTTTCAGATAGCCTAAAACATGCGTTTAATTCCTTATTTCTACATGAGCTATAAAATATCGACTTTTATGTACAACTGTAACAACGCACTCTGACCTTTCTCAATTGAAAAGAGAGTCCATGTTGCTTGTTGAGGGATTGATTACTATTCACTTGACTGTGGGTGAAGGGAGTTGAGGTAAAAGTGAATTATTGTCATACAAATGAAGTGAATTGTATCCAACAGTTAGCAACATACTAGTTGAGCAAAGGGAAATTGTTAACATGATAGGAAGGTTGGTAGGCAAACACACTGATTGTTGTTATGGTGGTAAGAAGTGGGGGTACTATGCAGATTGCATCTGGTACTTAATAGGGTGTTCCAGTCACTTATATCCTAGGTATGCTCTGAGCTCTGACTACCAAAAGGCCAGATTTACGTTCAGTCCTTTCCTGGCACTTGTTAGCAGTGTCTCTGCACTGAGATAAATTGATGTCCTGCATTTATATTTTAAATTTAAAATAAATAAAATAAGATTTTAAATGTAAAAAGATAACCCTCGTGCTCTTTTGAGTTTTGGTTATTTTTATTTATTTGTTTGCTTGTTTATTTATTTATTGGTACAGTTACTGTCTTAGTGAAAAAATACCCTAATAATACTGAAAGTAAGACAGCATGCTTCTTATAGTATATCCCTATTTACTCTTACACATAATAACAGGTTCTGGAAAGCCAGTCCATGGCATTTTATCATGTGGTATCAGTGACATGTGTACGTAACTTATATCACTAGTGATCTACATTCAGATTCAGGTTTACTGGCATCAGTGGACACTCATCGAATTAGGACCTTTTTTCATGTAGTGGATTGTCTAATAAGTCCATGAGTATGGTTATACTTTAATGTGAAAAAGTTGTGTTTAACTGGAAAACAATGTAAGGTGTGAACAGGACAAATTACCCACATTATACTTTAACAGTCATGCATTACTCCTGATTTCACAGTAACACTACTGGAAGCCTTTTATAACAGACAAAACCTGCTTACTGCATAGAAGCAATATATCTGTGATGTGTCATACGGCAACTAGGCCGTATTATACTGCAATAGCCACACAGGAGGTAGATATCCTACACCATACTACTACGACTACTCAGAATTGAAAATTACCAGAAGGACTCTGCAGGAGACTGCAACACATCAGGCATTGTTGTTCCCCAGATGTGAATGTATCATTTTGTATGTGACTCCAACAAGGGCTGCCTCCAGTAACAGAGAATTATAAATAGTCTCATTTCAGAAGTATCAGCAATCATAAAGTGACTGTGGCACGTGTGTGTGTGTGTGTGTGTGTGTGTGTGTGTGTGTGTGTGTGTGTGTGTGTGTGTGTGTGTGTATGCAAAATAAGTGAAAATTAAATTACTATGGACAGCATTTCATTTACTTAATCACAGACACACATCAGAGATGCCTCATTCAGAAACTGGTTATTTGAGAAACAGAGGCCATTACTGTTGTTTAATTATAGTTGAACACTCAGTCTGGCTTGTTAGTGACTGTGTGTGTGTGTGTGTGTTTGTGTGTGTGTGTGTGTGTGTGTGTGTGTGTGTGTGTGTGTGTGTGTGTGTGTGTGTGTGTGTGTGTGTGTGTGTGTGTGTGTGTGTGTGTGTGTAAAAAAAACTGCAGGATTTATTTTTTTGTTGCAAATTTATGTGACTTCATCTCAACCAAAGCAGGTGTGCTACATCAGAAGATAAACAGTTCAGTGGGACAGTCTGCATGCAAAAGGAGGCAATGCTAATATCGTGTAATATTTCCTAAATGCAATGAAGACATAGCCTAGGTTTTGATTTTCAAAATTATTTATTTATTATTATAGTTAGCAGCATATCTACTGCAAATGATTGTACTTAATTTGTTGTGGAGATGAATATGAATTTAGTGACTGGTTATCTAAAAATATACTGTGTCAGTAAGTAAAAGCAATCAAGTTCATGTGATTTAACAGAGTGTGTTTAAGTTAAGAGTTTTTTTAAGATATTTTAAGTTCTGAGGAAGTCCTATGTATCGATACGCTGTTTGGCTCAACTGTTTATTATTCTTGCTGTTGCATTTGGTTAAAGTTATCAAGGACTGATTCCTGTTTGTCATGTCCTGTGCCTACCTTAGCATGCATTTCTTTTCCAAATCCAGAAACTGTAAATCTAAAACAGTCATCCATTACAATACGTGAACTAGGAAGATTACATTTTGAAAATGGTTGACTAAGGATAACAGTGTGCATAGCTCAAAACACTGGTAAACGTTAAAGGAAAACACTTAATTAAATTAAAAATAAAAAAATAATAAAATGAACACTCAGCAGTCTCCAATACTCATAACTGTTTTTGTCTCTCACAGGAGACTTCATCAGAAACTGTGTGCACTTACAATTCACCTCCTTTTAAACTCCTCCATAATGAACCAATTACTCATTTAAAGATATAACACATTCTTAATTATTCCATTCAAAAAAATCTAATAAAATTACAGTTCTATAGATGTTATTTTGGAAACTCAAACAGTGAATGGACAGAAAGGGACGAGTGTTTTTTTTTTTTTTTTTTTCAGTTCGGTAAACAACAACCCCCGGATTTACTAATCTTCCGTGCAAGACTAATCTAGTCCTGCATGGAAGCGGCAGTTTGAAAGGAGGGTGGCAGCCCGCCGTGCATATTAATGAAGGCGTGCTGCCTGAGCTACAAATCCAACACTGAGCGTGGATGAGTGCAGGGGATGTGTCTGAGAGCAGAGCTCTCAGAATAAACATGCCCCTGCAAAGTAGAACAGAAGAAAGTGTAAATAAATGAGCGAGACCGCTCATAGGTGCCCGCATATCCCCACCAGCAGTCCCCATGTGTTCAACAGCAACAGTACACTGAGATAAAACAAAGAAACCCTTGTATTTATTTTTTTTTAAACCCTGAATACAGCTAACCATAGGTGAGCAGGTTTGCCCATCGCTTAGCTACGGTTAAAGCAGCTGAAAAGGCTGAAGAGGATAACAAGGAATATATATGCAAATGTAGCAGCACAGCAATAGTGTAGTGGTTAGAGTATCCACCTAATGGACAGGTATTCCCATTTCAAGTCCCACTGCAGCACATATAATTTTCCATGTGAAATCTGTATATGAACATATTTTTACATATTTTTGCCTTATAACCTACATAATAACATTTAAATGTGAACTGGAGTACTGTAAGAAATGCACATGTGAAGTTTCAGTGTCAAAATGAATAAGGCACTAGTAAGCAGGTTTAAGCACAAATAAGCAGTAATAAGCATGTCTAAGTGCATTTGCATGGGGGTAAGCATTGCATACACAGATTAAGCAAAGTAGAAGCTAACTGAGTGTAAGAAACTGTAAACGGAGGTTAGCAGTGCTTACCGTCATGCAAATCCACACAAACCCGCTTACAACTACTTTAAAGTGCCTTAATCACTCTGGATCCAATGGCCCATATTCTGGCCAGCAACAAAATAAACTGCCTTTGCAAGGCTCAAACTCAGGACCATGTACACTAGAATCACAGTAGTTAACCACTAAGCCATCATAGTAATAGATATGCATGAGGTATCAGCAAACTAATCCTCACCACAGAAAAATCAAACCAAACATGTGAACTGAATCTATGTACAGTGTGAAGTGGTATAACCTGCTACATAACATAAATATGTGAACTGGAGTACTGCAGTAAGGCCAGATGTGAGGTGTTATTGCAATAAAGTGTTGAAGTTCCCAGGACCCCATACAGCATACGTACACATGAATCAAGGATACAACACAGCTATATAACATGTAATGAAGAAGACACCAATGCCAAAAGGCAAATATCATGCAAATTGAATATTAAGCACTGCTAAGTGTTGCACAGTACTGCTACCCAGACTACTGGCAGGATACTACCAGTAGGAGAAACAGTGTCAACCTGCAAAGTCTAATCTTAAACAAATGCATGTTTGTCCCTAGTGGGACGACCCCAAAAATTCTGCTAAAAAGAGTCCTCGGGGTAACATACCATGCCTTACAGGTAAGCAAAGAAGGATATGTATGTTCACGTACTGAATGTGTGGGAACCCTGAAGATCCATGGGTTGAGACAACTTACATGATGGGTCCCGAGAAGTGGAGAGTGGGCAATGTGTAGTGGTGTGATGAGATTCGGATGGAACCTGTAGGAAGGATGATTGATGTGGTGGAGGGAGGGGGTGGAGGGAATGATGGGTAAGACATTATGGGCTGAGGCATGCCGGGGTTGGATGGACCCGTTCTAATGGGGCCGCCTCAAGGATGTAAGCGAGAAAGTGGGGGGACAGGAAGGTAACTGAGACATACTATTTCCCATGGCAAAGCATGTTACGAGTAATATGTATGTTGCATAACCCATGGAATAACATATATATATATATATATATATATATATATATATATATATATATATATGAACTGGAGTACTGCTGCCATGAAAGAACATATATATATATATATATATATATATATATATATATATATATATATACATATATGATCTAAAGTATTGCAGGAAATGCACATGTGAGTTGTCAGTATCATTATGCATAAAGCAGTAGTTAGGTTAAGCAGCAAGAAGCAGTAGTAAGCAAGTTTAAAGCCATGTACGTGGGTTTGCATGAAGGTAAGCACTGCTAATTTCCGGTTATAGTGTCCTACTCCCAGTACGCCTCTAAATTGCTTAACCTGTGTAGGCATTGCATACCCCCGTGCAAACCCGCTTACAACTGCGCAAAAGTACCTTAATCACACTGTATCCAATGGCCCTTGTTCTGCCTAGCAAAAACATAAACTGCCTCTACAAGACTCAAACTCAGGATCCTACACACTATAGTCACAGTAGTTAACCACCAAGCCATCATAGCAATAGATATGAATGAGGTATCAGCAAACTAATCCTCACCACAGGAAAAGCAAACCAAACATGTGAACTGAATCTATGTACAGTGTGATGTTGGATAACCTGCCACAGAACATAAATATGTGAACTGGAGTACTGCAGTAAGCATAGATTTGAGGTGTTATTGTAATAAAGTGTAATAGTCACCAGGTCCCCATACAGTGTATGTACACATGAATCACAGATAGCAGGCACATATATAACCTGTAATGAAGAATAAATCATTGCCAAATGGCAACTATAGTGCTAATTAACTATTAAGCAATGCTAACCACAGCACAGCTTAAGTTAGTAAGTGTAAGCAATGTGTAGGGGAGTCAATTCAATCTACCTAGTGGTATACCTCTTTAAGCATTGCCAACCTCATGTAAGCAGGTGTGCCCATAGCTTAGCCTTTTCAAAACTGGCACATCATCGGGAAGTGCAGAAAAATGGACGTATGTAAACCCCACAGGCAGGAATACTTCCCATAACTGGTTGTAGCTTCCTACTGCAGGCAGAATGGCTGGTGTGGGTGAAGGCACTCGATTTAGAGTGCAGCACTGGGGCATCCAGGAGTCAAAAATCATGGTATGGCTCCTGGTAAAACACCATGATCAGAGACTACTGCAGAGCCAGTACCAGGGATTGCAGTATAAAATGGAGGCCCGGGACAGTCTCGACCATGACCTCACCAGTGCCACAGATATCCCCCAAACTGGTGAGCAGGTCAGGCACCACCTTGCTGACCTGAAGCAGAGGAGGGGGGGGTATACTGGAACAGTGGATCCAGGAGTCTTGGCAGATGCCCAATGCCCCAGTACTGAGTAAGTACTCATTCTACTAAGTAGTAAATAATTTCCTAGCTTGCCTATACTATGGATAGGTCTGGCTAAATGTCACTGCATTTCTCTGACAGCTGCAGATGAGCGGGCTGTGAACCAGCAAGCCCATGATGCTAGGCTGCAAAGGCTGCATCGTGAGGCAGGCTAGTAGTCAGTCTGCATGTACTGTCATAACAAATAAATATAAGGGCCTTAGAAAGTGTTGTACCAGTAGAAATAAATGTGTAATAGTCTGTGAATAAAGGTATAACCCCTGGAGTGCTTCTGTTTACTCTTCTCTCATATGTTGGCGATCTGTTCCATACTATAAACAGTACTGTTGTATTTTAAGCAGTGTCACTCACAACATGGTATGCATATAAAATGGGCATGAAGTCCTGCATAACAATGTTGGATGTGCCAAGAGGTCAGTCATATTGTATAAGTTAGGGAGATTTAGATAGAAAACAGTCGAAATCTTTACATCAATTCCCTGATAGCACAGTGTACTGTGATGTTAGCTATAATATTTTGTCGCACACAGTAGTGGTTTAAGTCCTGGGAGTGCTACTAAGTTGTATGCATAATCATACCCCACAAATGTACAGATTTTGATACAATGTTCAGATAGAAAGCTGCATGCATAATTACACCCAACAACAGTACAGAATTTGCTAGAATGTTCATATTGTAAGTTGTATGCATATTCATACCCCACAGCTGTTCCAATCTGTCCAGCATGGCTAGATAAATGGCCCATATCACCAGCTTGGTACCCTGTTCCCCTGAAAATCCAATGTGATGATCCAAGAAATGTAGACAGCTGTCAATGACATATAACTGAGAGTCAAACGTGTACATAGTCAGAGAATGTATATGGAAACAAACCTGTCATTCTAGCACCTTACCCAAAGTGTATTACAGCAATTCTCAACATGTGTTGCATTAACACCTGCAGCCTGTCACGCCTGTATGCAAGACACAGGTCACATATTTAAGAATTTATAAACATACCAGTGTACAATATAAGGCTATTGTGTAGTGCAAAAATACATGTAAGGGAAAGACCACAGCAGTGACTAAGAATGTTGTGAAAACTACAAGGATATATTAGTTGTTAATTGAACTCTCTCTTTCACCCCTACCATATGTGCATAATAACCAACTGACACTCCTCAACTGGTATGTGCACACTTCAAACATTTGTTGGGACATATGTCCTAATGGTTTATAAATATTCACATTTGTTTCTATGCATGTGCCATGTGAAAATATACCCATATTGGTGGCCTGTTGCCATCAATGAAACCTGCATGCTCCTGTAATGGTCACTGTTGTTCCATATATGCATGTGTTCTGCTTCTCTGCAACTGTGTTAAATCTGGTGTGTTGGGTTAATGGGAATACCTATGCATGCTGTTATAACTAATCCTGAATGCTCTTGACTGTTACTAACCCATATCTGTCATAAACCTGTGACAATACAGCTCGTATGGGAAGGCTGGTCCCAGTGGACCCACCTGTCCCACCTCAGCTGGCCATGGCACCGGGCACCAGCACAGCTGAGGCCCAGCCTGGGACCTCTTCATCCATGGGCCCTGTGCCACCTACAGTTGGAACCATTGCAGGGGATGGGGCTCGCCCCCCTTGGAGCAGATGCAGAGGGGAACCTGTAACCCGTCAACAGGTCTGGGCAGTGGTGCGTAAGGAGCTCAATCTGGAGTATCGAGAGCGGCTACCCAGCTTGAGGGCTGAGTGGCTCTATTAGAGGGTGATCCTGCCCCTTCTACACAGCCCCCAGCACAGCCACCTTTGGGGCCAAGAAAGTGCAGTGGTGACTGCCCATGGGTGGGACATCAGTCCCACTGTTTCCAGTTGGGGGCTCATGGGCTTGCGACTTCCAAACACCCCTCCCCATCCAAGGAGTTTACCCCCCACGTGTCATATACTGGTCCTGTATGCGTCTTGTGTGTCTTGTCTGTTAACCTACCCAACCTACCTCCTGAAATATAACTACTACCCCTCCGCAACATCTCACTTTCACCTGAAAAATAAAAAGGGCAATCTGTTCCCACAAAAAAATCTAGCCGCATACATAGCTGTCCATTTCGCACATGTCAACTGGACACATATAATCTGGTCTAATTGGCATCACAATGAATATATGTTTTCCTCACCTCTCTCCCAGGGGTGTGAGGCTCCAAATGTACCTGCAAATATAGTGTATATGCACAGCTGTTGCTATAGAAGAAATGGGCAGCTATGGACCTTTCCTATACCCTTTCTGCACATGCTTAGCTATTTCCCCTACTGTCTTTCCCTCTTTGTGCCCCATTTTTCACCATTTTCCTATCAACCCCTTTTTCTTTTCTTTTAAAGGAATTAGCGTGGGGATAAGCACTGTTAAACAGCTCTAAGCGGGTTTGCGTGGGTTTGTGTGGGGGTAAGCTATGCCTACACAGGTTGAGAAATTTGAAGCTAACTGACTGTAAGAAAACAAGCGGAGGTTGGCAGTGCTTACTGTCACGCAAACCCAAGCAAACCCACTTACAACTGCTTAAAAGTGCCTTAATCACTCTGTAGCCAACATCCCTTGTTCTGCCCAGCAACAAAATAAACTGCCTCTTCAAGGCTCAAACCCAGGATCCTGCACTCCATACACAAAGTGATTTACCACTAAACCATGGAAGATATATATAACCTGAATTTTTCACAAACATATCATGCAGCACAATCAATCAACAGTACAGGAAATGTATTAATATCATACCACACAACCTGTTAATGCAAGAAGTCTGGACAAAGTATGCCACAATGTGGGTACAAATAGGGATATATGTCAACTAATGCTCTAATACACTTAAAATGTTGCTAGTTACACAGTTATATGTATTAGAACACATATGTAGAAGGAGATGAAGTCTGAAACACAAAAGTGTTGGCACTAGTTATTGACTTCAATGCTGTGATCATCCATGACAATTGTCAAGTGAATGAGGAACAGGCCAAAATATGAGCCGAACATGCATAGACATATGGACAGATATATATCTGTAAATGTAGACAGATAGACAGCTATATGTAGATATACATATTAATGTATGACTCACAAATAATCATATAACATCAACTGTATATAGATGCATACATACGTTCATATGTATGTATATATATATATATGTATATATATATATATATATATATATATATATATATATATATATATATATATATATAAATCTATATCTATATATATATATATATATATATATATATATATATATATATATATATATATATGGGTCTACTATGGTTGATTGAAAACTCACTTGACTGAAAATGAAATTACTAGGACCACTTCACTGAAAGCTCACTTCACTGAAAACTCATTTCTTTGAAACTCATTTCATTGAAAGTTATAAATGGCCTTTCCCCACTGTAGTGTGACCCTGGAATTAGTATATAAAGTAAGGGGTGTGTGGGGAGCACAGCCCCCCACAATGGGGGGGTGGGGGGCATAGCCCCCCACATATTATAAACATTTTAAACTATACACAGTGATACTTACAAGTGCAATAAAATAACTGTTTCCAAAAGAGAATATATAACCAAGATATGTGGGGGGCTTCGCCCCCACACCCTCCAATGTGGGATGCTGTGCCCCCCTTACTTTATATACTAATTCCAAGGTTGCACTACAGTGGGGAAAATGCCATTTATAACTTTCAATGAAATGAGTTTCAGTTAAGTGAGTTCTCAGTGAAGTGAGGTTTCAGTGAAGTGGTCCTAGTAATTTCATTTTCAATCAAGTGAGTTTTCAAACAACCGTAGTAGACCCATATATATATATATATATATATATATATATATATATATATATATATATATATATATATATATATATATAGATAGATAGATACACACACACATATATATATATATATATATAGCTATATGAGATATATATAGGTACATACACATATACACACACAAAAGGTATCAGTAGCCATACATATGTAAAAGTAGTATGGAAGTACTGGGTGCAAAGTATATCCCTCAGCCACAAGCCCTTCAACTGGCACCTGTGAAATATGTAGTGTGGCAGCCATCCCCACAAATGAGAATACTGACATTAAACATATACCCACCCACAATTCAAAGGACATGACATGACACACAGGTATGCATACACAGATAACCTTTATTTGTGCTCACAATAATGTATGCCCGTACTTACACCACATAAGGTCTGAAATATGTAATCAGTGATGAATGCAAGGCCCACACAAAACAGTAGATGCAAGCAATGTGTATATATACCATAATATGCTGTCAGGCCAAGGCTTTCAATTAGTACAACAGTAGAAAAGTACAGTTTTGTACCTACCATAAATGTAGATGTTCGAGTATTCACCCTGCTGCAGTCATCACACTTGCGTTATCCTGTCGTCAGGCGGTCCCGCAGCCAGCCAGAATTCCAAAGTCTTGGTCCGGCGTCAGTTGCTGTCGCCTCTTCCCTGACGTCAGTGCGCCAGGGGTATATATATATTGCAACCGACACCATTTTCTTCAGTTTTTCTTGCCCCAGATGTCAGGTGCCCCCAAAAGGTGGTCAGAAATTAATACCAAAAGGAGTAACCACAGCACAAACACAAAATCCCTTCAGCTATAAGCAAATACATCAGTAAGGCATAGAAGAGATTTAGCCAGTAGATCAGAGGGGATGGAGGGGGGGGTAACCTGGACTGCAGCAGGGTGAACACTCGAACATCTACATTTATGGTAGGTACAAAACTGTACTATGTTCATCATGTTACCCTGCTGCAGTCATCACACTTGGGTTGAATCCCAAAGCTAAGGTAGGGGGGAGGTATCATAGAGGGTTAGTGGAGGCTATAAGGCTCTGCAGAACTGCAGTGGCGAAGCCCGCCCTGGACTTTGAGTAAAGAGGTAAGTGATAGTATTTGGTAAAGGTGTGTACTGAACTCCAAGTTGCAGCTTCTAAAATTTCCTTGGTTGGAACCCCCCTGAGAAAGGCTGTAGAGGCAGCTGTAGCCCTGGTAGAGCGGGATCTAATGGTATCAGGAACTGGTTTCCCATGATGTGTATAGCAGAAACGTATGCAATGACCTATCCATTTAGAAATGGTTTGCTTTGAAATAGCCTTCCCTTGAGAAGCTGTAGCATAGGATACAAAGAGCTGGTCAGATTTTCTGAAAGCCTTAGTTTTGTCCAAATAGTAACGAAGCTGCCTGTGGATGTCCAAGGAATGCAGAAGTCTCTCACCTTTGTTCTGTGGATTGGGGAAGAAGGTAGGTAAGTGGATGGTTTGATTTAAAGCTACACTGGAAACCACCTTAGGCATAAAGGAAGGATTAGTTCATAGAGAAACTCTGTCTTGATGAAAAATGAGGAAAGGTTCCACTGCCATTAGTGCTTGTAGCTCTGAGACTCTTCTAGCTGAAGTTATTGCTAGGAGCAGGGCAGTCTTCCATGATAGGAACTGTACATCTGCAGAGAAAGCTGGTTCAAAGGGAGGTAGCATTAGTTTTTCCAGAACAAAATTGAGGTCCCATGTTGGTGCAGGGGTTCTCCTAGGTGATCTAATGTTTTTTGCCCCTCTGAGGAACTGCCTTAGAAGAGGGTGTGAAAATAAAGGTGGATCCATGTTGTAGTGAGCTGAAATAGCCGAAGCATGGATTTTAATTGAGGAAAAAGAAAGTCCTTTGTGTAACATCTCAGTTAAATACTGTAGAATGTAAGGCATGTGAGGCTGAATTGTGTCTTGGCCTTTAGCTTGGTTCCAGGCACAAAACCTTTTCCATTTGTCCGAATAAGCCTTCCTGGTGCTTGGCCTCCTGGCTTCCAGAATAACATCCAGAACTGCTTGTGAAAGAGGTGCTGGTTGGATGCTTAGAGGATTTGCCATGCAGCCAGATTTAAAGTTTTGAGCTGGCTGTGAAGAATCTGATTGTTTTGTTGTGTGAGCAAATGGGGGATTTGAGGCAATATCCATGGTGGGCTGTGGGCCATATTTTTCAATAGCGGATACCAGTGCTGGCGTGGCCATTCTGGGGCTATGAGAATCAGTCGTGGTCTCTCCTTTCAGACTTTCAAAAGAACCTTTGTGAGGAAAGGCAATGGAGGGAAGGCATATACTGTCAGGTTTTTCCAAATGAAAGAGAGAGAGTCCACTTTCCAAGTTTGATGGTGAAATGTCTTTGTACAAAATTTTGTCAGTTGATAGTTTTGAGGACTGGCGAACAGGTCTATGTCTGGAAGGCCCCATTTCTGAGTTATCATTGCAAATATTTGTGGATCTAGTTTCCACTCGTAGGGATCCTTGATGTTTCTGCTGAGGTCGTCTGCCAATGTGTTCTTCTGTCCTGGCAGGAATTGAGCTTGTAACTGGACTTGGTAGGCCAGAGCTGTGTTCCATAAGGTCATTGCTTGCCTGCATAGCGGGTAAGAATGTGTACCCCCTTGTTTGTTTATGTACCACATTACTGTGGTGTTGTCTGTCTTTATTGCAAGTTGTCCTGGATGTAATAAATCCTTGAAGGCTGTCAGAGCTTTCTGTACAGCTAGCATCTCTTTTTGATTTATGTGCAGATTTCTTTGATCTGCAGTCCATAGGCCTTGAATGCATTGTCCTGCCATGTGTGCCCCCCAGGCGTAGTCTGAAGCATCTGTTGTGATAGTTTGCCTGGCTGGGGGCAAGGTGAAAGGCTGACCCTTGCTGAGGTGACATGCCTGTGACCACCATAGAAATTCCTGTTGTAGGCAGGGAATGAGAGATATCATTGTGTCCAAGCTGTGGCTGTGTTGAGACCATACGCTTTTTAGGTACCACTGTAATTTCCTCATATGCAGCTTTGCAAATGGTATTATTAGTATGCAAGATGCCATGAAGCCCAAAGCCTGCAGAATTTTCTTGCAGTTAATTGGGTCTTTGTTGCCATTGTCTTGAAATATTGAGTCAGTTGTAGTTGCTTGTCTGGCATAAGATAAGCCTTCTGGGCCGTTGTATTCAAGCTGGCACCCAGGAATGTCATTTTTTGTGAGGGTACTAGTTATGACTTCTTTTCGTTTACTGTGTACCCCAGGCAGTTTACTAGATGCTTTACAAAGGCCAGATGATGTAAGAGAATGTCTTTGCTTTCTGCTTGGATGAGGCAGTCGTCCAGGTATGGATATATTTGAATTCCTCTTTGTCTGCAGAATGCAATTACTGGTGCCAGGCATTTTGTGAAAACTCTGGGCGCAGTAGATAAACCAAAGGGCAGTGCAGAGAATTGGTAATGGGTTGAACCTGCAATGAAACGGAGGTATCTTCTGCAACTTTTTCTGATAGGGACATGCAGGTATGCCTCCTTGAGGTCCAACGTAACTAGCCATGCTTCCTTGCCCAACATGGGAAGTAGCTGCTGTAGTGTTAGCATCTTGAATTTGGGTACTTGTAAGTAAGTGTTTAGAATTGAAAGGTCCAGAATTGGTCTCCAGGCATTGTCCTTTCTGGGCACTAGAAAGAGTCTTGAATAAAATCCTTGGCCTTGCTCTCAAGTAGGTACCAGTTGAATGGCTCTCATGTCCATGAGAGCTGTAATTTGCCTTTGTGCCTCTGCCCATTGATTTTGTGGCAGGTTTGGCATTCCTCTTTTCATTGGCAAGGTGTGAAAGTGGAATCTGTATCCTCGCAAAATTATGTCTAGGACCCATTTGTCCTTTGTGACAATGTGCCAGTTGTCTGCAAAAAGTGTGAGTTTTCCCCCAAGGGGGCTGCCAAGAGAGTGGTGCTTGGCCAGATGAGGTGCAAGTCATTGAGTTTGCCTTCTGGTGGTTTGAGACCTGTCTTCTCCTCCCCCCTTCTGTGTCGTAGAGCCCCATTGGCGAGGTTTATACTGGGCTTGTGGTTGTCCTCTGCCTCTCAGGCATCTGTATTTACCCCTCTGTGGTCTGTCAGTGGCTGGAAAGGACCAATTTTTTGTTGGCCAGTTTCTGCAGAAGCGAGGGGGTGTACTTGTAGGAAATCTTTGACTCTCTGCATAGATTTTGCCTTATCTTCCATTTTCTTTAAAACTTCTTCTGCTTTAAACTCCAAAAAGAACATCTTGCTGTAAGGGAGCATCTAGTAGTTTTGCTTTAACATGATCAGGCAGAGTTTGTTCCTTTAACCAAGCATGCCTATGTATAACAGACCCAGTGACAGCTGCTCTACAGGAGGCCTCCAAAGAACCAAACCCACATTGTAAGATATGTTTGCCCACCTGCTCAGTGGCGTGCAACAGATCCTGTACTTCTTTCAATTCAGATTGTTGAGGGAGAGAGGTTATTCTTTGCTTTAACTGAGAGATTAGAAATTGCTGATACTTAAGCATGTGAAATTGACAATTCAGTGCCCTCATAGCTAGTGTGGCTGAGGTGTAAACCTTTTTCCCCCACCTGTCTAGTGCTCTGGAATCCCTCTCAGAAGGTACTGGGTTTTTAGCCACAGAAGCTTTAGCCCCCTTGGAACCCTGTGAGATAGTCTCTGGGTCAGCTACAGGGCTTTTGTAAAGAAATTTGTGGAAATCAGCCACTCTATAGTATCTGTCTGGCTTAGCCGGAGCAGGAGGTAGAGAGTCTGGGTTGAAACTGGATTCTAAATAGACATCATCCACAATGTCCAAAACTGGTGGGATAGCAAGTGGTCTGTGTTGGGGGAGTAAAAGAAATTCTCTGAGCCTTTTCTTTGAATCAGAGTAGTCCTGACCTTCCCAGTGAAAATGTTCCCTCATAGTGTGTAAAGTTTCCCCAAAGGAGTAGTCTTCAGGAGGAGAAGCTGAGGGAATGGAGTCCTCAGCATCAGAATCTTCATAAGGAGAGAAAGAGTAGTCTTGGTCCTCAGAGGAGTCTGAAGAAATGAACATCTGCTCAGAGGATGCATAATCTTCCTCTTGTCTAGGCCTTTTGTCAGGAGGGGGCTGGGAACCCCTGATTAAAGAAATCAAATCTTCAGCCATTTTGAGCATCTGTTTCTTAGGTATGGGGCCTTGAACAGGAGACTGAAGTGCAGTCCTTGATTTAGAAGGAGTCTTAGACTTAGAAAACGTTTTAATGGTGAGAGTCGTCAGTCTGAAAACGCCTTCAGAAACCGATGGCGTTTCTGTAGTACCGACATCTTTTGTAGCAAAGTCGTCGGAAGGGCCTGAGGTGAAAGGCTGCGTCGGCCTGGTACATTCCGTCAAAATTTCCGTAGCGGTCTCGGGTTCCAGATCTGCGGTAGTCAGGGGCTGCGTCGGAGCCTCACTGAGGACCGGAGAACCGGAGACCAGATCGGCCGAGGCCTCGGAATCTGGCTTAGGCCTGGGCTGTCTGTCCTTATCCCTGCGTTTTTTGTGCACGCCGGTAGTCGGTTGCTCCGACGGCATGGTGTAGTTAAATTTCCTACCGAAGTAGTGTCATGCAAAATCAAAGCATCTTTTAACAGTACGCTTATTAAACCTAGCACAAAACCGACAAGAAGTGACGTTGTGGTCTGGGCCTAGGCAAGGTATGCAATAAGAATGAAAATCCTTATGAGGTATTTGCTTCCCACAAGAAATACAATTATTAACTTTTTCTGACATCGGTCTGAGGCAAGAAAAGTTTCCCCAACGGGGTACTTAGCTTTATAGAAGACTTCGGTCTGAAATTCGAATTCGAAAATCTCAGGAGTCAGCCGACCGGCACTTGCGAACTGCTTCTGCTTTGGGCACTGCGCGGCAAGAAAGACTGAAGAAAATGGCGTCAGTTGCAATATATATACCCCTGGCGCACTGACGTCAGGGAAAAGGCAACAGCAACAGATGCCGGACCAAGACTTTGGAATTCCGGCCGACTGCGGGACCGCCTGATGACAGGATAACCCAAGTGTGATGACTGCAGCAGGGTAACACGATGAACATCAGGTTTTGCCTTTAAGATACGTAACAATCAACAATTACAGATGTAGTTCAGCAACCTCCAATTACACCCTGTAGTCAAGCCCTGGGGGGAAAGTAGCACTTGTATTAATGTCACAGTATCTTGTAGATAACATTGCTTAACCTAACATGTCACTATCACACTGAATGACCCTCGTCTTAACAGTTATATCACTGAAAAGGTGTCATAGCCTAGATTAATGGCATAGAACCCCCCCCCCCCATAAAAGGCTGTACAAAGGCAAGGAACACTATGTACCACACACTTACCTCTGGAATGTACAAGGGCACATATGTGTTTTCCAGCTGTTGCCCCCATATATATGGACTTGGCCCAACAGTTGGAGTGGGAGTCCATGACATGACTGGGATGATAGCAGTAATGTTAGTGGTAAATAATAATAGGCCATTACCTAACAACTCTTCCTGTATCACAGCAGGAAAAAGACTGGCATATATGTGGAGGACAGAGGCAGGAACATAGGGCTATATTTGCATTATTGCTGTTACACACCCTGGAAATTGCTGGTGTTACAGGATTCATTGCAGCATACCCTTATGCAGGAATACAACATTGAAATACAAATGGATGTAGCCATGTACTGATGGCACTCAACAGACAGAATGCCACAGATATATCTGGGACAATACCTGTGTGGTATACAGACAAAACCTAACAGCCAATCCCCCTGGTATCATATGGATAGGCCCACAGTTGAGAGCTATGCAGACACACAACATTCCATGGAAAAGTACCGTGTACACAGAAACCCTGTAAGAACAGCAAGATACAATGCACACAACAACACTACTCACGCTGTCTGTAGGTCTGGAACCTTACCCAAATGTGGATTTGGCCTGTGTCTGTGGGTTCTGCTGTTAGATGTATTTCTACCTGCTGTCTGTAACACTGATGTCCACACACAGGAAGGATGTCATCCATACTGGAAAGGTGAAGGGACAACGCCCACAGAAGGCAGCAATTTATAGTACAGGGTTGCCCTGACAGTGGTTATCTGAAGTGCTACACAGCAGGCTGCATTCAGTTAGCAACTGGTGGACACTAACTGGTGCAGAGGCCACCGTATGATCATGTGCAATACCAACAAAAGCATGCTGCAATCTATTCAAACCAGCTCATTCACTCAACTAGAGAGACTGAGAGAGAGAGAACTTCAAGAAAGGTCACAAAGCTCAGGGTTGTGTTACAGTAGAAAAAAACATTACAGGTATATGAAACAGATATGCATTTACTTGCATGTAGTATATGGCATAGAATAATAGGATGTATAATGTGAAAGGATGTGTATGTGCCATCAGTACTTGTTCCTGTAATGATGTTCTGCTCAACAACTGCACTGGACAATAGTGTCAGTCCCTGTGGGCAGTGGGACATACCTGTCAAATGTGCAGATCAGCAGTGAATGGCAAAGATGTAACCCATGATATCTTTGTTCTGTAAATTACTGTGGCCAATGCCTGGTGGGGGTAATACTGCCATGATAGACACATGGGTGAGAGATCACACCACCTGCAGGACAGTCATGTTAAAGTGTAGCCTAGCATGCCCAACTGCCATAGCAGTATAATATGCTTATTTAATGTTTGTCACCATAAATACCCCCCTAATGTTAGTCTGTGTTCACATGTGACACTTGACTGTGTTGCAGCAAGGCAGAACAGTTCAGCTGTGAAGTAAAGAGGGTTATATTAGTGTAGTCCACATGTTCGTATGCACCCCACATACAGCTACATATATGTGTGATACATATTCACAGCTGCGTATGTCTACAGAACCTCAGACAGTTATACATTTATATAGGTATATAAACAACACATACTGATATCTACACATATATGCACATATGTATATATACATACTTATACATATATATATATATATATATATATATATATATATATGTGTGTGTGTATACAGACACATATATACATATATATATATATATATATATATATATATATATATATATATATATATATATATATATGTGTGTGTGTGTATGTCTATATATATATATATATATATAAAATGATATATAATATATATATATATATATATATATATATATATATATATATGATATATATAATTATATATATATATATATATATATATATATATATATATATATATATCTATATAAAATTATATATATATATATATATGTATATATATATATATATATATATATATATATATATATTTATGTCAATACATGTCCCCTGCCATGACATGTGTGAGAGAACATCACACATCAATACACAACATACCTACATACCAGTACATGGCTGCAAGATGGAGTGTGGAGTGTGGTGTGTAACCCATGTTGGGAACATATCGCAATTGTTTGAGAAGGTGAGATATATATGTTGGTGAAGGGTATTAGGCACATACTGGTATGTACGTCTGGTTGGGTGACAAACAAGACAGCAAACAGGGCTGATATATGACACATGTGATTGTTAAACACTGTGGACAAGTAGTTACATTTGGAATGTGGAGGCCATTGAGCCCCCACATGGGAACAAAGGGAACATGGTGCCCACCCATGGACAGTCATGACAGCATCTACATGGACATAAAGGTGCCTGGGCTGTGGGCTGGGCAGGAGGAACATGCATGTTGAACCTTCTGTATGTGTACTGCATGCCTCCAGGTGATGTAGCACATACCCCATGTCTCTGTGGAACTTCCTATGCACAAGTCTCTCAACCTAACTGTGTGACAGACATATGTCTGTGTGTGCTCCATGGGGGGGACACCATCTCCTGAGGTGGTTCCACATGAAGGTAGTGACAAAACAGTAGATAATGAGGTTCCATGGTGGGTCACGGATGTGATGTGGACTGGTACCATGTGCACATTAGATGGGAGTGGTGCTCCTGCTGGCAAATAACCCCTACACATACTGGTGTGCAACTGTTATGGAACATATGTGGGTTGTAATAGTCCACACAATCCCAGAACATGTCCAACAGCATGCATAAATATCCCCAATATCACAGAATGGCAGATGTCTAGCAATCACATAGCAGGAATACCACATGCATATGTGGAAACATAGTGGCAGTCACAATGCCATGTAGGTGAAATACTCTGTAACAGCCCAGCAACTCTAGTGTCTCCACAGGGAGCATGTCTATAAACACATAGCAGAAAGTGTTGTACAATACAATATATGACCCAATGGTACAGATACCAGAGACGTACCACTAGTGTTGTGTGAACATTAAGTTGGAGCTGATATGGTGGCAGGAGACTGATATGTGTATTGTATTATGGTAAACTTGACATATGAGTTGCTCAGACATATTTCCATCATTATGTCTTTCAGGGAGTATGGCACATCCGAGGAATCCCACCTACAGTGCCGCAGACGATGAAATTATAATCACCAGCATCACCCAGAACTATCAGTTCTCACAGACAAGCCAGGACCAGGAGGAGCGAACAGCTATGTGGAATGATGTGGTCCACAGGGTGAATGAGGTGGGGATGCACAGCCGAACATATGAGCAGGTCTGCCACCATTGTAGTGATCTGCTCCGCCATGTATGTTGCCGTGCTGCTGCCATGTGGGGTGACCACCTTGCAACAGGGGGGGCCATAACATCCATCTCCCCTCAAAAGAGTGGAGGAGCTGCTCATAAGCCTGGTAGCACCTGCCCACCCACAAGAGCTACAGACTTATACAGACATGGAGGTGGGTGCTACACACACACCAGACATGGAGCATGCAGGTAAGGTTCCAGGGCATATCAGTAGATGACTGTAGTGTATGCATCTGTACAGGTAGAACATGCATATGTGAGATGTGGGGTCTGTTGCTATGAGTACTGATAAGCAGTAATGCATAATCTGTAGTACTGTGGACTTCAGCTGTTGTGGTACTGTAATATTGCAGCCATCCTGTAGCAATGCCACAGCTGCGGCCACTGACATCAACTCTATCCCATGTCAATGTAGATACCTCTGGGATACCAGCAAGGCAGCAGCCAGATGCCGGTGAGTACGGTTTAAGGTTATGCTTGCCAATTCACTGTGCATGTCATAGCTACTGTGTAGGCCATGTACACATCTAACACACCTACACATAATGCATGCTGTACATGTGCACTGACAGAGCACACACCTCACTAATGGGATTACCAGCCTCAAACACATGCAATACACAGTCCATCTCAAACAACTGTGGCTACACTCCAATGCAAATTGCCCAGGCACAGCTGACATCTGCCCAACATGCACAGCTATGTCATACACAGAGCAGTTGAACATGCTACACATAAAGACATCCCACTTCCTCTGCAAACGCACATTCCAGCATCCTAAACCTCATCAACACATTACACAGAACATACTGGAGGGATAGGGCCCTGTCCTGGGGAATTCCCCCACTCTGGAACGGACTACCCATACATGTTAGGAATGCTACACATTGGCCCTCTTTACAGAAACACTTGACAACTGGATGGAAATTGGGGAATTCATCCTGGGTAGTATGTCTGTGCCACAGCCTGACAGAGACACAGGGGAATAACATTAGTGGGTGGTTCATGGCTGGGAACCCCTGTAGCTAGGCTTATGTAGGCCCCAGGACCAATAGACCAGTGCTCACCTATGCACCTATGTGTACCACAAGTAACATCAGCCAGGGCTCAATAATGGTCAATAATGGTCTCTACACTCACCATAGGTACAGTACATTGTGTCTGTGGTCGGTCTAATGGTAGTCTATCACTCATACATGCACCACTGTTGATGACATCTGTGAATACACATCAAGCATTCACTAAACACATGTCCACATGTAATCCAAAAACACACAGAGGCTGTGAGCAGCAGCAGAAATACAACTGACACACAGATACACATCCTGCAATGGTGTGTACACCTGTGAGGTATGGTGCACAGTACATGCCAAGGTACTGAACAGATGCACAGCAATGTTGTGGACATGGGTGCAGTGAGTTCCAGGGGGAGGGCCATCACCTGCTACCAGAAGCCATGCATCACAGCCATGTATAATATTGGTAATGGGGAATGACTACAGTTGCACTGCGTGCTGTTGAGTGCCACATGTCCTGCATGCTGACATGTGTGTAATTACAGGTTTGTGTGTGTTACTGTACTGCACCATCAACTGCTATTGTGTGTGTTATGGGGGTGTGGGAGCTGTCTGTAGGTGCTGTCTGGTGGAGTGTATGGAATGCCATGTATGTCGACTGCATGTGTGTATGTCTGTGTGTGTGGCTATGTCTGCACACACGTGTGTGTGTGTGTGTGTGTGTGTGTGTGTGTGTATGTACTATTTAGTGGTGATGTAAAGGTCTTACAATCTGTTCCCTGTTTTCCCCTCACAGTTGGCAAGGTGGGGCTGGGTCCCCCCACAGGGAATCTGATGTCACTGATACAGACAGTGACCATGAGGATAGGTGTGTTGAGGCACAGGAAGGGTCATCAGGGGCTGCCGCTGGGCCACCAATTGACATCCCACACATATCCACCCCATCCACACACACACAGTTAGACTGCCTCTACATACCTTATCACCATTGACCTTGGCTGAGGGACAGTCTACGGTTGGCATTGGCCAGGACAGTGTGGTATCTATGGCACATGTGTCAGGACATGGCAGCCATAGCCAGATGTCTGTTGGGGTATCACATAGGCAGATGTTCAGGGGTGCTCGAAGGAGCACTGCTGGTCATCATGCCCCTGGCAGACGTGCCACATCTATATCAATGACACGCATGTTCCAGACTGTCATGGAGGCACATGCATGAATGGAACAGTACACCAGGCAGGGTCTAAGGGTGCAGAGGGCTCATCGCACCTTTGTAACTTACAGCATCTGTGACATAGCAGGTGCCATCCGTAATTACACCAAAGTCATGGATAGACGGTGGGGTGAGACATTGGATCTCATCCACAATGTCATGTCCATGCGTCAGGACAGGACAGGATGGTTGTGATGACCACGTGGACGTATGCCAGCAACACCAGCAGTTGGAGGTCACCGTGGATGTCCCACCAGTCACATCCGCTCTTGTAGTGGCAGTACCAGCTACAGCACTGTGGGGTGGTTGCTGTTGACAGATCGTCATAGCAGACCACATGCACGTGGCCCTGGCCAGTCCCAGGTGGGACCTGGATCCAGTGGACATCTGTCAACCTCGGGGAAAGTACTCAATCTGGCTTTGTACCTGATACTGCCTGTAGCACCCCTGCCAGGCATAGGTTCCCATGTCCATGGCCAGAAATGGTGAACTGCAAACCCTGCCAGCTACATTCTGCTGCTGTCTCACAATTCCCTGTATAGGGCAGCCACATGGAGGAACTGTGCATGCAGACACACACACATAAACAACAAACTTAGGGCAACCACATTCCTGCACACACGACATCACCAGTGGCCCACAACAGTACTCAGTCCCCTCACACACATGTTGTTAATTGTATGGCTCAGCCTAGGCATCTGGCAAACCAACAACACACCCTGTGCACATGATGGTACCTGTGCCACTACCTGACATCTGTAACATCAATGCAGGGACAGGCTAACATGGTGCTGATGCACAGGGTGACTGTACAACAGTGTAGCAATGGAATTATGTGTAGAATGTTGTCAGTAGTAAAGTGAAATGCTAATATCTTGGAAGGTGTAGCTGTGCAGCGATGATGCATCATAGCTGTAATTAACAATGTTGTATTGTTGTCACCATTATCTGTTCTGATTGTGTTGTGTTTGTCCATGTTCCACATGGCTGATGGGTGTAGTGGTGTCAGCAGGCCTTCTACAGTGGACACCAGTATGTGTAGAGGGTGGTTCACATGCATGGCTGGGTATAACATACAGAGCCTTTGATTTGGATGCAGTACAGGTATAAGACTGTACACATGAAGGTATGTCCCCGTGCAGGTAACACATCTGTTGCACATGTAATCCCACCAAGACAGGATAGGCACAACCACACATTGCTATATATATATGCAGTCTGCAATGTGGATGACATTGAACATGCTAACAGCAGGGTGTATGTCTCTCTCCCCACTCTACTGCAATCCTCACCTCAGTAACATGTGTGTGCCAATGCTGGTGGCATAGCCCTACCCTTAGGAGGGTGTGAGGTGCTCAACTACTGGGAATGCTGTAAACAACAACTAACAACCTGATTACATTCACTGTACAGTAGTGCAGACAGCTGTGTGTGGGGATAGATGCAACAGTAACTGCAATAATGTCAGATGTGTCCACAACAGCCACACCCAGTGAGTTATAGAAACCCCAGTAGTGCTGCACATCTCTACAGTGTGGATGAGGGCATTAACACACCTCTGACCTGTGAATGACTGTATGTCCATGGGATGGCACCTGTGGAATGTTGGCATTTGCCAAGCAGTCCTGGTGGACACAAATTCTGTGAACGGAGGTAGATCCCTTAAAACTACACACATTCCTTCATGTGGGATGGTGTACAAAAGCCTGCTATGATCTACATAGGCACTGTGCACCTCCTATCCCTCATCTACACCTGTCATGACTGGGTAAAGGAGGTATACCAGGTTCAGGTTGTATTCACTGCCTTTGACAAGTCCAACAGTGGCGGGGTCCCATGTGTTAAGATTACCAGTGACATTGGCCATGAATTCGTTGTTGATATGTTCCATGTCCTTGCAGAGCAGGGTCATCAGGCTACTGGGTGGTAGTTCCCAGCTGACATGGTGGATTTGTGGTCATCCTTGCCAACATTGGTGAATCCATCATCAGGTGTAGGCCTATTAGATTGTATGAGGGATCCCAGCTACTTACTGCACCTGCACAGGGGGTTCCCCAAAGCATGACACGTCACTTGACTGTACTGCATGATATGTTAGTAATGCCAGCCTGACATCCTACAGGTGGGATGGAGTACTGTCAACATGTACTGCCCTTGTCGTTTAGGGTCCTGGTTATGAGATCTGCTAAGGTTGGTATTGTATTGCAGGCCAGACATGTTTGGCTAGGGGGGAATACCTATCCATCCCAGATGTATGTTGTTTGGGTCTCTCAAACCCATCAATGGTGCATGTGGACATATATGTTGTGGTTACGTTCCCAGTTTCATCTACAGACGTATGTCCATATATACTATATTGATATATATGTGTTCACCTTTGAAAGGGAGACAATCATTTCTTCGAACGGCCCTTTCTGCAAACTGAAAGGACAAATCCATCATTCCTTACTGCACCACGGTTCAAAACACAGCAGTTCTAAAGGCACCTTCGCTGACTCTCGAACTGCAAGTTGGAATACATATCGTAATGCAGGGTGACATGGCCCCCCTGCACCCCCCATCTGGGGGGCTGGGCCCCCCACAACCCCCCCTACAGTGATATACTAAGGCTGGGTTCACACTACAGTGGGGATAGTCAAATATTCCCCATCCCTACTATAGTGCCATCCACACCCAAATTGCCAAATCTGCAATGAGCGAATGCATAGTGACATTTGCTCATTGCACATTTGATGCATTTATTGCAAGATTGTGCAATGTTGAGAACATACTTTCATATATATATATATATATATATATATATATATATATATATTTCTATAGCTATATCTATATATATAGATATTTTATATCCATTTAAAGTTGAATATATATATATATATATATATATATATATATATATATATATATACACACACACACACATTTACATCTACATGGCGGAATATCTTCCCTGTAGTGTTGTATACCTGGGCTGGATGATATGTATGTGAAAACATCATGATTATGCATATCTGCCATGGCTTAGTAGTAAATCACTTTATGTATAGTGTGCAGGGTCCTGGTTTCAAGACTTGCAGGAGGTGTTCATTTTTTTGATGGGCAGAATGCACCCCCTTGGATACAGAGTGATTAAGACACTTTAAAGCAGTTGTGCGTGGATTTGTGTGACAGTAAGCAATGCTAACCTCCGGTTATGTTTTGATACACTCAGCTTCTAAATTGCTTAACCTGTGTAGGCAGTGCTTAGCTCTGTGCAAACCCATGCAAACCTGCTTATAACTGCTTTAAGGTGCCTTAATCACTGTTTATCCAATGGCCCGGGTTCTGCCCAGCAACAAAATAAACAGCTCTTGTAAGGCTCAAACCAAGGACCCTGCACACCGTAGACAAAGTGATTTACCACTAAACTGTGATAGATACACAGATATTCAATGTTTCAGAAACATATTAGCCAGTCCTGTCATGCAATGGTACAGAGAATGTATACCAACATCTAGATGTCTGAGTGTGTAACTATATTGCAACCTTAACAGATGCAACATATCCATATATGTATAGATATACATATATATATATATATATATATATATATATATATATATATATATATGTGTTGTTTTACTAACTCTATATACATATATATATATATATATATATATATATATATATATATATATATATATATATCACTAGCTATGCACATATTCTTATATATCTGTTAGCAGATAGATATATCTATATAGGTATATATGGCCATATATCTGTAGATAGCAATTGCAGACTAACAAATACACCTATGTCCACATGCACCATTGATGGGGTTGAGAGGCCCCACACACTATACGTCTTGTACGAATAGGCATCCCCCCCACAGCCAATCACATGCACCCTGCAATACACTACCAAGTACAGTCTGCCTCCCATAAGACATATAATATGTGGAAGCCATCAAAGTCCATACAGATACACAGACACATATATGCAGATATATATATATATATATATATATATATATATATATATATATATATATATATATATACATGTGACTACACATACACACACAGCTATATGTACAGTAAGATACATATGTAGGAGGTGCACACAATATGGAACAGCCACTATGCCTACAGTTAACATCTAAACAACTGGACACTGTATGGGCAACACATATTAATGTCAATCGTTGCCTGCAACATATACCCATAGAAAGGTCATTGGAAAGACACCACACACAGGTTTGCAGAAATGGGAATCCTTTAATTGTGTACTATAACAGTTCTATATGCCATATCATATAGCTGTTCAGATACTGACAACCATATAAATGGAGTACTGCAGCTGTGAAACAGTTACACTAATACAGTAGTCAGGAAAGGTACACAACTGTTGCTGTCCAGGCCAAGCCCTTCAGAATGTACAATAGTGCAGATGGACTGGGCCACAGGGTAACACACAATCAACAGTATGTTCTGCAGGTGTGTAGTTCAGCAGCCTCTATCTACACTCTGTATAAACTCCATAGGAGGTAAAGACGTTTTTTGATCAAATAGGTTGTACCCAGTACATAACCAGGCATAACGCACAGAACAGCCTGTATGGCAGGAGGCAGTAGGCTTGCAGTACCCCAAGTCATGTAAGTAATGTCAATATAGGCGGATTATACAGTACTGTACATCCACATACCTTGTGGCAGCTCGCCCCTGATACCCCCACATTTTGTAACAGCCTAGGTCATGTATAGTGCTCCGCACCTAGACTCAATAATACAAGCCCATATACCACTGTTATATACACTGGCCTCTGCAGTGCATAAGGGTACACATGTATTGTGTAGGTGACACCCACACATATATGGCCCCAGCCCCACTGTATGTGTGGGGGGGTACAACAGCAGTGGACTAATGGCAGCAATGGCAGTGTGATATACTCACAACACACTACAGAACAACCCCCAACAGCATGACATACGTGCAAAGCTTGGTATGTAGATGGGGAGACAGAGGCTGGAACACAGGCACATATGTGGAACACTGTTTCCATACACTAAGCAAGGTGCTGGTGTTACAGGATAGTCTGCAACATACCCTTAGTCAGGGAATTGAGGTTAGAAATAGACATGGATGTATCCATGTACTGATAGCATGCAACACACACATTGCCAGTGTAATATGGACAACACATGATAGGCATACCTCTGTCCAGCAAGAGGTTAGGCCGCAGTAGCGAGCTATGCATACAGATTTTATTCCAAGGTACACTAGTACGTACACACACACACACCCTGTAACACCAGTACTATGCAAAGCATTACAAAACTCTACCCACAGTCTGTCTGTAGTTCCTGATCCTCCTACAAATATGTGGCTGCTCTGAGTGTGCAGGTTCTCCTGTAAGAGGTATTGCTACCTGCTGCCTGTATCAATGATGCCCACGCACAGGAAGGATGTCCATCACACAGGAAATTTAAAGGGACCACGCCCACATGCTGTAGGGATTTATAGTGGGTGGTTGCCATGACAGTGGTAATTCAATGTAGTACACGTGTAATTATATATATATGGCTATCTGGATAAGTATAAGTACATATATTTCCACCATATGTCCTAGACATGGAGTGTAGCTGTACACCTGGCCCTACAGTCCCAAAGTCGTAGTGCTAGGGGAATGACAGTTATGTATAGCAGGTATATTACTAGACTGTTGCTACTGTCATTGGGATTGTCTTCACAGACATGGTGTGTTTGGATGCTGACATCTGCCATTGGCTACTGACAGACATCTTAAGGGAATCATTGTTAAGTACCACTGCTAGCATGTAATGCCCCTGTGGAGTGTAGCAGAGATATTAGCCACTGTATGTGGAACTTCGGACACACCCTTTACAGTCCAGAAGTATACACATAATCCCTTAGTGCACCACATGTGTACCAGGACTGACAATATGGATGTAGATAGCCATGTAGATGGTTATAACATATAACGACTGGTATACACTTGGCACCATAGGTGTTGGATTCACACACTCCTTTCTGGCCTGACACATAATGACTGCTGGTACAGTGGTGCCATGGACACATACCACCCACTAGATATTGACATACATCTGTACAGCATCCCACTGCTCTGTCTGACATACATGACGTTTAAGGGAGGCCCAGCAGCAGTACATCTGGCAAGTATCTGCACATAACATCCCACTGGTTAAGTACACTAAGCTGCTAGGCATGTAACAATGCACTGTGCAGGCTACAGGCAGACTGGCTCAACACCGGCCTACACCTCATATGGGGGAATGCACATGTACCTGCATATACAGCAGGCTCGACAGCCATGTCACAGCACAGGGTAATATACACCTGTGTGACAGTGCATAACCACAACCAATGTGAACACAGCCACAGCCACATATGGTAAGCTAGCATAATATTACAGTATATGGACTATCTATTCTACACCATCCTCATATGTGCCACTCACAGAATGACCCTACATATACTGGGCTGCTACACAGTTTGGTATGATGGCTGTCTGTGGTATGGGACATGTGTGTGTATGGCCCTACAAACATGTACGGCAAAATGGTACCATACAGGGGGCGGCATGTAACGTCTGATAGAAGGGCAGCTAGAACAATGACATCTACCACAGTCTATACACAGGCTGAAGTACAAATTAACAATGCACACACTGCCGACATTCACCATCACTACACAGACCTCAGTACTGTACAAACATCCACAGAATATCCAGCTTATGTCATGAAATATGACCACTACTGTACATGACATGTGTAGCAATCTGATATATCACTGGCTTGTTATCAACTATGATGACAGTATTTATGGTGTACAGCACATATGCACCACTTCATGTACGCCATATGTACAAAGGTTGACAGAGGTGTGGCTGACAGAACATACACAGGGCCAGTATAGACATGTTGCTGTCATAACCTCATATATTTTTCATTGTAACACGGTCTGTTGCAACATATGTCCTCTGAGGGATATGAAGTCAGTAACTGTCACGGCCTTCACCATCTACAGACTGCAATCCTCACATTACCTTCTGCATTCCACAGATTTATGCACTGTGGCTAACACATGAAACCATAGGCACAACACTGCCCAGTCTGCAGATGACATTGCAGATGGAGATTCCTCCTATACATGGAACTGACATGGCAGGTATTGCGACATGTACAACAGGCATATCCAGACAAACACTGTTAAACCAACATTACTCCAAATGCAGTATAGCAGAACTTACAGTCTGTAGTCAGGTCAGGCACATCCCCCTCCTGTTGGTTGCCCTCTTTACACAGTGTATATTGTTAGAGGTACATCCCCAATCCATCTGGGATGCTGTTTGCCAAACATCAGATCTAGTTCCTGCTCAGTGAGTGCAAAGGCCCAACACCACCATGATGTTCCTAGGTATTAAAGTGTGCTTCCATGCAATTGGCTATGGGATTGTTACCACAGCTGTTCCACATGCAATCAGCTAGCGGAGGGCTGCAATTATACAGAGGCCATCAGCTGATCATGAGCATCACGTAAAATACACATGCTGCTGCCTAAGTAAGGCAGGAGTGGGTCTCCACATCCACCAGAAAGGGAGTGGGGAGGCAGATACAAGTCAGGGATGGGTGGAAGGGTAAAACTGAGGCATGTTTGTGTCACACACCTACCAGCACAGGGTATCAAACCCCGACAACTATGTAGTTCTATCACAGTTCGATGCAGTTATTGGATGCACCACATGGGTTACCTGATGTGGAGCACTCAGAACATATATGTGAGGGTGAGTGACATCTGCAACAGGGATATGGTAGATATCCGGTAGGTGTCGTACACGTGCCTGTCTGCATGAACAGGTGCCAGCGTCAACACAGGCACACTTCCACAGGGATGCACACACACTGACACACTTGGCAGGGCCAGGAGTGCAACTCATCAGTAGTGGGATTGCCACAACACATCAATGTGCAGGTATCACATGCACCACACGGGCCATACGGAGGCCGTATAGGCAAAGAGTATGAGGAGATGTCAGACACCATGCTTCAGTATGCCCTGGGGGTTGTAGTGAGTGTGGATGTGGACATATGCACCATACAACACACAGACATGAACACACAGGGTGCCAGTACTGACATGCAAGGGTGCATGTCTACATGGGTGTGTGGTGGTCAACTGTGCCAGCAGGCTGTACAAGGGTAGGCAATGGGTATACCTTGGCATCAGGCCACAAGACAATGGTCTGCATTGTGGCTCAGTCCTGTAGTTACTGCCTTTGCCACACAAGTGGGTATTGCATCCCCCATCCAGTCAGCTGGGTGACTATTATGTGTGGCCAATGCTGTACACCACATGCCATGTATGTGTTCTTTAGTCCATGACATGGATGGTGTCTGGGATGTGCACACCTCCCACATGTGTGTACAGTGACATGTGGAACTATACCTGGGGTGTCTGGCCCATGTTGTAAACACAGATTATCATCAGATGTGTCAGTCTTGTCCACCTGTGGCAGGAACTGGTAATGGGCATCAGGTTTACCCTTCACCTACATTGATAGCATGCCAACAGCATTCCCTGATGTCAGTGTCATCTGTCCATACAGGGCATGTTGTTAGGCATGGTATGTCCGTTTTGAGTCACATGTGAAGGCACCACAGGTGTTGCAGGTGTCCATTGGGGAACATGGTGGATGTGAACTGTCTGCATGTACATGCATATTGGACAGATGAGCAGGGTGACATGCCCTCTGTAGCCCACTATCACTGCATAGTTACTATCAGTGGCCAATATGCAGTGTACTACCCACATATTGGCTGTTGCCTAGGCATGTGTGTGCGCATGATACATGGGTTGATTGTGTGCTCTGGGTAATAGTGGGGTTGCTAATTTGGATTGGCTGACCTTGATGTCACATGTATGGGTATGGCTTTGCACCCCAGCCTCCCAGCTAATTTACATCTGTTATCCCTGTATGGTTGACATTGTGATATATAGTAGAGCAACCATAAAACTAATAAGCAAAATCCCCTCCACATGTGTCACACACTCACCTCTACACAGGATACGAGTTACACACACACACCTGTCATGTCTGGGAGTTGACCCCCTACCTAACTAGTTTATTACACTACAGCACTTTGCATTTATAGTATGCGCCACAGACATTACTGGAGTACTTCTTCCCCAAAGGTGTATTTCACAGTGACTGACATCAGCAGGATTACAAAAGTAGGGTATTTCAACTGTACTGTGAGTGATTAGCCTAAAATGCATTGCTCCCTACACAGACAGTGAGACACACACAAACCATCCACAACTGTCATGTGTAGGTATAGAACCCCTGACCAAGGCCTATATCACACTACAGCATGGAGCTGTTATAGGACACACCACAGGGATTACTAGATACATCCATCCCCAAAGGTGTATTTCACACTCAATGACATCAACAGGTTTACCAAAGTAGGGCATTTCACCTGTACTGCGAGTGACTAGCCTAAAATGCATTGCTTCCTACACAGACAGTGAGGCACACACAAAACATCCACAACTGTCATGTGTGGGTATAAATCCCCTGACCAAGGCCTATATCACACTATAGCATGGAGCAGTTGTAGGTCACACCACAGGGATTACAGGGTGCTTTTTCCCCACAGTTGTATTTCACAATGAGTGACATCAGCAGGATTGGCAAAGTAGGGCATTTGAAATGTACTGTGAGTGAGTAGCCTATGATGCATTGCTCCATACACAGACATTGAAACACATGCAAACCATCAAGAACTGCCATGGGTGGTGATGTAACCCTGCCACAGTGCTAAATCACACTACATCAGTATACAGTTACAGGACATGCTACAGACATTACTGGGCTATGATTTTTCCAGAGGTGCATTTCTAGGTAAGTGACATCAGCAGCCTTGCCTACTTTGGGTAAATGAATTCTAAGAAGTGTGTGTTACCTAAAAAACACTGTTCGTCACTCAGTCAGAGACACAAAGACACACAGATTCACACACACACACACACACAGTTGCCAAGTCTGGGGTTAGCAGTATACAGTTACAATACATGCTACAGACATTACTGGGCTATGATTTCCTCAGACGTGTATTTATAGGTGAGTGACATCAGCAGCCTTGCCAAAGTTGAGTATATTAATTGTACGGAGTGTGAGTGGTCTAAAAAGCATTGCTCTCTAGTCAGTCAGACACACACAGATTCACACACAAGCACACAGTTGCCAAGTCTGGGGTTAAGACTACTACCTAACTAGTTTATCACTACAGCAGTGCACAGTTAAGGGACATGCCATGGGGATTACTGAGCTACAGCTCTCCCAAAGGTGTATTTCACATTGGATGACCTCAGCAGGCTTGTCATGATACTGCTATGGGGAGGGCGGTGTGTGCATGGGCCATAACCTATTCATGTAGGGTTTGACATGCCACATGCGGGCACACATGGGGTCATATGCCACAGGTACGTGTATACAGTTACTAGGTGACTACTTCCTTGTACAGTCATGTTGCACATTTGGCATGTGCAACTCACTGTCATGCTGACAGATACTGGTGGCTAGTATCTGCAGTGAGTGACACCTGCAATTCATGTGTTTGGGGCCCTTTGGCTGTGTGCTGGGTGGGACAGGCCTAGATGGCTCCTTGTCATGGTCACCCTCTTCCACACATCTATGTCCATCTACCTTTGGCTTATTATAGTGTGTTGTCCTTACATATATGTCTGTATTCCTATCCACTGTGTGTGCAAGGCAGGCGTGGTGTATACTGACATGCGTCGGGACTAAGAACTGCAACTGCCAGATATGTCTGGTCCACTGGTGTTTGCTGACATGTGTTTAAGTGTATGAGCATGCCCAGTATGGCCTTTCAGTATGTTGTTGACTGACATTGCCTTCATTCCTCTAAGTGTGTGAGCATGCCCAGTATGGCCATCTATATTGCATGTGTGGATCAAGTCCAAGTAGTTTGTACTGCGGTGCTGACCTTTGTGTTGTACACTGACAGGTAGCATACTGTGTCTGCAGGGTATACATCGGTCATTTGGCATTGACTGTTGCTACATTTCTGCATAGCGGGGTGGGGGGATACCTGACTCTTTCTACATTTCAACACAGGGGTGGGGGAGCACACCTGACTGTTACTATAAGTGTACGTAGGACGGTGGGGCACACCTTACACTTTTACACATTTGCTAGGACTGTACTGGTATGTTGGGTACACCATTTCAGTCTGTAGTCTTATCTGTCGTACTGGCCAGAGGCATACCAGTGTACTACAGATCTTAGCTTTAACTACCTACATATTAGTTTCTGACTTCCTAGCCCTCACAATTTACATCCAACTGGCTGGCCTGCTGTAATCTGTCTGTGTAAGGCCTGGTGTAGGGGTTACCCATAGGGCGCATTCAGAGGACATAGTAAAGCATTTGTTTGTGTTTGTCTACACCTATCCTGCTGGCTGTGACTGTTGTTGGGTATGTGCCCCCCCAACTGGCATGTGTGAGTAACTAACCTTGGGGGTGTCCCAGTATTGAGAGTGGTGCTGCAGGGCTGCCAATGTTGGATGCATATAGTACACTCCCTATACATGGTTGAGCACAGGTAGTGTCATGTTTGGCATCCCTTTTACTCTATGTGCGAGTCGGAGAGAGGTTTCATTCCCTGGGTCCCTACTGTGTCAGTGCATGTGCTATGCATTGCCTCTTTGCCAAGGCCAGGGCATACTGGGCACGCCTCCTTCTGCCTACTGGGTCATGCTCAGATTGTTCCTCCTCCAAGTCACTCTGCACCTGTGCAGGCCTTGACAGCCCCATGCTGTTCCTGCTGCAGCTGTTTCTGCAGGATCATATTGTGTAGCATGGCACATACAACGATAATTTGTGTACATGTAGTTGGCGAGTACTACAAGGCTCCACCAGATGTGTCCAGGCACCGGAACTGTGACTTGAGTATCCCAAACACACGCTCTATTATGATTCATGTTTGTGAGTGTGCCTCATTATGGAGTTCTTGTTCGTGTGTGTGTGTGCATTTCTGATGGGTGTCATCAGCCATGGCTCCAGTGCGTATCCAGCATCCCCCACTAGGTGACCGTCCCCACTGGCAAATGTCCGGTACAGCTGTGTCAGATGCCATATGTGGGAATCGTGGTGGCTTCCAGGGCAGCCAGCACACACATTCATTATTATGCCCTGGGCATCACACATGACCTGGCAACTGATGGAGGGGAAGCCCTTGTGGTTGATGTAGACCCTACCCCACTCACCTGGTGGTGCTTTAATGCATATGTGCATGCAGTATATTGCACCCACTACCTCAGGGTATTCTGCTATTTGAAAGAGATGCATATTGCTGGTCAACACCTCACAGGTGATGGGGAAATATACGTGCTCACCGACGTGCTGACATGGCATCCAGGAACTGGTGGAGTACCCTCGATGCTGATGCCTGTGAAATCCCCATCATTTCCCCAGTTGGCCTTTGGAAGGTACCTGTAGCTAGTATTCTTAGGCCTACACATACCTTAGTATCCACTGGGATGGGTTCCCCTCTGTTAGCTCTGTGTGTCAGGCATGGCCAGCACAGCTCAACAATTTGCTGTAGGAGGTTCCTGTCCACCCTATAGCACTCCACTATCTCCAGCTTATGTAGACCGTGGTAGGTTCCTGGGTCTGTACACTCTTCTCTGTCTCCTCACTGTGGGTTTCTCAGCAGCATTAACATCCTCAACACCCTCAGCCTCTTGCACATGCTGATTTATGATAGCAAAAGCAGCCCCTAACATTTTTTCTCTTGCTTTCGTTTTGTAAAATTTCCCCATCTGTGGTGCAGAGTTTTCGGGAAAAACAAGGGGGAAAGGTGTTTGCATAGTTTATAGTGGTGTGCTAGGCTGGGCTGGTTGGCTACCTGTGTAATTGGCTGATTCTGATACATTTCACCTATCAGCTAAGCTAGTTCTCCTTGAGTGCCTTCCTACTGCTGTTTTCCCTTCCCATTGCCTTCCTGTTTAAGCCCGTGTGCGCACTGCGCAAACAGAGTGCTCAAATGTGCACAGAGCTGCTTTTTCCTGGTTTAACTTTCTTTTACTTCCTGTAAAACCCGGTGCGTGGTGCGTACATCTGCTTACACTTTGTAAAGAGTGCTAAGCAGGTTTAGACACCTCACCCCTAGGTTAGCTGTGCTATGCTAGGAGCAATCCCGAGCCACAGGTCTCCAATCCACTTACAGTATGCCTGACACACACATCCATGATGTCACCTATAATCCTAGTCTTGCACCCAGCTATTTATACTCTTACACTCATGGGACCTGCCTTACACCCTGGGAAAATCTGGGATTCACTAACCTTTCCCTCATTTGCAAAGGATTGCCTGCTAATGCATAGTTACATGTCCCACACTGAGCCTCCCCCCTTAGCAACCATTACTCACTGGCCAGGTTGTCTTCTGCCTGCCATTGACTTGCATCACAGAATACGTATTTTAGTTAAAATGCTTATTTTAAGTTTATTTTATTATTTTCCCCCTGATCCTGTTTGCGAGCTGCTGCCCTATGCTTAAACAGGTGAGATCGGCAAAAAAAAAAATAAAAGTTGCTTTTTTTTAAAACAGTTTGCAATGCCAATGGGCTTCTACTTGGCCATTGGCATGCTTCCTCAATGATATGCAGCCTTTATTTGGAGCTGTCATAGCTCCGTTTTGTAGATTGCAAAAATGTACTCGGTTACTAACCGAGTACATTTCTGCACACTGCACTCATCCTGTACGGACAGCTGCCAGCTTCCTGGATCGCATATTACCCTCATTTGCATGGTTTTCACCTGCAAATGAGAGAAATTTGCATACGGGAGCTCAGTCTGTACAGGATTAGTCTAAGAGCTCAAGTGCATGTCCCGGCAGCTTGTTCCTGGATCGCACGTCAGCCATATTGCCGAAAATAGCTCTTAGATGAATCCTGCACTTTCTACTGGGCTTTGTAAATCCGGGGGCACATCTAATGAATTTGAACAGAGTCTAGGAGTGAAAATTGGCAGGGAGACTACCAAAGGTGCCATAAAGAAAATAAAACAGATACTGTTACTTTTGTTAATAGTCAAAAGAAAGATAACGGTTCAGTTGTTGGTTCCTCTTTAGGACCCAAGGTTATAAACATTAACAACAACTTTATAAACCAGAACTCTAAGAGAATTCCTTATGGCTGGGGCTCCCACCGTTTTTTAGCGTACATAGTGATCACAATGAAGTTGTAGTTTTAGACAGGCAGGAACAAAGTCATATTGTTGACAACGTGAGTGCATACACCACTTTAGACCAATGGTAAGACAATTAGGAAATGGAAAAAATAATTCAATTTGAAAACCTGGTTGGACAGGACTTAGAATTTTGCTAGCACAGAGGAGCTCAGCAATAAGAAACCTAATGGTGAACAAGGATCAATGCATTATTTTTATAACTTAAAATATGGTATTTATGAATTTGAAAATAAATTATTTAAAGTTAAAGGGCTATTAACAGACAATGCTTTTCTGAGGGAATGTATTAATAAAAAGATTGTGTCCTTAGGGCTTCAAAGCTATACATTCTCCAATGGTTTGGATGTGAAAGACCCAATATATATGGATTTTATTTCCTTGTTTAACAGGCAGGGTTTGGAGCTAATTGAATTAATTATGGATTGGAATGTTAGAAGTATTAGTAACATGTTGAAAGAAATTGATTCATTAAATGAATCAATTCAGAAGGATTTATTATTTGAAAAATATGAAACGATGTATTACAATGTCTGTGTTAGAGCTGACAAAAATGTGATTTAATTTTGTGAAAGGAAAGCACACAAAACTACTAAGAGACATTGAACAGTACTCTAAGAATACTGCAAATCCATCAACAAAAGGGTGAATGAATTCATACAATACTAAAACTAATTTTGACTATGATAGGTACAAAGAGACAAATTTTGGGACTCCAAACTTGGGTGATTCTAATGGTGGAGGTACTGGGGATGTTGAATGTTATGTGACCAATGGTGGGAATTCATTAACACATACTGAAACCGAAGAGGATCCCTCCCCCCTGAGGGTTGGAGAGGTTAGCAAAACTGGGAAAGAAACACAGATACATAACTAACCAATTATTTCAGGGAAGTGTATCGCATTCCCAGGACAGCCACCACCAGGTGGGACAGGGACAACACACCTGGTGCCAGGGAAGTTTAAGGGAACAAAATAAAAATGGAGTAGGGGGGCATATTGTTAATGAAAAATGGTTTTGATATTTTTAACTATAGTAGCTTAACTATACACAATAATTTCTTTTCTTTGTTTGAAAAGGGTTGAAGTTCATACCAAGTAGACAGTTGGATATTGGAGAAGCTTTAGTACAATTAAAATTATATGCAAGAAAATTGAACTTGGCATTGTTTGACAAAGATGAAAGAGCCAGGTGAGGGAATTATTAAGTAATTCTTTAAAAAGAAAGAACACTTTTAACCCATCACTTCATCCAATGTTAGCGTCTTTTGAAAGTGTTTGTTTGGATAAGATTTATAAGATTTTTGCTGAAAAGATCAAATATAAAGCACACAATTTGTGTAAGGAGGAAAATAAGCTACTAAAAATGCTGGACAGCAAAACAATCTATAGAAGTAATGAAACCAGACAAAGGTAGAGGTATTATGATTTGTGGCACCATGGATTATGCAGCAAGTATGAATGAAGTTTTACACACCGATGGATGTTATATTTTAAGATCAATAAATGAGGTTAATGTGGTATACAGAGGGCTAGATTTATACTTAGAAGTCTTACTATTAAATGAAAGAATTTCCTTAGAGCTTTTTGCTTTTTAAAAGTTTGTAAACCCACTATACCCATGATATTTGGGATCCCAAAAGTGTACAAAGATATTAATAAACCCCATATAGGCCAATAGTAGCAGCAAGTGGCTCTAAAGCCGAGCCATCTGGAATTTTTATGGATAGGAATTTGAAATATATTTATAGTTTTGAAAGACATTTACTAAAAGACTAATGGGACTTTCTGGAAAGGTTGACTCCAGAGGTCTGGAATAGGAATGTGAGTTTTTTGACAATAGATGTGGTGGAGCTTTTTAATTCTATACCTAAGGAGAAAGGAATTAATATGTTTCCTGACATGTTGACTGAATGTGAGTTTTTAGGGGCTGAATATATTAGGATGATTTTGGAATTTATTAGAATTGTTTTATAAAACAATTATATATTACATGAAGGGGAAATATTTCAAAAAATTAAAGGCATGACAATGGGTGCTGTCCATGCCCATTTACGCCAACATATTGTCACTGGCTATGGGAAAAAGTAGGATATTCTCCTTGGAATTTATGAAATATATAAAAAATTATTTAAGGTTTGTAGATAATATATTTATTTTATGGACAGGTTCTGAACACAAAGTTTAAGAATTTATTGATTACCTACATGAATGTAATGATTTTTTTTAATTTACAATTAATTGTAACAAGCACACAGTTCATTACTTGGATGTTCAAATAGAGAATATGGCGGTCAGATTTAGATCTAAGAGTTATAGGAAGCCAACCATCATTAATTCATATTTACAATTCAACAGTTTGCATCCCCTTATGCTTAAACATAATTTGATGAAATGACAATGCATTAAAGTGGTCAGAATGACTTCTGATATGCAAGACTTAGAAAAGGAATGAATATATTAAAGGAGATGTTTGTTGAATGTGGATACCCTGAAGAAATGGTTTTGTATAATATTAGAGAAGTAGAAAAGTAATGGAATGGGAAAATAAATATAAATCCTTATTAGGGAGGAAGAGGGAAGAAATACTTAAAGTCACGAGAGAAGAACATAAGTATGACTGGGCATGTGTAGTCATGTACAATGCAACATATAAAGAGATAAAAAGTACTATTATAAGGAACTGAAAATTTTTGGAAGTAATGAGTTGGTAATTGTTATTGGTAAGGAACTGCTGCTCATTAACAAAACCTTGGAGAATTTTAAACAGATTTTAGAAAATAATCGATCAAGGGATTATGAAAAAGGAGGGCTTCTAAATGTGGCTTTTGTAAGCAATGCCACTACATTAATGAAGATAGATATGTTTTTTGAATAACATGTTGAGTTCGAAAGTGTTTTTAAAGTTGGGAATTGTGGAACCACAGGAATAGTCTACTTTGTGAGATGCACAGGTTGTAATAGATTTTACATGGGACAGCCTGAAAGGCAGTTAAGAAAACAGATTTATGAGCCTAATTATGAAATTAAGAAGAAACATTTTAATAATGCCCTGGCAAAATATGCCGACAGTTGTATTTATTTCATTACATTTATTTTTGGTATCACTGACATTGTTGAAAAAACCTGAGGGGAGGGGAAAGGGAACACTTGAAAGAATACAGGGAACTGCTTTGGCAGTTGAGACTGAATGCTGAAAAAGCCCCTGGGTTGAATGATAATATTTTAATATAACAAGTGTTAAAAGTTCAGGCACCCAAGTTATAGCAGGGCAAAATCATCAGGTTTTCCCATTTATTACCTATGAGGGCATTTAAGAAAGATATTTTAAGTCATTTAATTATTTTATTCATTGCCAGTATTGGTATATTAAATTTAGGGGGACTCTTTCAGTTAACACCATTCAAGAGATGACTGGATTCCTGCCTTTTAATTGTTTTTTTAAAAAAACTTTCTTTTAATTTTATCAAAGAAATATGATTTTAATAATGTTTGAATTTTATCGCATTTTTAGAATGGAATATTTACAAAAGTGTTATCTCTTTAAATGGATAATTGGTTCATTACAGAGAAGTTTAACAGGAGGCAAATTGTAAATGCACACAGTTTCTGATGAAGTCTCCTGTTTGAGATGAAAGTGCTTAAAAAGTTACTAGTATTAGAAATTACTGTATGTGCGTTTTATTTTTTTTTTTCATTTTTAAGTTAATAAACAAAGTGTTTTCATTTAATTTTCACTGGTGTTTTGAGCCATTCACACGGTTATTGTTTGGTTCCTGGTTGTGTTTTGGCAGTATGTGCCCTGAATTTCTAAGGAAAACAATTGACTAATACAAATGCATTATACTGCAAAGTAACACTACATTCAAACCAAAAGAATCAGTTCAGTCTGTCTGATTATAAAGTATATTTCCTATATTTTACTATTAATTTAGAATTCTTTCTTCTGGGAAATATAGAAAATACTTTGACGCCTTGCAGAACAGTTCACTGCAACACAGAATGCATTCTATTTTATCAGAAGCCCTCAAATAATGCAATTCAGACATCCAGGGACGCACATCTGTTCTCACGCATACCTCTGTTATGAATCACCTGTTCCTATATTCCTGAAATGAGTCACAAGGTTGTCATTATTGTTACGTCCATAATTACATACCAACACTACATTCACTGTAATAAGCAAGTAGAAGGTGACAATAAGCTCTCTCTAGTGCTAGAATTAGTAATGTTACATGGGCCCTCAGGACCCTTCACTGTCCTAAACATGAATATGACCATGTGGTTGCCCATGTGGGAGTAAAGGACTTTAGGGATTCCACCATGGATAAGATGCAGAGAATCACTATTGAGCACTCCTGCATTGTTTTCATAGAAGGAAAGTCACAGGTGCTGACAATATTCTACTCTTACCAAGAATGTTGCCTTAGTTCAAAGGTAAAATTACTGGCTTCAGCAAATTACTAGTCAACAGGGGCTACTCCAGGGGAATCTAGAATGGTTAATAGGTGCTTTTTCTTTTCAAGCATTAGATTGCACCTCTTGTCTCATGGAATTTGTACACTGGCAAAAGCCTTTGATGCCTCATGTTTTTTTATACAGAGTTCAACTTATGGAAAAATCAACAAAGCAAATTCTTATTCAGAAAATATCAAAAAAGAATTGCTTAATCTTGAAGCCTAAAGAGCAAAATGTTTGAGCTTGAGCCTTCCTCTAACTTGAAGATATACATATCTATGTAGTTACAGAAACTTCGATCCAACACAGAGTTATAGAGAGGTTTAGTACCTGCCACGCATTCGGTTCCACAGAGAACTCTGTGGGGTGTGATGGGGTGGGGATTATCCATATGTGCTAGTCAGTCTATCTTAATGCATACGATTGTTTATGATATCATCACCAGAATTTATACAGGTCCAGATAACTACCAATAAAACTGTTTACTGTATCATTACCTACTCTAGGTCCCTTCGTGTATCCTCTCTCTCAGCAAAGTGAAATAGAAGTCAAATAAAATTCTGCCCATCAAACTAAAGAAATGTGTAATGAGTAGAGTGCTGGGACTACAATCTAAAATCAGGAAAAAGATAAACTTGTGAAATGCTTCCCAAGAGCAAGATCCAGTCTTAGCAGCACTTTAGGGCACTTAACAAAAGCTTGATAAGGACAGACACCTAAACACTTAAGATCAGATCTTGTGCTAGGGACTGACAGAGGACAGTATCCACTGGCAAATATCTGTCAAACTTACAAGCAGAAAGGGTGACAGAATGAAGTGTTTGTTCCTTGTAAAATGTATGATCTTCTGCTAAATCACAGAGGATTACAGTCAATCAATAATGACAAATATTAGAATTTCATACTTGCTGCTGTTCAGAAAAAGTATGTTGATGCATGTTGATGCAAAACCTGTTGTTCTATTAATATTTTAAGAGAATTAGAATAAATTTTAAAAACTGTCCCAGAGTTTAATTGTCTGCATAACCTCATTATTTTGGATTTGTCCAGAATCCTTAAGTAAATAAGTTGAGGATTATGCTATTGTCTGTTTAATAGTGCTACAAGCTTTACCAGCTATCTAACTTGATGAAACACTTTGTGGTCCTACACTTTCTTTCTTTCCTTTCTTTCTTTCTTCCTTTCTTCCTTCCTTTCTTTCTTTCCTTTTTTTTCTTTAATCGGTTGTACATGGAGCAGAATTATGATTGGGCTTCACCCCTGAGGTGAATTTCTTTGGATTTATGTCTGAAACACATAATAAGCTGGTTATGATCTGAAACCCAGTATTAATCTTCTGTGTTGTTGTTTGTCTTTCTCCTTTTCCCAGTTAGGGGTCGCCAAAGCGGAACTCCGGCCCGCTAATGATTGACAGTAGATTTTCACGAACGCCGAGGTGCCAGCTCGACATTCAGCCTTCAACGAAGGCACGCCCATTTACTCATGTCTTTTGAATGCCCACCCAACTGTGAGGAGGACATGCAGACTCCACACAGAAGGCACTCCCCGCACTCTAGCTGAGAATCAAATGGGAGAACCTCTTGCTGTGAGGCAACAATGCTATCACTGCACCACCGCAGATATATTATGGGAAACCTTAACTATCACACAATAAATAGACATACCTTTACAACTAATATCAAACACAAACAAAGATTCTTGAGTTTTATTAATGTCAATTTCTTTCATCAAGCTGTTCTCCACCTATCATGGTATGGTAGTCAACTTAACCTGGTCTATACCAACATCTCTCTTTCCTCTACTACCCTTAATGTCACTATTGCCTTAGTAAAATCTGGCCACCTAGCCATAACCTTCTCCACTAAAATACACTTTGATCCCGCCAACCCCAACTCCTTCAAAAAATATTTTGTGATTATTCCAAAAGACACCTATTCCTATTTACAGATCTCCTTGAAATGTATAAATGGTGCAGCTCTCCATATAACCTAGTAGCATCTATATTACCTGATCAAATGTTTAGCTTAGTGAATACCTAAATGTCGATTTGGTAACATCGAAAAATTAAAACACTGAACAGCCGACTTAACGTAGGGAACAAATTCCCTCGGCTGCAAAAAATAAATAAAAAAATTTAAACCAAAATAACCAAAATGAAGTGGGGGGCTTCACCACCCACACCCCATGATGTGGGGGGATTTGCCCCCCACATCAGCCCTAACTAAATATACCAACTCTGGGATCACTCTACAGTGGGGAAATGGGGAAAATTCACATAATGGCCAAGGGAATTCTTTCCCTGTGTTAAATCAGCCATTCGCGGTTTTTTGCTTTCGCTATTATCAGTTTGATGTTTATAGGTTCATAGGTTCATAGATTAGTACTAAGCTAACTGCCCTTGCGAGCCATTTTAAGCCTAGCCAATTATCCCTTGTGAGACTCATATCCTGCACCTTGTGTTTGTAAGGCAAACGCCTTAACCATTAGGCCACCCTCCCAACATGCATTAATGTAAATGTTCAATCAGGTAATAGGAACCCACCTAGTATGCAGTGCTACTGCATACCCTTCTGAATTCTATTCTCTTTTGAATATATGCACAAGGAGTCTGTTCCCATCCACAATAAGAATAATGCAAAATTCAAAAATATAACCACATGGTGGAATTGCCAAATAAACTTGCTTTAAAACAAAAGAAAAAAGCTTTAATCTATTTTCAACAGATACCCAATTTTCCATTATAAAAGGGACTTAAAACTAATAAATAAAATCCTCAAGCACACTGTCAATGAGTGCAAATAAAGTATGAAGTCAAGATCACTACCAAGTCTAAAGATAGCCACAAGGCCTTTTTGTGCTGCATTATAAAATTTAATAATGATGCCGATTACTGTATCTGACTTGCTTCCAATGGAGTATCCCATTCTCATTTCAAAGCTATTATGAATATCACAGCAGACAAATTCAATGCTGATTTCATACCCCCTATTCATCTATATGTTCCCCCATTATTGTTCACCCTTTTCTCCCAAAATTACTTTGGACAAGGTTATATATCCACTATCAAAAATGAAAAAAAAAAATACTAGCTCCAAGGGACTTGATAATATCAGTGCTCTTCCTCTATTTAACAGGCCAAAATAAATCAAACAAATAAAAACATCCCTTGCTGATTGTTAGTATATATCAAGTAACACATAACTAAATTCTATTAAACATCTTCAATTTAAGTCTCTCAATGGATCATGTCCCTGAAACACAGATAATGGCCATAGTAGCACCATTACACAAAGGTGTTCCCTCATTTGACCCCAGAAATTATAGAACTATAAGGATCACAAGTACTGTCTGTTAAATTATGGAGTTCATAATTGCCAAGCTGATAAACAATGACATAGATGACCTATAAACTCTGTGTCCAAACCAATTTGGATTTGTAAGTTAGGACCTGCCTACGAAACCTAGTCATTTTTTTTAAAAGGGTCACTGAAGCTCTGACTGAGCTCTTGACCATCCATATTATATATTTTCACCTTGTTCAAGTTTTTAATACCATCTCATATAGTAGTAGCCTAAATAAACTCCCCCAGCGTACCATAAACTCATATATGGTCCACTGGATAGGAAATTGCTTCTCTAACAGAACCCATACTGTTAACATAAAGTATACCTCTTCTAATTAAATGAGTGTCACCAGCCATGTTGCACAGGGCTCTGTCTTGAACTTCAGTTCTTTGGCATCTATTCTCAGAGGTGAAAGCAGACATTATACAGCTTTGGCTAACAAAGTTTGCTGACAAATGCATACTGTGCTTCATTGTCAAAACCCTCTTGGACACTCAGTTACTCCAGCCCTACTTGAATGTATTTTACAAAGCTGACCAGCTTGAAAGACCCCAAAGGCTTCTTTCCAGGAAGGTCTCTGGTCTACACAGGCTAAGCTACCCCAAAAGTCTTTTGAGAAGGTATTCTTTGTTTAGCTTTTAGCACAAAAATTCTCTACCCTTTTCAATCTCTTTCATCTTAACAATACCAGTGTTCAGTCCAATATTTGTATGAAAGACCCCAGCCCCACTGCAAGAACAACAACACCTGCTGGAGTGAAAGATTCATATTCCTGCACATTCCATGCATTTGGAATAACCTTCCTGCACACATTAAACAAAGTAACATCCTATCTAATTTCAAACTGAGATCAGATGGCTGGATGGAAGACAGTAAATTTATACATGGAATATGTGGAAATTATCTTCTTGTAAAGGGCAATTATTAATGTGTCTTGTGGCTAAACTTCTTAATGACCCTTTGGCCATAATCGAACCTACGAATCTATAAGCTAAAGAACAATGCATGTGTTAGTAACACACAACAGAAGGATACAAGACACAAAGGTAAAATATTAGGGTTTTGGTTCTACTGCTTATGTTAATCAGGATATGGGTTGACTTACCGATGCCCAGTTTTTTGAATATCATTTGCTGAGACTATTCAACCAAAATAGAACTTTGCAACATCAGACTAAAAAAAAAATGAAAGTATATTCTTTTGGGAGTTTATCATTCACAGCTCTCATAAGGGGGAGACTCCTTGCTATTTAGTATTATTCCAAAGTCTCCTCATACCAGAAAACAAACAAGAGCTTTTTTAGTAAAGTTCAGTTTCTGTTAAGGAGTTGTGGACAAATAGTTTTCAGTCAACCTAGTGCTGATTAGTTTACTGATAATAAATTAAATAAATAGTACTATGTTAAGAGGACAGTGTCAAAGCTCAAGCGATACATGGGATGTGAATGCTGAAGAAACCAGTACAATTTTCCATCATAAAAGATTCAATTTCACTTAGACTATTGCATTCATTTCTGCAGAGCATTCTGGGAGTGAGAGAGAAAACTGGTTGAAAGTATAAAAAACAGAATTATGAAAATGGTACAAATAAACAGAGTACTGTTTACAAAGAAAAGTGAGCCATATATTGGTACACAAAATGGTGTAGGTAAGAAAAGATAATAACTGGTGATGGAAGATTTAAGAAAAACATAAAAAAGGATGATTTTTAGAGAGAATGTGTCACCTTAAATGTAACTGTTGGATAGGCAGTGGACTAGTCCTACACATTTAAATGTCACTAAAACAGAGGGATAAAAATGAGGTTCAATTACAAATGGTCTACACAGTTACTTTACCACTGCGGTGGTGGTGCTGCGGTAGCGTTGTCGACTCAAAGCAAGACGTTGTCCGTTCGATTCTCAGCTAAAGCATCTTCTGTGTGGAGACATGCGTGAAGGGGCGTACCCTCGTTGAAGGTTGTGCGTCAGAGCTGGTAACTCGGTACATAAAAATCTTCTACCAATCATTAGCGGACCGGAGTTCCGCTGTGGTGACCCCTAACCAGGAAAAAGACGAAAGACACAAACTACACAGTTATTTTACCAAACTTAATAGAGGAAGTTTTTTTTTTCATTCACTGTTAAGATGTTCTAATTAAGTCATGGTTTACATATACATTTGCACAACACTTTCATAACTGCTAACCATTAAATAATGATGTAGCTGTTTAATTGCAAGTGGTTCTCATCTAGATTCAGTTTCTAAACAAAGAATTCTAACATTTCTATTTTTTGCAAGCAACAGCTTTATTTTGATTCTTTGACTGACATTAACTTACTATTTTCCACAAGGTTTCTCAAAATGACATGTTGGTTGACAACTTACTTTCCACTGCTGTTTATAAAATGGCATTTCAATTTGATGTCATATTCATGGCATTTCAAATTGTTTTACTTTCTTGCTTAAATGGTGGTTAAAAGAAAACCATGCTTAATATGCTTTTTGTTAATTATGACTAGCTTGCAGTGTAGTTATGGAAACAGATGCAAGGGGATTCATAAATCTGAATGTTAAAACAAAATAAAAACCCTTTTAGCGTCTCCTATTATTTCTTTGGCAGTAAATGTCTTATGAATAGATGCAATTTTAGCCAGTTACACTGCAAGAAAAAAAAAATATATATATATATATATATATATATCCTGTTCTAGCTGCTCTCTACTCCACTCCCTGTCTGTTACTCCCAGCCCCACCCCCTGATTATCTTCATTAGTCAGTCCCCTTCCCTGGCGCCATCTTTAAACCATCTCTCAACTTTTACCTAACTCACATTTATTTTCCATCCTATTACTGCTTTAGGTTTCCTGCCCCTCTGTTCGTTGTGCATGCACAGCTAGTAAGTAGAGCAGTGCTACATTTCTGTTAGAATTGATATGCATTACTGTTTAACTTCTGAATTATTTGGTTATTTCTGTTAACTGCTGAGTCATCTGATGTTGCTGAGTTTGTAACTGATGTTAAGAACTCCTATATGCTTTGAGAGCTAGCTATTGTATTAACTGACAAACTACTTGTATGTCTATCTTATTTCATGATAGTAGAGCTTAATTATATATCTGCCAGGCATCCTTTTAACTGCTTGCAGATCTTATTTGTGTTCTGACTGCATCTGTAAGCATTCCTGTTGTATGCTACTGCTCTTAGAAGGCTCAGAGGCTGGACTTTTAATTGCTTTTATAGAAGGCTATGTGAGTGTAGCTCATGCTACTGTTCATATTGTATAACGTAGCTGTAAAATTATTGCCTTAGAACAGCCATACTTGCTTTGTGCAATATATCCTGTCTGTATTCACTGCTGGATTGTTCAGCTGTTAATGTATGCAATTTAATCAATTTTGTTTTTTATATGTATACCTTGCATGCTTTGCACTTCACATTCTGTAACCTTTGCACTAATTCTGCATTATTTACTTTAATTTTTCAGTTATGTGGGTTTCTTTCATGTGTGACCCCACCCCCACTTGGGATTAACTACAATACACATTTTCCACTTCATCCACTGAAGCTGACTATCATAACTAAATAAAACTCCAGGAAGCAAGAACCTGACACCCTACAGCTTTTCTGTTGTAATAGGTGAATTGCAACTTAGTTTTTGTTAGGTTTTAAGGCTTAAAAGTTTATGCACAACAACATCAGGGAAGGGTTCCAGCCAATTGACACTAGATTGGGCCAATACCTTGAATCAGCCTTTTACACACACACACACACATACACACACACACACACACACACACACACACACACACACACAAGCACTCCCAAGCCTTTACTGTTTACATTGGTACATTTTGCTTTTACTTTCAGCATAGTCTCTAGACTAATCACAACTCTCTCTAATTTACACTGCAGGCACATAAACAGGGCTGTTTGGCAGTTTTAAAGTATTCCAGAGTTACTTCAATTAAGCTTTTGTTAGATGCTGACATATTAAGCATAGTACTCACCTTTAAACTGATAATTTTTTTCAGGTCTTCTCCCTGTGGGGCTGAACCCGCTCCGTTCGCTACACTCACTCCGCTCCTCTCCCTGCCCCAATCCCCACCCTCCCCCCATAACATCAACCTTATACCTAGCCTGACTCCTCCCATACTTCTCTTCCACCTATCCCATAACCCCCCTAATTATTTCCCTATTATACTTCCTCATTATTGTACTCTACCTCCTCACCCATTTCTAAATAAGCCCATATAGTTCTCCATCCTCTAAACTACTTCTATCCTGCTCATATTCTTTATCACACTGCCCTCAACCACCATCATGTCCATCACAACTATTACTTTGATCTTGCTTCTCTCACTTACACTCTCTCTCCTAACAATAATCACAACTTTCCAGGCACCCAACACATCTCCTGCACATACCTGTACAACCAGCACCCATAATCCACAATTATCAAGTTGCTCAGACATCCACCCTAGCTTATTCACAGCTAATACCTCTGTACTATGCAAAGTGAAAATTCTACCTCTCCAAAGACACTCCCCTTATCATACCACCAGCAGCAACTACACCATTGTTAGGAAAAAACTGAGAAGTATAACCTACACAATTTGACAAAGCACTATTTCCCAGTGTGGTGATGTACAACCCAACCCAGGACCAGCCCCCCTCAGCTCCAGCAAACCTAGAAAATCTCTTATGCTATCAACCATAAATCTCCAAAGCGTTAGGAACAAGATATCTGAACTCCATGCCTGGATTTCTAAGTACAACCCAGATATTATAGCAGCTACTGAAACCTGGTTGAAACCATATATAAAAGACACTGAATTTCTCCCCCCAAGCTACTCATGCCTGAGAGTCGATCGACCCAACAAGAGAGGAGGAGGAGTAGCAATACTTTTCCCTAGCAATTACACATTAATCCCCTACTCAAAACCAACTCCCAACGTCTCCCCAGCCGAAATACTAATCTCTATATTAAAACTTAACAACCATAAAAACATTTGCATAATTGCTCTTTATATTCCCCCAGGAAACAACATACCAATATTGGAAAACATACTTGCCTGGACTTCCCAAAATATAGATAATGAAACCATCATTCTAGGTGATGTAAATATCGACTGGCTAGATATAGGCCACAACAATCCCTCAAAAAACATAAATCTTTACAACTTCTCCCAACTAATTGAAGACATCACTAGACCTCACCAAAATTACAACTGGGGCTCCACAATAGAATAGACAAATTAGTATCCCACTCTTTCAATGTCATCAGTGCAGGCATACTACCTAATACCATTAGTGACCACCACCCAGCATATATCATACGCAAAACTACTCCAACCACAGGCCAACACCAATACAAATCTACCAGAGATTTTAATAAGTTCCAATCATCCATATTTAATGAAACCTTAGCTAAAGTAAACTGGAAACCTCTGAAATCCCTACCACTTAATGAGACTGTTGAATTCTTTAACTCAACATTTCTAGACATCCTAAATAGGCAAGCACCCACCCGCCAAAAATGAATAAAACATAACCATGCATGCTGGCTCTCAAAATCCACCAAAGAAGTAATGACCACAAGGGATAAAATCTGAAATCATGGCAGAAAAACAAAGACCCCCTCAACTCTACTACATTACAAGCAACTCCGTAACCAGGCAAAACGTCTAATAACCACTGATAAAAAAGACCACTACTTCCACCTACAAAGCCAACATAAAAATAATCCCCAAAAATTCTGGTCTTCCATCAGCCAACTATTACACCCAGGCTCTCAAAGCAATCCATCCCCTGACCCACAAAAAACTCCCACTGAACTTACTACCCTCTTCAATTCCTACTTCATTGACACCATAGCTAACCTAACCACCACCTTTCCTACAGTTAACAGCACTACCACCAAGACAGCTGATGACCAAATCATCCTAGAAAACAAGTCTACCCTTAACCCTAACCTAAAATTCTCCCCCATACCCACCAGCACAATAAAAAAACTTTTACTTAAGCTAAAACCCTGTACTCTGGCCCCTGACAATCTACCCCCACACTTCCTGCAGCTAGCAGCAAACTCTATAGCTTATCCCATCAGCATACTAATTAACAGATCAATTAAAGAATCCCTTGGCCCAGACATCTGGAAAAAAGCATTCATTCTTCCCTTACACAAAGGTGGCACCAACACAGACACCACAAACTTTCGACCCATAGCAATTCTCTCACCCCTCTCTAAAATACTGGAAAAATGCATCCATGCCCAACTCCTCAACCACCTGCATGAAAATCAAATTTTATCACCCACTCAGCATGGTTTCAGACAAGGACACAGCACCACTACCACCCTCCTATCCTTCCTTGATACAGTTAACCGGGCACGGGATTCTGGTAAAATAATTGCTTCACTTTTCCTTGACCTCTCCAAAGCTTTTGATACCATTTCCCACACTATCCTGCTCTCTAAATTATCCACCCTCCACATTTCTCCCCCTACCCTACAATGGTACAACAGCTATCTCTCCAATAGGCAACAATCCACCAAATGGCAACAGTCCTACTCTCCCTTCCTCAGTACATCCACAGGGGTACCCCAAGGCTCCATACTTGGTCCTCTCTTATTTAGCATCTTCATTAACAACTTTCATACCACACTCCCACAATGCTCAGTAATCCAGTATGCTGATGACTCTACAATAATATGCACTGCATATTCCAGCTCTGAACTCCAGAAAATTACCCAGAATGCCCTCACATCTACTGAATCTTGGATGCTTAACAATCATCTTGCCCTAAATCCAAAAAAAACTAAACCAGTAATTTTTATTCCTAGGAAAACCACTCCATTTGATAAAAAACTCTTCACCATACAAGCCCAAGACAATACCACTATAGAAGTTGTCCCACACACTAAATTACTAGGCATTATTATAGATGAAAACCTTAACTTTGACCTACACATAAACAATAACATAAAAAAACACACCAAAAGCTTGGTATGCTCTACAGGCACCAACACTTTCTTAGCCTCTCTACTAGACAAACCCTTGCAACTACCTTTTATTACCCTCTCTCCTTTATGGTGCCCCTCTCCTCACTAATATCCAAAATTCTACAAAATCCAAACTTGCTATGTGTTACAACAGAATAGCAAAATTTGCCACCAAGGCCAAATTCTCATCCCACCATTGTAAGTCACTGAAACAATTAGGGTGGCTGGAACTCCCCCACCATCTCTCATTCACCCAACTAACTACTGTGCACAAAATAATCTACAGACCCACAGACTGTCCTGCTCTCTGAACTCGACTTGCCAAATACCATTCCAGCAGACATCTAAGATCTGAAAATCATCTACTTCTAAAAGTAGATAAGCCCACCTTACCTGCTGGTCAACTCCTCTATGCCTTCACCATCACCAAACTATGGAACTCACTTCCGCCTTCTATAAGAAACACAGGCAGCACCACCACCTTCAAACAAATGCTGAAAAATCATCTCAACTCTTCCTGGCTATGTTCCTGCTCTATAACCTAACCTCTTCACTGTCCTTATATGATTACTAAACTCCTATGTCTTTTGCTACTAGTGACTGATGATATTTTCTCCATATTTATTTTTATCTTCACTTGTTGATTCTGGTACAATAATACTGATCTCTGTTTATACCAATCTGATTTTAATTCTGATTTAATGTATATTTTCTGTATATATTGCTGTAATCAAACTAGATTCCTGCTTTTATGTATATATTCTGTATATGTTACTATATTTACTATTTATAACACTGTTTCTGCTTCTGTACTAATTAATGTTTATATTTTTTTCTGTATCTCGTTGGAGCTTTTCTCCCCGGGCCTCCACTGAAAATGGACTCTTTTAGGCCCAGTGGAATTATCCTGGTAAACAAATGCAATAAATATATATATATATATATATATATATATATATATATATATATATAGGGGCATTTTGGATAAGTGCATACACAACCCATAACAGACACTTTTAGTCAGACACACACACACACACACACACACACACACACACACACACACACACACATAGAGACTCAGCCAAGCATCACCTGTACATCTTAGTACACTTGATATGGCATAAACATCCAATCAACAATAATACTAATAACAATAAGCTTTTAGCAGATGTTGTTTCATTCCATAATAAGTGCACTTTAGATCTGGTAGAAAGGCAGAGGTTGAGCTTTGTGCATATTTTATGTTTTATAAAGTTAAAGGTTCTAATAAAAGCATTTTAATCATTCCCAGAATTAATGCAATAAGATATAAAATAAATATTAGCTTTAATGTTGTTGTACTTCCCACACTTTTGAGCTGCAGGGAAGCAAAACTTTATAATGTTGACACAGCTGTATCAATGTGACTATATGGATACATGTAATAACAGATGGCATCCTGCGGGTATTGAAAAAATGAACTAATTCTCAAAGCTATTTACATGTAAATTACAAAAGGCACAAGTATGCAAAAGCAGCAGTCTCCCTTGTATTCACCATGTCCTGATTTATTTAATGCAATTTTCTGATTTTTAAATAAGTGTAAACCTCTTGAGTAGTGTGACACATACCTGTGTGCCAAAACATGTTTCTCAGAGAACAAGAAGTTACAGAATTGTGAAAAATATGCAATATTATTGTGCTAAACTATCTCTCTCTATGTATGAGTTATGGCATGCACATAAAATTGGCAAGTTAGTGACAAATGTGTCATGTAGTCAAAGGAAAAACGAAGAAAAACCTGTATATCATGACTTATTCCTTTGAATGTTTTTCTAAGTCAAAATTTTCTGCAACTTTTGAAAAAGAACATTTCACAAACAGCAGCATGGACAGCTAGATACAACTTTATGTGAGGCATCAGTACATATTTTCTCATACTAAAAGTTTGTTTTTAAAATAACTGAACTACGTAATAACATACCTGGGCTGTGTGTGTGTGTGTGTGTGTGGGGGGGGGGGGTGAGAGAAGTGATAGCTTTAGAGGATTTGAGAGTGTACATGGTATGACTTTCTGTCTGAGTTTGAATGTAGATAAAAACATCTAGATGTCACATATAACATCATTAAACCTTATAATTTATTAGGTTAGCTAAATATGGTAAAACTAAACAGTCTCATGTTAATATAAATAACGTTCGCAATATAGTAATGAAACATAAAAGCAATGGAATGGTTGATAACCTTGAAAGAAACTGAAGAATTAATGTAAACCTGAGTGCTCTCTCTCTCTCTCTCTCTCTCTCTCTCTCTGTACTGGAGGCAAATTAATTTGTGAAACCAGCTATTGCAGTAATAAATATTACATAAATAGTCTACAGCTATTTCTCGTATCTAAGGGACTGAACTCTAATATTATTTAGCAGTAACAGTTATCTGCCCCTAATTTACTACTTTTTCTCTTTCATCCTTAACTTCTAATTTGTAGAATGTGGAACTATTTGATAAAAAAGTGTTGCTGGAAAGTCCTCTTGCTTTAGAAATAAAAGTACCAAATGAAAAGATCAAGAAATGAAATTAGTAACAGCAATGAAATGCATATCAGTTCTGGAAACAACAGTTTTATGGAAACATAAAACACAAAGGCTACAGAGAAAGCATGGCTAATACACAGATTTGGACTATATCTGACATTATTACACTGACATCTGTTATACGACATAAAGGAATCCCATTTATCACTATACTGACATTATATTTTATACATTTATGCATTATTTAAGCAATAACCGACGACATGGTATGGTATAGTGAAGATTTACCCACAGTTGGCGTGGTTTAATCATGAGGGCAAAGACACATGATTAAATAAAACCAACCGTGGGTAAATTTCAATATATTACAGCCACAGAGTTGGTTAGTGATATTATACAATGACATTATTTAAGAAAAAAATACTTACTTTTCTTAAATAATGTCTTTGTATAATGCTGCATTACTGTTCTTCCACGGCTGGTGGTATACTGTTTCCTTGTGTTGATGTACTGCACATGTGTATGGGACTTGCGTTCCCATGCATACCCAGCACAACAATGCTTTGAAACGGAAGCAACAGAGAAAAGAAAGTCTCCATTGCTCTGTTTTTGTTTGTTTTTTTTTTAATTAAAAAAAAAAAAAAAAAAAAACCTTAGGCCAGTTTAGGGGTAGGAGAGAGACAGCATGGAAGAAATACAAGGAATATCAGGTATGTGTGTTTAATTTTAAATAACGTACCTAATTTCCCTAGTATTTTATCTAAGCTGCCCCTCTGGTACGTCCGGAGTCGGGGCTAAAGATTTTATTTTTATTTTTTAAGTACAAATAAAATACCAATAAAAGGCCAAAGATGTTCTATGGATAAACAACAATATGAAGAAAAAAAACTCCAGATGACCACCACTGCTGTAAAATTGATTTAATGTAGACAAGCACTTTCACGTGGAACTCCTACGCTTTCCCAAGAGCTCAATAAAGTACAACAAACATACACCCATTTTATATTCAAATTTCAGCAATAAATCAATAAAACAATTAAAAACACACAATTAAATTAATTAAGTAATATTTTAACATTTAAATTCATTTAAAGGGGATGAGCATCAAGCTCAGGCTTGAGGCATACATAGTTATTTAATCCTGGATATATATGTGCCTGTAATTTTAAAATCCATTTTAACTCTTAACTCTTTTAACACTTGATTTAATTGTGTGTTTTTAATTGTCTTATTGATTTATTGCTGAAATTTGAATATAAAATGAGTGAATATTTGTTGTATTTTATTGAGGACTTGAGAAAGTGTAGGTGTTCTACGTGAAAGCACTTGTGTACATTAAATCAATTTTACAGCCGTGGTGGACACCTGGAGTTTTTTTCATTTTTATTTTTTAAGAAATAAAAATAAAAATAAAATTTAAACAATATACCAATGGAAAGAATTCCGGGTGACCGGACCTTTTTCCTTTGGTATGTTGTGGGATTTACAATAGGCTCTAATGGTTCTGTTGTTCTTAGCTTTAGGCCTCAATAAACTGGAACTAATAGGCAATGTTGTTCTGGTTTGCTAGATAGAAGTCTCTGAGTAGGTGAACCAAGTATATCATCATGGGGTATGTTTCTGAGATTAAATCATTACGTCCGAGTGATGCCTCCAGGTGCATCTGCAGTTAACTCCTACTTATGCTTCCAGGCGTCAAATATTGCTTGCTCATATTTCATCAATAATCCCAAAACCATGCTATGTACAGGGTATTAAAATGTTTTATTTTAAAGGTTATACAATGGCAAACTCAACTGCATTAACATTTGACCTCTGTCTAGTGCAGGTAAATAGATATTAACTGTTGTTTTATGATATTAATTTCTATAGATATAATTTTCACATTTTTCTAAATATCTCAACAACCTGGTAACACAGACAGAACACCTTAGCCTCATATGAAGGCTCTCAGCTAGATGAATAAAATGCTGCTAACAGTATGTGTATAACTTGAGTGGTTGCTGAGATATTGTAAGTTGTTTACAAAATATTACAAATGTAATAGACACTGGGCAGGATTCACGAAGCCTCCGTGTAAGAGTTATAACTCATACACGGAGGCTGCAGTTAAACGGAGTGATGTCAGCATGCTCTGCATATTCAGGAGAGCATGCTGAATCACACCTAAGTCTAACACGGTCCGTGTAAGACATTTGGGGGTGTGTCCGTAGGCTGAGCCCTGCAAGCGGACACGCCCCCATAAGTGTAAAGGTGTCCAAAGTAGACACCCACAACAGAGTCCACGGAAATGTGAATAAACACAACACAACACATGCCCCTACAGACTATTAAACATAAAAGAAATCTAAATGAACATGTCATATTTTTTTTAAATAGTAAAAATGTTTAACCGTGAGTGCGCTCGTTTGCTGGCGTGCCCGTAGCGCAGCTACAGTTAGCAGTCAATGGGAAAGCATATAAGAACTAAATATGCAAAATAAACCAGGAAGCAATAGCGTAGCGGTAGAGATGCCGGCTGCAGAGCAGGCATTCATGGTTCGAGCCCCCACAACACCATTTTTTTTTTTGCAAAATAAGCAGGAAAAAAGTCCCTGACACATATGTACACATAAAACCAGAATATATGTAAAATGCAATGAAATAGCCCATTTATATTGAATAAATGTGAGCTAAGAAATGAATAGAAACTGCCAGATGTGCCTATAGCTGAGCTACAGTTCAACAGAGTGTGTGTATGTGCCCGTAGATAAGCATTGGGTCCAACTGGTGCAAACTGAGTGCCCGTAGCTGAGCAGTGGTTTACCATGCTAAATATATGTGCCCCTAACTGAGCTGAGTGGAATATGCATGCCGATAGCCAAATGAGGCTTAAAGCAGCGTACCCCGTTTGCGCTGAGCTGCGCACCGTGCAAACAAGCTAACCGACGGGCAACGTTGAGCAAGCCGTATCAAAACTGCCTTTACACAGACACACCCCTCAACATGTCTAGACAGTCATGAAAAATAAAAAGCAGTGGCCAGGTTCGAACCCAGGATACTATACACCATAGTCAAGGTACAGAACCACTAAGCCATGACAGCAGTACCTAGAAATGCAATAATAGCTCATATATAGGAATGAATACAAACTACAGCATGACAATGCAGGTTTACTGAAGTTGATACAATTCCAAAATGGCCAATCACAGATATGTGCGGGAAAAACGGACTATATAAGCCCCATAGGCGGGAATACACAGCATAAACGATTGTAGAACAGACCTGCAGGCAGAATGTCAGGTGTAGGAGAGGGTAGTTGCTTCCGAGCGCAGAGGTGGGGTGTTGAGGAGTCCAGGTACATGGCCTGGCTCCTAGTCCACAACCATGAGGCCCAACTCATGCAGGGCCAGGTCCTCTGGGGAGCGTACAGGGCTGAGGCGTGGGACCAGTTGGCTCATGAACTCACCAGTGCCACAGGAATTCCAAGGACAGGTGAGCAGGTCCGTCACCACCATGCGGACCTGAAGAGACACAAGCAGGACCAACTGAACCTTTGGATCCAGGAGGCCCGGCAATCACCCAACGCCCCACCACTAAGTAACAATTAATTATGTATGTAGAAAGTTAACCTACCTGAAATTATGGAGATGTGTATTCCAATATCACTTCATTTATATTACAGCTGCAGGTGTCCATTCTGCGAACCGCAGAGCCTATGCCAATAGGCTGGTGCGGTTGCTCCACCAGGCAGGTCAGTAATCCACTACCAGTAACTGTAAATATATATAAATGTATGACAGTCAGCAAAAGAGTGCAGTGTAGCCAGGAAGGAATTAAATCTGCAAGTAACAGTGTGAAAGTGTATGCAAGTATTGCTTGATTACAACAGTTCCCAGCCTGAAAGTGTAAACTAAACATGAAACTGTCCAACATATATTTTGAAATAAAAATGCCCTGCCTGTAAGAAAATAGTACACAACCTGCAGCAGCATGTAAAGTATAGCTGCAGAAGAGGATGAAATCACATGTGTGAAATATATCCCTGTGGAAATACTGAAACATGACAGAAGTGAGACTTCAGGAAAGAACTGTAATAACCACTGTTAAAACATGTCAATAAAGCCTAGAAGTACCAGTCTGAATAGTAACATGAAAGCAAGTGAGAGAGTGTGAGAAAGTGTCAGGAATACAGCAATACAGTAGTAATAACCCCTGAATAAACTATACTGCAGTCAGGACAGAATTAAATGCATGTGAGACTCAGAACCAAACAGCAAAATCTGTTCAAAGTGTTGCTGCATGTGGAATGTGTACCCCAAAATCTGGATATGTTGCTCCCAGTCTGAAATACGCAGATAGGATGATTGTCTGATATACCAAACATCCACACTTGTCTACAAGTATATAAAGCAAAAGTAACAGGATGATGTATCTGAACAAAGCTTGATATGAATGTGTAAGAACAGCAATAAAATGTAGATTGATGTTGCAGTAACAGTCCCATCTGCAAGGTGAAGTAGTTAACATATAGGACACTGTAGTTAGAACAGTAGTGTGTATATAACTGTAGCTATTAGAAATGTACAGCATATGTATTTGTATTCAAAGGTGTTAATATTACTTTATTTACCCCACCCTCTAACCACCTATAACCCATTCCACGTGAAAATGGTATGTGCAATCACAATTAACACCCCTGGACGTCTGTCCTGTTGGGTCATATATATTTGCATATCTGTTGATGCATCCGCCCTGTTCATACATCCACACCTGATGGCCTGTTGCCATCAATCAACCCTGCATGTTGTTGGACTGTGTATTACTGTTCAAATTATGCATGTGTTTTGCACGCTGTTCAATGGTGTGAATATCTGGGTGTTTGGTTAATGGGAATACTAATGCATGCTGTTACAACTAACTGTGAATGGTATTATATGTCACTAACCCAAACTGTCATGACATAATGCAAAACATAGAATGACAGGGAAGGCGGGTTCCAGCGGACCCACCTCTCCCACCTCAGCTGGCGAGTGCACCTGGCACTAGTGCCGAGTCCGGACCCTCCTCCAGTGGCCCTGTGCCACCTGTGGGTGGAAGTGCTGCAGGGGATGGGGCTCGCCCCCCCCTCTGCAAGTGTGGCCGGAGGAGATCCACCACTCACCCTCCGTAGTGTCCGGACTGTGGTGCGTAGGGAGATTCGGGACTCTGTCCTTGAGCCCCTACGCCAGCTCGAGGCACGGGTGGCGCAACTAACGGGCATGCCCGTTGCCCCGCCTACACAGCCCCCAGCACAGCCCCGTCCTGGGCAGTGAAGGGACAGTGGCAACTGCCTATGGGTGGGGATATCAGTTCCACTGTTGCCATCTGTGGGCTCATGGGCTCTGGATATCCAAACCTCCGTCCCCGTCATTTGTGTAACCCCCCACACGTGTCATACACCGCCCCTGTATGCGTCTTGTTTGTCTTGTCTGTTTACCTACCCAGCCTACCTCCCCATCTGAACCAACTTCCTTCAACTGACATACCACTCTTACCTGATAATAAAAAAAAGGGCACTCTGTACCCACAAAAAATTTACGCACCATACATAGCTGCCCATTCCGCACACATGTCCACTGGACATGGACCCTATCAATTACAATTGGCTGTACAACAAGTATTATTGTTGTCCTGACACCTCTCCCAGGGGTGGAAGGTTTCAAATGTCACACCAAATTACATACATATGCACAGCTGTTGCTGATGAAGAAATGGGCAGCTATGGGCCTTACCTACATCCCACCTGCACATCCCAAGCTTGTTTCCCTACTGTCTTACCCTCTTTGTGACCCCTTTTTCACCACTTTCCTGTCTCCCCATTTTCTTTTCTTTCAAAGAAAATAGCGAGGGTGTGCGCCAGAGTAAGCACCGTTAAGCGGTTGTAACCGGGTGTGCGCGGAGCTAACCGCCAGTGCGCATGCGTGAGCTCCGCGCAAACCAGCGCTAGCCCGGTTACAACTGCTTAAAAGTGCCTTAGTCGCTGTGATTGACAGGTCCTGTACTAAGTTCAAAAGAAAAATAAACTCCCACTGTCAGTCCCGAATCCAGGACCTTGGAAACACTAGTCTGTACACCCTACCACTAAGCCATGACTCTTATACAAACACATTGTGCTAAAATAAATATAACATGTAAAAGTAGGGATGAATGTAAAGGGAATATAGGATGTGTAGTACACAAAACATGCCATTTAAAATAAATGTCACAAACAATGGATATCCATAATAGTAGTGTGTGAAAAGAAACAGCCATGCTAGTTGGCAGCCTGTAGATAATAAGGTCAGTTAAAGTACATAGGTATATGTATGCATATATATATATATATATATATATATATATATATATATATATATATATATATATATAACTACATCTAGATATACTTGTAGGAGTCAAAGTGCATACACACTTGCTACAGGGAACATGAAAGAGGAATGGAGAACTGTGAATATACAACACAGCCTGAAGCATGAGAGAGATACTAACCTTTACAATCACAGAACACTGTCCACAGCATACCAGCATGGTCCCCGCCCACACAATCTGAAAGGGCAACGCCTATCACACATACCCTTTTATAGCACTGACCTGAAATCACAGTGAGAACTGCAATCAGTACACAACCAGCTGTATGCAATTAGCAAATGCTGGCCCTCAATTGGTGCAGAGGCCATCACATGGACCTATGCAAATACCTACAAAAGCATCCAGTGCTAACACTCCCCACATGCAATAAATTAATTGCATTGTCTGGAAGCAGACAGAGAGAGGCCGAGAAGTGGAAGAGAGAGAGAGAGAGAGAGCACCAAAATAAAAAAAAAACACTGTGACTCTCCCTACCCTGTAGCTGTCAGCACTGACAGGGATAGCAGCGGCAAGCAGAAGCTGTGGAATGCAACCAGCTGCGACATACAGAGGTAATGCAAAGAAGCAGGTTAACAGTGTGCATACTGTGAACCCTCCAAATGTGTCATAGGTCTGTATCCATAGGTATGTCCATGTGATATGTTGTGTGTACGTAGTTCCAACAAAAGGGGATGACCACACATCACATGTCAAGCAGGCATAGGCCAGGACCCTGGTAGAATGTGTCTGTGCGTTGGCCTAGCAATGGCTGTAGTGACTGCTTTGAAATGTCAGCCAGGCCCCAAGCCAGGATCAGCCCATCCCAAAGGCACACTGGCTGGGAACAAGTGTCTGCAGGTACCTGATGTCACTGCACATGCATCCCATACTGCAGTACCCCATAGTGTAGCAGACCAGGCCCATTATGCATATGATGTGGTAATTCCCAGGGTCAGTCGAGGTGTCCCCTTAGTGTTGTGGGACCACTGCTGCTGTATGCCACTGTCCAGGTACATATCCCGTAGCACGGCCAAGATAAACTATCACTGTTACATGCGGTGGTATGTCCCCCAGAGTGCTGGTAGCACACATCCAGGGGGACCATGAGGTCACAGTGATGCTGTGTGTTCTCCTCCGCTGAGGGCGACCCTCACCTGGACATGTGCGATGATAGGGAGGTTACACCCAGCTGTGATAAATATCCGAAAGGTGAGGGAGAGGGAGGGGGGATATGTGCACCGAACATGTCTGCAGGAATGTTGTCAATATGCGTGTGTTTGGTGAATGTTAAGTAGGTGTGGACTAACACAGAGCATATCCGAGGCATGTGGTCGGTATGTGTAACATAACTGAAGAAGGCCTTGTGGTCATCCACAGTGTTTGTGTCTATTACCCTCCCAGAGTAGGCTGTGGCTGTTGTTATGACGGACTGTAGCGTAGTACCAGTACTGACCACAGATGCCTACCCTTAATGTGAATGTGCTCTGTCCTGCAGTAGCCCCCTGCTATTGTTATACAATCTGCCTCTTTCTGGGGTCCACTGGACAGGATGCCTAACCGTTGTGCATAGGGTCCGGGTTAGACATGTGTGTGCAAGTGTCATGCAATCCGCAGCATGTCTGTGGTAAGCATTTGCAAAGGGGTCAGCAGTGTGGCTTCCACTGGCTCAGTGTGCTGCATGGATACCATCCCAGTCCCAGCAAGTGAATAACTGTCTAACCACATACATATCAATGTAGTCTACTGTACTGGTGGTGGTGGTGGTATATGTATATCCAGGCCGTGTAACGTCTGTCCACAGCAGAGTAGTGGATGGTGTCCCACATACAGTACCTTGGGATGGACCCCCAGAGTGAGGTTGTGCATAGCACCTGTCAGTGTGTGCTGACCGATGGGGCATGCTACTACGTAGTGTGGAATGTGGCAGGTATTGTTGCACAGGTATTGGCTGAGCACTGATATCTGGCCATGTACCTGTGTATCCACCACGACACACACACATGCAACATATGGGAGTAGTAGTATATCACTACACATGCATAACATGTATAGTATGTGTGCCATACATTGCTGACATGGTCTGCTGATATCCTGTCTGTGTTCTCTTCCAGGGAGATGGCGTGACAGCGTAACCCTGCCTACTCCGTTGCAGAGGATGAGGAGATCCACCAGAGCCTGGTGCGGGAGTATGACATCCTGTTTTCCCGCACCAGTCAGAACCAGCAGGAGAGGGCCGCACTGTGGCAAGACCTGGTCCGTAGGGTAAATGAAATTGGCACGCATAACAGGACATATGAGCAGGTACGACATCACTGCAGTGATTTAATCCGAAGTGTCCGGCAGCATGCAGCAGATATCCACAGGCAACAGGTCGCCACAGGAGGTGGGGTGGCCACACATCCCCCCCTCACCAGACTGGAGGGGCTACTCCTAAGTGTTGTGGCTCCAGCCCCGGAACACCAACAGCAGTACACCTGCATTATGATGGATGCTGGTTCCACACAGCAGCACGACATGGAGCGTGCAGGTAATATGCCATATGTACACCTGACTGTTCTGTACACTGTATCATATGCAATATCAATGGGACAGATGTGCCCACTAACATTAATCTCATCCTTTCTGCAGGTCCCTCCAGGGTTACAGAGAGCCAGGCCATCCATGCTGGTGAGTGTGTTTAACATAACCTATAATAGTCCTGATAATGCTAGTAACAGTAGTGTAACTCAGTAGTGCTGTGTGTGTATACTGCAGGGTGTGCATGTGTGCATGTGTGCAGGTGTGTCAGTACCCATGTGTGCAGGTGTGCCTGTGTCCAAGTGTGCATGTGTGCCTGTGTCCACGTGTGCATGTGTGCATGTGTGCCTGTGTCCATGTGTGCATGTGTGCCTGTGTCCACGTGTGCATGTGTGCATGTGTGCCTGTGTCCACGTGTGCATGTGTGCATGTGTGCCTGTGTCCACGTGAGCATGTGTGCATGTGTGCCCGTGTGCATGTGTGCCTGTGTCCATGTGTGCCTGTGTCCATGTGTGCATGTGTCCATGTGTGCATGTGTCCACGTGTGCATGTGTGCATGTGTCCACGTGTGCATGTGTGCCCATGTGCATGTGTCCACGTGTGCATGTGTCCACGTGTGCATGTGTACATGTGTGCATGTGTGCCCATGTGCATGTGTCCATGTGTGCATGTGTGTATAAGTGCATCACTGGTAACAATGTCTGGAGAATGTAAACTGTGTTTCCTGTCTCCATCCCACAGGTTCTGGGGCTGCTCTGGTGACCTGCAGCAGGGAACCTGAATCCTGTGCCACGGCTACTGGTAATGATGATATATGTGTAATGGTACAGGAAGGTGTGTCAGGGTCTGCAATTGGTCAGCCAATTGACAGTACACAGCTGTCAACCCCATCAATGCGCACAGTCATCCTGCCTATACATCCTATGTCACCATTGTCCCTAGGTGATGGACAGGATACAGCAGGCATAGACCAGGGTAATGTGGTACCTGTGGCACATGCGTCCCCACACAGCAGCCATGGGCAGGGTCCTCCAATGGTACCACACAGACAGTTGCCCATGGGTTCTCGTGGGAGCATCCGTGGGCGTACTGCCTCTGGCCTACATGCCCAATGAGGTCTGTCAACCTCAGCGATGTTTCGGACTGTCATGCAGGCTCAGTCACGTATGGAAAGGTACACCAGACAGGGTCTGAGGGAGCTCAGAGCATGCCGCACAGCCATGACAGACAGTATGCGTGACATTGCGGATGCTATCCGTAACTTCACCGATGTCATAGACAGACGTTGTGGGGACATCTTACAGCAGTTCCACAACCAGATGTCCATGAGCCAGGGCAGTGGTGGGCATCTGCGGCGTCGACGTTGCCGTATGCCAGCAGCGGCAGCAGCTGGCAGTCGGTGCAGATGGCAACAGGCTTGTGCACGCCTCCATAGTGCCAGCAGCAGCCCCAGCAACGCTGGGTCTGTGCTGTCATCGGAACACCCCAGGAGACCACGTGCGCGTGGCTCTGGACAGTCCCAACAGGGACATGTGTCCAGTCAACACACTCCCGCTTCTGATGACAGTACCCAGTCAGGCGTTGTACTGGATACGGTCCGTAGCACCCCTGCCAGGCACAGGTACTGTGTCCATGCACACAGACACTGATCTGTACGGCCTGCCAGGTGCAGTCTGTGGCTGTCCACAAACCCCTGTATATGGCAGCCATGAGGTGGAACTGTGTGCGTGCATACACACATGCGGAATGTCAACACTTAGGGCAACCACATACACGCACACACTGCAGCAACACTGGCCCACCCTGTACTGCTGCCCCTCACCAACACACATACACACACATGTCAATTGGTGGTATCAGTGGCTGACTCAGGCATACATAATCCACACCCTGTGCATATGATGACACTGTGCCACCTCCTGCAATCTCCAACATCATTGCGGGAACAGGTAAACACGTTGCTGATGCACAGGGTGACTACATAGACGTGTATTATTAGTATCATGTTGGTAACAGTACAGTGTGCTGCTATGACTGTGTGTGTACCCCAGCATGCCTGCTGTAGTAACTGTATGAATGTCATGAATTGTTTTCTGCACCCATAGTACATACCAAAGCATAACAGCTGCACATAATTGCATGCCGGTGGTAAGGTTGTCAACAGATAGCCGCATACATGGGTAGCACAGGGGGAATGCTAACACAACTAGTGATATGCAATGGTGGACATGTACAGTAATGGTGTCAAGATGCCCACAACAACTATGCCATGTGTATGTTCATGCATCTAGATATGTGTGCAGTACCAATGTTGTCCAGACCACAAATAAGTATGACATAATATCGGTTCCACCATGGCCATCTGTGCTGCGTATTCCTGGGTACATGTTGACAGTGCCTACATATATGCATTGTGAATTACTGATATTGTTACCCCTTCTTCGTTGTATGATGCAGTACTTGTAGCCCTGTGTACTGTAGCCTTGTATGCATGCATGTTCACCTGGGGTCCCCTGGAACACTGCTTACACCTGCAATGCAGGGTTACAGTGCTTCTGTAGACTGCTACTGACATCTGCATAGCATACCATATGTATGTCAACCTTACACATGACAGAACGGCACTGTCTGTCCTGTGCACATGTAAGTAGCCTGTGACACATTGCACACGTCTTACCCGGCATATACCCACGTGTACAGTCATATATGTCAGTGCTATGAGACAGAGGCAGTCCACCCACACATACACACCTTCAGTATGTTGTTCCCCATTGGCTCTATGTGTTGGTACTCACCATGGCAATCACACTACTAGGGTGGCATGTCCAAAGGTAACCTGTGAATCGCCTCTATGGTCCAGTCATGGTTTATGTGGGTAATGTGTCATCATCACAGCTGCCACATGTATGCAGTCAGCCATCACCCTTGGCCAGGTATATACAACACATGTGTGGGATGCCACCACACAGCCAGTCTGGGGACCGGTCTCTCTGAACCCAGTGATGCCATACCCTGTCAGGTGGCATGTCATATATACTACGTACAGGACAAACGTCAGACCCAATCCCTGCCGCTACTAATGATAATACCCCTGAAGACGTTCCTGATAGCTTTGACCAGTCCTTTACTGAGACAGTGCAGGCCCTAGCTTGCCGACTACCTCCTAGCTCCCCTGGTCCCGAAAGCAGCACCCCTAGAAAACTACGTGCGTCCAGCTGCCAACCGGTCGCCACTTCACATCTCCGTACCTCGGTTGTAACAGTGAAACCCACTACACTGTGTGCCGATCAACACCCTGCCGAGTACCTATCAACACCAGATGATGCTATTGCTTACCCCGTCTCAAAGGTAATCAAAGGTACTATGTCAGAATCTAACATTCCCACCATCTGTAAAATGTCATATGTAATCCCACTTCACACAGGAGCTCTACTGACGTCTCCACTGATAGGCCAATAGCTATACACTCTCCACTTGCAGAGGTTATGGTGACTTTCGACATAGACAAGTCATGCACCGCCTAGTCCAACATTGCAGTATGGCAGACACTCAGCATGGCTTACGTTCTCATCACAGCACTCCGTCAGGCCTCCTAGCCTTTACTAACACCATAAGCCATACCTGCAACATCAATGATATATCCACAGCCCTCTGTTTGGATAACTCAAAGGCATACGATATGGTTGATCACCAACTTGGACTCTGCACCCTGCACAGACTGTCTAGATACTGGAGCCTTCCAATGGTGTCAATCCTACCTGCATGGTCAACAGCAGGCCGGCCTCTGGCAGACCAAACCCTCTAACCGTCTACCAGATACCCTCAGAGTACCACAAGGCTCTATCCTAAGGTCCTTGCTGTCCTCCATCATCATTAACGACCGTTATACTGTCATCCCAAACGCCAGCTGTATCCAATACGCTGTATACCCTACTCTGATCTGCTCAGCCACATCTCCAGTACAGTTATGTTCAGCTACCCAGACCACCTGTAATACAATAGCAAACTGGCTTTCTGAACGTCGTCTGATCCTACATCCCAGTCACACTGGACTGCTGTTATTCCACAAACACGTATGTCTACCACGTTCACCGTTACCATAACAACAACCGATGGCACAATACTCTACCCTGTCCCATGTGACATACATGTTAACCAGATTAGCCAAGCCATCAATAGAAAGCTAGGGTCACTTTACAGAATTAAAGCCTTCCTAGCCCCTCCAGCTAGAGGTGCCATAGCTCACTCACACCGTGTTGCAGCTCTTCTGTATGCATCCCCTCTACTCTCACATATGAACAAGACTGTCCTTAACAAGCACTGGATTTGCTACAACCACATTGCCAGGCTTGCCACTGGCCCGCCTGGTAGGACACATCATTGCATCAATCTAAATTAGCTTGTTTGGCTTGCAATACCCAGCCTAATACAGTATAACCAAATGATTATGGCCTATAACATCCTGTATAATCCAGACAATACTCCTGCACTTAAATTACACTCACCCCCTATAACAATGCTAGACTGCTTCGAGCCTCTAACATTGTACTGCTTCGGACTAGCGAGTCTATTAACACAGCTGGTGATTCTGTCTTTGCAAACCCTGTACGTAGATCCTGGAACCCACTTCCAGCTGATATTACCCTAATGTCCACCTTAGTTCATTCAACAGTAGACCCAAACAACATTTGTCATGTAACTGGCTATGTCAGTGTATCAGGCCTGGCTAACTCGGATGTGTAACCTGTGTGAACCACTGTACTGTGTAAATACAATGTAATCCTGGCTTGTGCTCAGGTCTGACATTAACCTGTGGAACATGTTGGACCTGCTTACTTATGTAATCTCTGTTCATAATCTGTTTGTACTATGTCATGCTAGTATTTTCTAATGCTGTATCTGCTATCCTCGTAGCTTGTCTCCACGGGCCTACCCTGGGAATGGACATGCATCCAGTTGGGCTATCCCAGTCAACATATGTAGGACCAATAAATGTATCAATACATGATATTACAGTGACAACAATACCAGGCAGACATTGCCACACACTGACAGCATGCTGAACACACTGGGGCATATGTAGGGACTCAGACTAGCAGCCTGCCTGTGCATCACACACCTCCGCAGCTGGCACACAGGCATATGTTCCGTCGGAACACAGCACATGCCACACATGGCACGCACATCCCTGTACCGCACACCCACAGCCTGTAGGGCTACACAACACACCTGCTACAGACGTGTCAGGTACCTGTCATGTGTGCTGCACCGGGGTCCCGCTCAACAGGCTGTATCTGGTGAAGGGCACAGTGATATGACTCAGGGGCACTATGGTCCACCACAGCACACATGCATACAGGTCAGACAGAGGCATGGACAGATATGACTCACTCATTGACCATGCCAGTGTGGCTGCCTGGGACATACCTCCCTGGACTACGTGATAGGGAACATAGAATGGATCTCTCAGCATTTGGCACAGGCCAGCATGAGCCTGATATTAGTTGCCAACATACTCTCCCCAGGTATTCCACCACTATATGTGGGAAGGCTGTTGTATGTCTACATTATGCTCAGTCTCCACTGTCATTCATAGGGTATCCACTGGCTGTCAACGTGTGCTTACATGCTAGGGAAGCCACATTGCTGTTCACGGGTCATCTTGCACGTGACACACATGGCCCGATGTATACTGGCAAGGCTCCTTGGTACACACATACTGCCTTATGCTGCAGGACATGGTTTACATAGCGACCTCCATGGGTATCACACAGGTTAGGACACTGACAGTGCTGCTACACAACTACAGCAGTGTACACCGGAGGATGCATGCACCGGACACTGCCCTCAGCACGGTGAACCGCAGTGTCTGTGCAGTACCAGATGCATGAGTCATGGCTCACAGGTGTTACCCATCACTGACAGGCTATGCCCCTTACCATGCCTGTCGTCCCCTACACATGTACCACACATGGATAGGGATGTGGTATCCCGGGTCAACACAGATACACACACCTCCAGGTTGTTGGCACAGCACAAACCATCAGGGCCTACTCAGGTGCAGCTGACAGTGTGTCGGAATGCCATCTGGTCCATAGCATGGCACACACAACCCTCACATACACAGGAAGTCCACCTATCCTCCATAACAACAGCAGCAATATGACAGTCCCATGAACTGTGTTTATAAGGCCATACTGCATCCAGCCGAACATTGTGTGTGAGCATTGCTGTAGCTACAACACTCTAGTTGACGGGTTCACAGCATGTGGTCACCGAAATGCAGTGGAATGACATGTTACCACTACCACAACAGGTGGGAACATACAGCACCTGTACATTGACTACATGTACACTATATGGGCCAGACCAGATGTGTATCCCCTGCTGTAGGTCTTTCACCATAGACACCCACACTGTCTAGGGACATACCACGTGTGGACCCTGCACAGCAGGACACACAGTCATATTGGTATACATTGCTAATACCATTTATCCACACAAAGCATGTGTCAGACATGGTAACTACTGCGGCTCACAGGTATTTCTGTGTATGTGTCACACACATACATCATGTGTGCAATGCCATTGCTGGGTTAGGCAATGGCATGCATTGGAATGTACACACACCCGCACAAGGTCATACTGTGTGACACAACCACACGCGATAGTTGTGGGTTACCCAAACATACCTATCTGTACTCTGACGATGGTAATAGACACAGTAGCAGAGCACACTATTGGCATTACTAGCCAACTAGCCCTGTCTGGCTGTGCTGATAGTGTGGTGACATCCCCTGTGTTTACTGGTGGGGTATGCAGCATCTGGTGTACAGTATTATTTGCCAAAAGGATCTGTACCCTCACACTTGCATTTACACACACCCTACTACCCCCACACACATGCAAACATGCCATATGCAGGATTCATTCCCCTACCTACCTATGTCATGACACGTGGGAGGGACGCATTAGCAAAGCGCACTGTTTGGTTTACTACATAGTTCCTCGTCTCTGGATATACTTAGAGGGTGCTGACAACATCAGTACTTTGAAAGGGTAATGTGCATCAGGTGGTGTGATCACCTGGTTGCCAAAACTAACATGTCTTTCATACGGACATGCACACACACACATGTATGTACAGGTTTCAAATCCCTACATAATGACATTACGATACACAGGGGAAACACATTAGCAGAGCGCGCTATTCGCATTACTGGGAGCCTTCCCTTCTCCTGCTGTACCTATACGGTGCTGACATCATCTGTGTTAAGAAAGGGGTGTGTGCATCCTGTAGTGTGTTCTCCCATCTGGCAAAAGGAACATTTCCCTCATACATACCTGCACACACACAATCACCCCCCCCTCCAAACACACACACGTGGCATCTGCAGGATTCAAACCACTACCTAACTATGTTCTGACACATGTGACGGATGCATTAGCAGAGCGCGCTATTCACATTACTGGGAGGCTTCTCTTCTCCTGCTGTACTTATAGGATGCTGACATCATCTGTGTTAAGAAAGGGGCGTGTGCATCCTGTAGTGTGTTCTCCCAGTTGGCTAAAGGAGCATTTCCCTCTCACAGCCTTTCACACACACAAACCCCACTCACCCACACACATACACTGAGCATTTGCAGGATTCGAACCCCTACCTAACTATATTATGACACTTGAGGGCGACGCATTAGCAGAGTGTGCTATTCGCATTACTGGGAGGTTTCTTTTCTCCTGCTGTACTTATTGGGTGCTGATGTCATCGGTGTTTAGAAAGGGAATGTGCATCCTGTAGTGTGTTTTCCTATTTGCCAAAAGGGGCATTTCTCTCCCGCAGACTTACACACACACCAACCACACTCACACACACACACACACACACACACACACACACACACACACACACACACTGAGCATTTGCAACCCCTACCTAACTATGTTATGACACTTGAGACGGACGCAGTAGCAGAGCGCGCTATTCGGATTACTGGGAAGTTACTTTCCTCCTGCTGTACTTATAGGGTGCAGACATCATCTGTGTTTAGAAAGGGGAATGTGCATCCTGTGGGGAGGCAGACACCAAGCACACTCTGGCTAAGCGGTCATTCCCTCGGGCAAACGGCCTACTGTTGACCTCTACACCCATATGTTTAATTGTCAAATGCACATTATTTGTTGCTGATAGACTGTTTGCACATCTTTATTGCCATAACATTCCCTGTTTGTATGAACAACTTGTGCATCTGTGGAAGATGTTTGCATATGGGAGGGATCCACTATATCACGTATGTCTCTGTAGTCATCTAGCTGTGTGCACTGGGCAGACTGCTATAATGTGGTTGGTTCCTGGATTACAACATAACAATACCAGCTATGTGTGTCCAACTGCTACACCAAGATTTGTCCTAAGTGTGTGAGCATGCCCAGTTCAGCCTTCCCATGGCATGTTGTCAATGTGTGTGAGCATGCCCAGTGTGAGCATTCCATATGTTGGACTCTGCAGCCCTCCACATTTGTGGATGGGTGTGAACTTCAACAACTATCACCCGTTTATGGTTGTGTGTTGTGTGTCATGTTGTGTAGTTATGGTACAACTGCTTTGTGTGTGAACACAACAGGGTTATACTGTGCCTGCAGTGTTTGCATGGGATACTTTGCATACAGTCGTCAACATCCTTTCACACTGACCTAACACTGTAGTACTGTATAGTGTACTGGTAGTACTTTGACTGTGGTGGGCAGTATCCTAGGCTTTACTGCTATCACTGCTTTACATTTCGATAGTGGGCACAACAGCCTGGTTATGGGCCAGTTGTGTACATCTGACCATGTTGCATTCTGTTCAGATATGAACTACTTAAACCAGGCTTGTCTGACATTGGTAGTGTATTCCACAACATAGGTGTACATTTGCAAACACTGGTGATGTGCCCTAGTCCATGTGTAATGCTAGTTGGGGAGTATGTTTGTCCTTCAACACACATTGTAAGTGGAGTTTGCCATGACATATGTCATGGTTAGTATACTGTGCCTCTGTCTACCTGTGACATGACAGTGGTACCCAGGTTAAATCTACCATCTCCCATCCACTCATCTGGATTCCTATTGAGGTAGATTGATATGTGACTCTATGGGTAGCCTGTGCTGGAGGTGGCTTCTGTGTTATGGAGCATGCAGTACAGCTTGTCCTATGTAAGTCAGTGCTGGGGTTCAGGTCTCTCATGTGCATAGCTCACTGCCATTCAGATTGTGCAAGGTGCAGCATGTTTATTGATGCCAGCAACACAGGCAACACATGGCATCTGGGCAAGCTCTTTGATACTCCTGATGAGGTACTGTTGGGGACTTTACAGTTGCTGGAGGTGTCTGCTGAGGTACATCCCACAGGGGCGATTGTAGTCAATTGTACCGCTAATGATGGATGACTGCAGAGCCACAATGACCTCCCCTTATCTAGATCTGACAGCCTTCGTGATTAGGTGGGTATATGGTATGTTCCTGTAAACACTACAGCACATGTTTGTCCAATGCAGGATATCTATCACCTTGTGTCCCCAGGTCTCCCATTACATGTTGACTACATAATGGGTTAACACATATGTGGTAATTGGTGGGCACTTACTGTATATCCACGGGGGTTGACTATACACGTTTCTGCACTTAGCTTGCTGACATGGCTATGGCACCGGTTGTCTTTTTCTATGTGGCCCTTTTGTGGGATGCTTGTGTCAGCTGGTGGATCATATGTGGTGAGCAGTTTGTAGTCCTCTGCAACCATGTTCGGACACAGTCCTTCCATGTTTGCCTGTACCTATGGGACATATATATCAGACGGGGGAGACCCCAGGACGAAGCCTTGTGGGATGCCAGTTATATCTGGTTTGTAGTCTGACATGACTGCAGCATGTCTGACCATGTCTGTTCTGTCCTTGGTCTGGTTTGCAACCCCTCTACTGACATGTGGGTTTATATTTAAGCTGGTGAGCCTATCTATGATGAACACGTAGGGTATTGTATAGATGCCTTTGCAAGGTCCAGATACACTGTGTGGAGCACATTGCCCTCATCAATGACCTTACTGGCTGTTTCAATTGAGTCAAACATGGTTAGGGGCAGGATCTGCACTTGGGTGGGCCACACTGGGTTGGGTCCAGTGTCAGTAGGTCCCCAATATCTTTATGTCTGTGGTAAATGCTGATCCTTTCCATAGCTGTGCAAACCGAGCTTCTCAGGATTCTGGGGTGGTACTGTTCAGTATCCATTCAGGCAACACCTTTGTTGAGAAGGACCACTGTTGTTGTACACTGCTCTTTGGGTACATATTCTGTGGTAAGGCTGACATTGAACAGTAGTGTGGTTTTGCATTCCATTCATCCTGGAGTCCATGTTGCACTAAGCCCAGGACAACATCTCATACCATTGCTGCTGTGTGTTTTGCTTTGTAGATGTTGGCTGTTACCTCAGCATCTGCAATGTCAGGGGGCCAGCAGTCTGCTGGGATAGATATTCTGCATTCGGGGGTTTGCACTGCACCTGTCAGGATGTATGTTGGCAGTATGTGTGTGTGTTTGTGATATTTGTGTGATTCAGGGCATATCTGTGAATTCCCAACATGGTTCCTACCATCAGTTGTGAAGGCCTTGGGATTATCCTTAGTGTCCTGTACAATTTGTATCTTCATAGGTTCATAGGGTCATACTAGGCTATCCACCCTGGGCATTTGTTGGCCTAGCCAGAGTGTGTGTGGCTTTTGACACTCCTTGCTATGTGCATATTATGGCCATTGATGTTTTGCTTGGCTGTGCCTCTGTCTGGACATGACACAGTGAAGACCCCAGTGTAACTCTACAATCATCCATCCACTTGGCAAGATTCCTGTTGAAGAGTGTCAGTGAGGGGCTCTGCCTAACATGGAATGGGATTCTGGTCCAGGGTGTGGGGAGCCTCTGGAATATGTATCTGTCCCACCAGCACATCCTATTTCATTATTAGTTGAGGTTGACATCTCTCCCTCTCACAGCTCCAATGGCTTTGTGTTTTCTAGGGTGGGGCATGTCCATTACTCCTGTGTTGGGCATGGCCTCCTACAACAGGCATGCAATGCCTCTGTGTAGGCCATATGTGACTGGATTCAGCTGGGGTGTCTACAGCCAGGCAGCATATGACATGTATTTGTGACCCTTTATCCTATTGGTGAGGTACCTTTGAGGTCTTTCTAACTGCTGCAGGTGTCAGGTAAGATACATCCCATATGAGGCATTGTACTGGATTATGGGTGTGATTGGAGAAAGGTATAGGGGCACAATGACCTCTGTTGCCGTAGATGTGACTCCTTTCCTGCTACAGTGTCACATGTAGACAGTCTTCCTAGCCACATTGGCAATGTGGGTGTCACATAACAGGTTACTGTCCACGTGTGTCCCTAGGTCCCTGGTTCCTCTTTCTATACATACTGGTTTACCACCTATGTGGTAATTTGTGGTACCTTGTTTGTTATTTGGTGGGACATTCATACTGTCCATTGTCTTCAGGACGGCTGGGTGGGGTTATTGTGTGTGAGGGTGCGGTCTGTAGCATACTACAGACTGCACAGCAGTCTTGCCTACAGTTAGTTGCACATGTGTGTACTCCAATGCCTTGTGCATTGTCAGTTACCTAGACGTATGGGTGTCTGTGCTGACTAGGATACTCACCCTCCTGTTATGTTTCGTTCCAGGGTTTGGGGCCATGACACATGATACGTGGTATAACCTGGTAGTGCAGGTGTGCTGTCAGGAGGCTTGCAGCAGGATTCTGTCACTGCACAGACATCGATGTTCTCCATTCTGGGGATGGCCTCGGGAGCATGCATATTGGGGTGTACACATCTGGCATTGGTCAGCATTTCCCTTATGTTTCTTCCCACTTATGTTTTGTAGGGTGGTGGGTCAGTCTTTTCAGCCTTGCCTACGAAAGGCTCTATGGAGGTGGCAAAGGCTTTATCCAATATTCAGACGCCCAGGGGTAACAGGTGCAGGCCATCCCAAGGACAGCTGCGTGGCTTGTCAAGCATGACATCCCAGGCAGACAGACATTGCATCCCCTTGGACTAACACCAGTAAGTGTGCCACTTGCTATGACTGATCATTCCGTGTTTGTACTGTGGCATTACTCTTGTAAGGGTAGGATGCTGCGAACGGTGAGTGTCATACCGGCCTGGACTACATAATCAGATAGCTCATCTATGTCTCTTTTCCTGTAGTCTAGGGTGGTACATCTCAGGTCATTCACACCAGCATGGACTATGACTGCATCATATTTCTACTTGCTTTGGAGTGACCTACATACTTCTGTTATGTGGCATATTGTGGCAGCCTACAGGCAGCTTACTGTACCCTTTCCCTTGTTCAGTCTGGTGTGCAGGACAGTGGTGTGTCTGACTATGGAGTCACCTATTACAACTGTATCAGGCATGTTGTCTCTCCTTCTGGCCTGTGACTGTTTGGCACACCAGCTTTGTGTGCTATGTGTTGCATGTGCTATGTTTGGGGGCTGTTTGATTGGGTGTCTGCTTTAGAGGCCTCTGTTGGTGTGCTGTGTTTCTAATTTGTGCCTCTGGGAATGTTTGTCTGTGTTTATGTGTTTGGTTTGCAGTTGTGATAGGTCTATGTTGGACTGTGTTTGTGGTGTGTGTGGTTACCTTCTCCTACTGACTTGTTTTGGGAGTACTGGGTTGAGGGAGCTCAGCCTCCTGTTTGGATGGATGGTTGCATCTCTCACATATCTTTGTATTTCTTGGGTGGAGTTGGGGGTTGTCTGTGTACTTGGGCCAGGTGTGACATTGCCTCGGGATTCACAGATTCCACTTGTTGTGGCTGGCCTTAGTGGATTGCATGTGTGGACAGATGTTATTGCCATACTACTGATCTGTGCTTACTTCATTGTTTATGTTTGCTCTATCATGTAGTAGCTTCCTCATTCTCTTGCATGTTTTGGTTATGGGTGGTGTCCACCATGCCAGATATAGGCACTGTGTCTTGTTTTAATTTAGGACTGCAGAATCCAAGCATTCCTGGCAGTGTTCATGGAATGGCTGTATTACAGGTTCTGTGGTGTGGCCCATATTTTGCACCTGCACGGGACCTTTAATGGATTCCACATCAGTTTGGAGGGGTGCAGATATTGCTTAACACATGTTTTCCTCTGTGGTTTCCCGGCCAGGGACTGTGGTCAGGTTTTGGATATCCAGTGTGATTACTCTAAGGTCTGGTTTTACCAGTGAGCAATACACTTCTCATCTTGACATCCAGTACCCATGTTGCTGATTATCACATCCGGTATGCTTACCCCTCTTGTGAGAGTGGTACGTTGTTCCTGGGCCTTTTGGTTTGTGGATTCTATGAACCTTTGTCTGACACTGTTGGAGCTAGTATAATGTTCCAAGTCTATATGTCTGGGTATTTGCAGTCACCCAATATAATGTGGGTTGGAGGACTTGATATATTCATGTATTCCAGCATAGGCCAGATGCAGTTCCTGGTGTTGGGACAGTAGTCTGTAGCAGGCTATAAACTGGGGGGCAGTTTTAGCCACTGTTACTTGAGCATGGCTAGTCCATGCTGCTTTTTGTTGTGGTACCGACATGGGGGTGTGGTCATCCTTGCGAATTCTTGCTAGTCACCCTCCTTTTGTAGCTTGTTCCAAGTTTTGCGGCTGTACAGCACAGTATGGGGTGTAACCTGGTAGTGTTAGGGTGCTGTTGTTGGCCTTGCCTCAGTTTTCTGTTACAGCACAGTTATCAACATTCTCCATACTGGGTGAGTCCAGACTGCATGCATCTTGCTGTTTCAACTTATCCATTATCTTATTCTTATCCCTTCTGGTACCTATGGAGATAGGTTTGTCTGTTGAGCCTTACCTATTCAGGGCACACTGTGGGTGACGACAGCCTTTGCCAGTATCCATACGGCCTGCACTGATAGGTGCACGCCAGTCCTAGCGGGTGGTGCATCATGTCATGCTCAGCATGTCATCCCAGACTGGCACACAGTGGGTCCCCTTTGACTAACTGCGATACTTCAGTCAATTGTTGCACTTGATCATCTCGTTGTCATGTTGTGGCATGATGCTTGGTGAGGATAGGATGTTAGTCAGGGTCCACAGGTGTGCATATAGTACTTGGTGTTACATTACTTGACACATAGCATTCATGCCTCAGGTGGTGCAGCAGGGCTGCCTCTGTCGGATGCGCATATTACACTTCCCTGTACATGTTTGAGAGCAGGTTGTGTCATGTTAGGCATCCCTGTTACTATATGAGTGAGTCAGAGAGGTATCATTCCCAAGGTTCCTACTGTGCCAATGTATGTGCTATGCGTTGCCTCTTTGCCAAGGCCAGGGCATACTGGGCACGCCTCCTTCTGCCTACTGGGGCAGGCTCAGGTTGTTCCTCCTCCGAGTCACGCTCTGCCTGTGCTGGCCTTGGCAATGGTGCGGGGCTGTTTGGCCCGGCCCTATGCTGGTCCTGCTGCAGCTGTTTTCGCAAGATCATATTATGTAGCATAGCACATACCATGACAATTTGGGTACATGTAGTTGGTGTGTACTGCAAGGCTCGACCAGATGTGTCCAGACACCGGAACCGTGACTTGAGCAGCCCAAACACACGCTCTATCACATTACGTGTTTGTGCGTGTGCCTCATTATGGCGTTCCTGTTTAGGTGTGTGTGCGTTTCTGATGGGTGTCATCAGCCACGGCTCCAGTGCATAACCTGCATCCCCCACTAGGTGTCCATGTGGGATGTCCCCATTGGCAAATGTCTGGTACAGCTGCGTCAAATGCCAGATGTAGGAATCGTGATAACTCCCAGGGCAGCCAGCACACACATTCATTATTATGCCCTGGGCGTCACACATGACCTGGCAGTTGATGGAGGGGAAGCCCTTGTGGTTTATGTAGGCCCTACCCCGCTCTCCTGCTGGTGCTTTGATGCGTATGTCCGTGCAGTCTATAGCACCCAGTACCTCAGGGTATTCCGCTATTTGCTGGAAGAGACGCATATTGCTGGCCAATACCTCACAGGCATTGGGGAAATATACATGATCACCGACATGTGCTGACATGGCATCCAGGAACTGGTGTAGTACCCTGGAGGCTGATGCCTGTGATATCCCAATCATATCACCAGTTGGTCTCTGGAAGGTACCTGTTGCTAGTATTCTTAGGCCAACACATACCTTGGTTTCCACTGGGATGGGTTCCCCTCTGTTGGTTCTGTGTGTGAGGCGTGGCCTGCACAGCTCAACAATCTGCTGCAGGAGGTCTCTGTCCACTCTATAGCGCTCTACTATCTCCAGCTCATGTAACCCGTGGTACGTGACCCTGGGCCTGTACACTCTTCTCCGTCTCCTCACTGTGGGTTGTCTGGCACCATCTGCATTGTCACCACCCTCAGCAAGTCGCCTATGTCTCATTAAGACAGCTATGGCAGCCCCTAGCATTTCTGCTCTGAGTTCAGCTTTTTCAGTTTTCACTTCTATTAGCTTACTCCTGTTTTGCAGTGACTCTTAATGACAACATCCTGCAGTACTGTTTGCAGTGTTTTAAGTGCTGGGCTGGCCTACTAATTTGCCTGTGTAATTGCCTGCTTCTAATTATTTTCACCTGCTAGCTTCAGCAGTTATCCCTGCTAGCTTCCTATTAATTCTGTTGCTTCCTTTTTCCTTTCTGTTTCCTCAGGGGGGAGCAACTTGCATACTACCTGAAACACGCTCACAGTGGCTTATACGCGCGCACACGTGCTTACACGGTTAAGGATCTACTTATTCAGGTTTAAACGTGCGTACACCCGCGCAAACACTGTTACACGTCTGCCAACAGCCTCCAACATACTTAGACTGTCTTACACGCGCGTACACCCGCGCAAACACTGTTACACGTCTGCCAACAGCCTCCAACATACTCACACTGCCTTACTCGCGCTTTATTGCGCACACACGTGCGCATGCACGGCCAGCAAGAAACTTTAGTGTAGGTAACAGTGTACACCTTCCATTTCTTGTCTTTCCTTGACTTATCTAGTGGCACACCTCTTTCCATGATCTTTGCCTGTCATCTGTCATGTTACACTGGCCTCCAATGAACTGCGTTTCTTTCTACCATTCCCCCCAGTGATGTCACCTATCTCCTACTCTATTCCTCCCCTTTTGTATCTCTTACACTACTCAGGCCGTGCTCATTTGCTATGTGACTGTGGTATTCAGTATCCTTACCCTCATTTACATAAGATTGCCTACTAATGCTTAGTTACATGTCTTAGACTCAGCTTCCCCCCTTAGCAACCACTACACGGTGGCCATGTTGGTTTTGGTCTGCTGGTCCCTGCATTGTCATTCCATGTATTACATGAATCCCACATTTGTGGGTTTATACCCTTCTTTTTTATGCTTTTATACAGCGCAGCCCATTTGCGCGGGGCTGCGCTGGGTTTAAACATCGGCGATTGCCAAAAAAAAAATTATATTTTTAATATTTTTGCATCAGGTTATCATGCCAATGGCCACATATTTGGCCATTGGCATGCTGCCTGATTCATATGCAACCTTTTTTGGGAGCTGACATCGCTCCGTTGTGGATTTTGCAGGAATGTACTCAGTTGTCAACTGAGTACATTTCTGCAGCTAAAACGTCTCCTACACGGACTGGTTTCTGCTTCGTGGATCGCTAATATACCTCATTTGCATACCTTTCTGATGCAAGTGAGGTATTTAGCTTGTCCACGCCCAGTCCGTGTAAGAGACGTTTTAGCTGATCTCTTACACGGAGTTTAGGGCTGTTCCTGGATCGCGAGGCTTGCATGGAGTGTTGCACGTCTCTTACACTCCGTGCAAGCCTTCGTGAATCCTGCCCACTATGTTTACTGTGACTTCTAAAATTGGTTTAAGACCTAGAACCTAAAGAATACTACCACTATAAAAAAAACTTGTGCTGAAGAGTTTGCCATTTATACTTCTTTCATAACACCTGTGGTTACAGAGATATGAACATTTGTTTGAAATGTGAGGATATAATTTGATGATGGCTCCGCCCATTGGAAGTTACAGTGCAAACGTCTTGAGTTCCATTGCAGCAGCACCACAGCCAAGGAAGAGTCAGGTGCAATACAATGCAGAACTGGCAAAGAGGAGGCTCTACTGTTGCAGCAGGCATCACCATAACCACATGTGTCAGAGAGGTGGGCAGGACACCATCATCAGAACTGTAACTATGGTGACGCAAAGGGAGTGGTTGCCCTGGGCACAATATGTAAGGGATACGATCATCAGGTGTTGATGATGCATGAGTGCAGTACCAGTATTGCTATATAAAGCAAAGATGTGGCATCATAAAAGTGTACTCATACTGCATTTACAGTTAAGGTAGAAGTGCTCAGTGTGTTGTAGTTACTGTACTAAGCTGTTTGTTATAGTTGTAGCAGTCTGTTACAGCTACAGGACTGCAGAAGAGCCTATTTATATACTTATACATTCATAGATTAGTACTAAGCTAACTGCCCTTGTGGGTCATTTTAAGCCTAGCCAGTTATCCCATGTGAGAATTGAACCCTGCACCTTGTGTCTGTAAGGTAAACACCTTGACCATTATGCCAACCTTCCACCCATTATTTTCTTTAGTCTTCAGGTTTTTCATGTTTGAAAAGACCTTTTTGGTGAAGGTGTGGCAGTTTGAGAAACTGTGTAACATGTCAAATGATATAGGGGGTCTATATTAGATCACCGAGCACTTAAAAAAGTGAATGGTGATTAATCGACCCTGTGTAAGCGAAAGTTTACAATTTCGAACTGTCGGAACAATTTTTTTCCTAGGGGGAAAAAAAATCGCTGTTCCAACAACAACAAAGAAAAAAAAACATACTTTACACATTACATTAAGTGGGGGGGCCTTCGCCCCCAAACCCCCCATGCGGGAGGCTGTGCCCCCCACACCCCCCTTACTTAGATATACCAACTCCAAGACCGCACTACAGTGCCAAAAATGGCAAAGTAATGAAGCGGCCAAGCAAATTCTTTCCCAGGGAAAGAATTTGCTCTTAAAAGCCACTTCGATATTTTGCCTTTTCAGGCTTTTGAGTTTGATCAAGACACATTCGAAAGAATGCATCTTCGGTCTTCTAATAGGGAACCGATATAGATATGGTTCTGACAATTGTGATCCACTGCACCACTGGGAAGGGACAAAGTGTCAAGTGTGATAAGATCATGTGCAGCCTGTACCTTTACAGGGAGCTCTGAAATGTTAAAAGTGGGTGAGCACTCCCCCTGAGTGGTGCAGCTGTGAAACTGCCATGTCACCTGGACACTTACAAGATGACATCAGTGCTGCTGCAGGTTCTAGGTTGAGCTGATATGCTGAATTCTCCATCAGTGAAACCAGTGAAGGCAGGAGAGCACACAACATCACTGTCTGCCCACACATATATGCCATTATAACCTTCTGTGGCATGCATAATAGTACACATTAAAATACAACTATAGCATACCTTGTAAGATATACCTTGTCATGCAAGCTGTTGCAGATGCAGGGCAGAGATTCCTGGAAGGCCAGATATGCAAATGGTCCTTTGTCAGTTCTTCTGTATAAGCATGTAGTACAAAGAACTATATACAGATTTAAGGAAGGAGTTCACTGCATTTAATGTACATTACAAACCTGGTGCCTTCCTTACTGGCACACAAGTGATTGGTGTCAGCCCAAAGCTTCCCCCAGTGATGGGAGCTACTCTTCCTGGCCAGTCAGTGAGACCAAAAATTCCTCAACCTCAGTGAGCTGATTCAGTATTGGTGGTCCACCTCTACAGTGATCCTGTCCACCCACTATTTTAGACCTGTCATAATGTTACATATATTTTCCTTTGCATATAGTATTATATCAGTACCCTTTGTAAATGTTGTTACAAAGACCTATTATAGCCACCCACAGCATTCACATCCTGCACCATCCCTGTCAAACCTCTTCTTAATAATGCTTGTCTGTGGCATTTTCCCAGTAGGTGCATGTTATGTGTGCAGAGGTTATGCGGCAGCACTTCATTTTCCTCGGTAGTGATCTTTTTCAAGTCTTGCTTCTCTCAGGTATCCATGCATTCATGTACACTTGAGAGGAAAACGTAGCAGTAAATGGATGTGTATATAGTATGGTGTGGGATGTTGAAAGCTATAGCAACAACCCCCACCAGTTTATCAGTTCCAGTTATTGCTCTGCATAGCCCCACCATTTCCAATAATAAATAATAAACACAGACTCAACACTTTTAAGCACATTTGTATCAGACAAAGTAACTGCTATGCAAAGCCTCCTACCCCCCATTTCTGTACATAGCCATACCCACAGCCCCCAAGCCCCTGTTAATTAGCAACAGTTAGTGGTATGTACAGACCACCCTGAAAATACATAATGCAGCCATGGCTGATCAGTTGGCCATGTAAACCCAAGGCCCTTGCAACATGTCCTTCACAGGGTTTCCATTGTACACTGTTGGCCCCACAAAAGCCACAGGCAGATGTTGCAGTCCCATGCAAGGTTCCTGGGTCTCCAGCTACATGTATATCACTACATATGACATTGCGTGACTGACGTCCACTCCAGGATTTATTATTTTTGCTGAGACAGTTTATCAGACAGGACTCCTTCCTTAATTCTGTGAAGTTAGAAGTCAATGGGATCTTTACTGAAATGTCTCAAATCTGCAGATGTATTGTATTGAGCTTTGCTTTGCACATTGGTGCTGTCACTTTATCTCACACTAACAAGGGCCAATTAGCTTGGCAGTTTTGCTAATGAAGCTATTTAATGCCACTTTTTCTCGTTCACTGCCATAGAGCATTGTTTTACCCAAACATAGTGGCGGTACCCATGCAAGTCACTGTGCATGAAGCGTATGACTCATATGGTTATGACTAAGGCATGTGTATGCCCATACTGCCACTGTGTGGAGCTAAGTACATTGTTAGCACCATTGTGCAGCCCTAGGCACATAAAGGAGAACTGCAGTACACTCCTTCATTGCATTACATGAGATCAACAAACATCTATCAGTACAACCTTGTTGTCCTACAGTAGATCTAACTGAGTGTTTGTGGCTATATCTGACACTATAAAATGCAGGGCTACACTGTGTTGTACTATGGAGAGCAATATGTTCTCATTTTTCCTACACAGTTTGTCCAATATGAAGTCCCACTGTGGAAAGTGACTGCCTGACAAAAGTTTGCCAGAATGCAGATTGGTGCTACCAACATCATCCATACTGGAAAGCACTAAAGGCATCAATATGGTAACTAATGCAGTGCCACCTTGACCTACTTCATCAGTGGGAAGCAGAGGTTAAAGAAAGAGAGAAAGAAATAGAGAGAATAAGACAAAATGCAGGGTAAGCATTTCTTTTGCTATGGTATTGTCATCTACTACCTTACCTGTTTTATATGTATGCTTAAGAGGGTATACATTGTTCTGCAGCAGTAGAGGAGAAACAGGTTAACATGGCTGGATGCTGCAGAAGGTGGTAATAGCTCTGCCTGCAGCAGGCTGTGTATGACATCTGTGCCATTCCATTGTATAAAGGTGACCATCTTGTAGCACATGTGTGTAATTATTTCTCCTATTGTTTCAAGTTGTAGAAGACATGAAGATGAGACCAAAATCACGTTGTTATGTGCCACCAGATGCCTCTGGTATTGGGTCACTAGTGGCCTCCAGGACTGACACTCGGTAAGAAGACAATAATTTTCTTGCTGTAGATCACATGGAGGTATCACTGGTGCCCTTTATAGTTCCTTTTCAGTAGGAGATAAAGGATGCTGTTCTGAAAGTGGTCAGGAGTGGATTGTCCTGGTTTCCAGGTGTCAGCTATGGAGACTGGGAACTATTGAAGTGCAGTGGCTACTGTATATTCTCCCTTAGCAATGTGAAGGACCTTCTGATGCAGCTTGTGGAGAGGCTAGACCATGAGGCCCCACCAATCAAACTACTGTGACAGCAACTAGCCAATAATATTTGTCTCCCAGATTACTGATGCCTGAGTGTGAGGCCCCACCAACCAAACTACTGGAAGAGCAACTAGCCAATAATATTTGTCTCCAAGGTTACTGATGCCTGGGTGTGTGCAGTCTAGGTTGATCTGGCAAGCAACCATGCCCAGATTTGACCCTAGGCCCAGCATGGTGTTTCCCTCTCTTATGAGTCTTTACTCATACCTTGTTCCATATCTAACCATTTATATCACCACTTATACATTTTCTGTATGTCTGTGTCCATGCACTGTTATCCAAACCTTTTGTGTGTCTACCACCCCTGTCTGTCTGAGTCTGTGTTTTACATTTTTCTGCCTGCCCCTCCTACCTGCCTTCCCCCTTTTATACCTTACACAGCTAGCTCTCACTACTTTCCATATCCGCTCTTATTTTCAAATGGCTGTTTTCCTGGGGAAAAAAGTACCCTTTCCCCATATTTTCTACCTTATAGTTACCCTTGTATGTTTCTCTTGTTTGCTGTTCTCCCTTTTCCCACTTTCCTATTTACCCCATTTCCTCCCTATTTGTATGCTATACAGGGGTGACATTCTGCTATGTATCCTCTCAATGGTCTGATATTCTGCCAGTCTTGTGCTAGATGAACATGAGATGCAGCTGTTTGGTGATACATTGCATGTGTGGCTGTGCATTGACTCATTCATGATGGCCAACTTTTATTGTGATGTCTGGTGTCACCACATCAATAATGCACCCTGTTGAAAACACTGCTCCCACCACAGAGCAGATGAGTGCAGCATATCTTGTTAAAGCTATGCTTCTAATTAATTATATGGTCCTTCACACATTCTGCCAATGCTAGTCAATGCTTAATGGCAAACATTTAAAATCTTATCACTTGCATTGCTGTTATCACTTGGGTTAGGAGGTGGCCTAATGGTTAAGGTGTTTTCCTTACAAACACAAAGTGCAGCGTTTGAGTCTCACAAGGGATAACTGGCTAGGCTTAAAATGGCTCACAAGGGCAGTTAGCCTAGTAATGAACTATGAATCTTGAAATGAGAAGATCAACATGTCTAAAACCTGGATTTACATAATAAGTCCCAGATTGCCAATTCACAGAATACTTCCTTTTCTATGCCAAAGGGTGATCTTGGAATTGGTTCAACGAGGGTGGGAGGTATGCATGCCCACATCAGGGGGGTGCAGGGGGCTTGGCCACCTGCATAAATGGAAGTTTAAAGCCGAAGAGAAACATTCAGTATTTGCTCTCTAATATTTTCAATCTTTTCTTTTCGGTCTCACATGCTCAGCAATGTGAGTCTCAAGATTTCAATAGAGAGACATGCGTAAAACATGCTTTGCTGACTCATTTTGTGGCTTTTCTCAAAGTGACCACCTTAAGAATTAACTTTGCACAAGCACACAACACATATGTTTGAATCCAAGTTGAAGGGTTTTCGTTGGAGCAAATGAGAAAAAAAATAACTGGTGAAGCTATCTTAGGAACTGTGAAATATTGCTGATTGCTATTTCTTGAAAACATGAAGTTTGTGCTGCTAATAACATTCAGAGAGCCATGCTGAGTACTAACATGGATTTGTAGAACGAGTGCTAGAAAGAACATATTGCTGAATCAAATATCAGGTTTGTGCAAGTGTAGCAATCCATGTGTAGAGTCCCTTATTGACTTTCTAAAATGAAGTCAACTCTGTTTAGTCCCCCCAAGGGCCCATATATTTATGGATTTGTTGAGTCAACTGAGATAATTTTATAATATGTGGATTCTTTCTACAACCAATCATTACTATTACTAATATTTAAATATAAGATATCAAGGGTTTGATACCATCTCTGAACTAGTTTTCTATTTATGCGTTATCCTGTCATTCCTAATATGTAATTTTGTACAACTGTATTTCATATGATGGATCAAGTCACTGAGATAGTTTATACCTTGTGATTATTCATTCATTCATTCATTCATTTATTCATCTGATGCTACTAACACTTTGCAATGATGTAACTTCTGCAGTTCTCTGTTTTAATTGATTGTCTTTCCTTTTGATCATGAATAGATCATCATAAGTGCAGTATTGCTTTGAGTACTCCTATCTCTGTCTTTCTGTCTATACATGCATAGACAGACACAAGCACAGGCACATGCACATGCACGCACGCACGCACGCGCACACACACACACACACACACACACACACACACACACACACACACACACACACACATTAGTGTAACATAATAGCTCTGGGAATGGTCTAAGATGCCTTTAAATTTTGTGTAGAAATATGTGGAAACATATCCATGAATAGGTAGCTACACAGCACTTTATATTAAATAGTTAACAAGGTCTAATTTGTCAGTTGAAGATTCCTGAAAACAGCAAACTAAGAAATTCATTACTCACTGAAGGAACAGACAAAAGAAGATCCTGGAAGAGTGGAGTAGAGTAGAGTGGGAGACCAGATGGGTAACTGTGGATATTCCCATTTCTTTGAGCTGAAAGCTGGGCCTGGAAGAGGCTTAAGACTTTGACACTTCCTGTGTTAAATAACAGGCTGTTCCCTGAAAGGATTGTGTGGACTCAACTCTGTATCAAGTAGCAGTAATCATAACCTTGTAGGACACTAGTAATAAAGGTAGCTCACATTCTTCATTTAGAAGGCCAACCAGGGATTAACAAAACTACCCGTTAGCTAGATTTTTCTGAACATGTATTAAAAAAAAAAAGAAATACAGAACATTTGTGTTTCTTGTCCAGAATGTCAGAAAACTGCATCTCACCCTGGACATGAAAGTCTATTGATCCCATTACGTTTCACAGAAGTATCATTTGAATGCATTGCTATGGACATCATGTAGCCATTTTAAATTGAACAGAGGGTATTAGTACATAATACAGTGGATATAAAAAGTGTACACACCCCTGTTAAAATGCCAGGTGTTTTGTGAGACCACAATAAATCATTTCAAAACTTTTCCCACCTTTAATGTGACCTATAACATGTACAATTCAATTGGAAAACAAACAAATCTATTAGGGGAAAAAAAATCTAAAAATAAAATCGTACAATACGCTGGATGCATAAGTGTGCACACCCTTAAACTAATACTTTGTTGTGTGGCACACCCTTAAACTAATACTTTCTCGAAGCACCTTTTGATTTAATTACAGCATTCAGTCTTCTTGGGTACACACCTGCCATCAATTAAAGAGACTCTGATTAACCCCAAATGAAGTTCAGTTGTTCTAGTAGGATTTTCCTGACATTTACTCAGTTGCCTGCTACAGCAAAAGCCATGGTTCACAGAGAGCTTACAAAGCATCAAAGGGATCTCATTGTTGAAAGGTATCAGTCAGGAGAAGGGTAAAAAAAACCTTTCACAGGATTGGATATACCATGGAACACAGTGAAGACAGTCATCAAAAGTGGAGAAAATATGGGACAACAGTGACATTGCAAAGAACTGGACATCCCTACAAAACTGATGAAAAGACAAGACAAAAACTGGTCAGGGAGGCTGCCAAGAGACCTATAGCAACACTAAAGGAGCTGCAGGAATTTCTGGCAAGTACTGGTTGTGTACTACATGTGAAAACAATCTCCCATATTCTCCATATGTCTGGACTATGGGGTAGGGTTGCAAGACGGAAGCCTTTTCTTACACAGAAAAACATCCAAGCCGGCTAAAATTTGCAAAACAATACATGAAGTCTCCCAAAAGCATATGGGAAAATGTGCTATGGTCTGATAAGACCAAGGTTTGAACTTTTTGGCCACAATTTCAAAAAGTACGTTTGGCGCAAAAATAACACTTTGCATCACCAAAAGAACACCATCGCAACGGTGAAGCATGGTGGTGGCAGTATCATGCTTTGGGATTGCTTTTCTTCAACTGGAACTAGGGCTTTAGTCAAGGTGGAGGGAATTATGAACAGTTTGAAATACCAATCACATTTGGCCTAAAACCTTCAGGTGTCTGCTAGAAAGCTGAAGATGAAGAGGAATTTCATCTTTCAACATGAAAATTACCCCAAGCATGCATCCAAATCAACAAAAGAATGGCTTCACCAGAAGTAAATTAAAGTTTTTGAATGACCCAGCCAGACCCCAGACCTAAATCCAGTAGAAAATCTGTAGGGTGACCTGAAGAGGGCTGTGCACAAGAGATGTTCTCATAATCTGACAGATTTGGAGCGCTTTTGCAAGGAAGAGTAGGCAAATATGCCAAGTCAAGATGTGCAGTGCTAATAGACTCCTACCCAAGAAGACTGCTGTAATTAAATCAAAAGGTGCTTCAACAAAGTATTAGTTTAAGGATGGGCACACACAACAACGTATTAGTTTATAGGTGTGCACATTTATGCAACCAGTGTATTGTACATTTTTTATTTTTTATATTTTCCCCCTAACAGATTTGTTTGTTTTTGAATTGAATTGTACAGGTTATAGGTCACATTAAAGGTGGGAAAAGTTTTGAAATGATTTATTGTGGTTTCCTTTTTAAATATTACAAAAACCTGGCATTTTAACAGAGGTGTGTACACTTTTTATATCCACTGTAGCTATAAAGGGCTATGTTAGCAGATTTCCAGAAGCAGTGGCACTAGACACAGTTAATGCTTAGGCTATTGATAGGAAATGGATACTATTATTTTCCAGACTGGTTATCTGTAAAGAGACACTTGCTGAGGCACTTCCTTTATGTCAGGGGTACTGCACCAGGTATATTAGTGCTTTAAGATGAAACAGTTAAAGACATCAGTCTGCTATACACGGACTGGTAGGTTAATAGAGAGGTTTAAAATATAATTTGAAGAACGTTATTGACCCAGATGGTAAAAACTGGGACTAGTTGTTACCTATTTACCACTTGTACTCAGATGTTAGAAATTTCAAGCTGTGTCTACACCATCTGAACTTGTGTACAACAAGCGTCTGAGAAGGCTGCCTAACATTACTAAAGAAACTTAAATAGAAGAAAATACACAGATGCTCTTCTCCAAAAAAAGGAAGCCAATCTGGTGGTCCCATAATATAAACAAACTATACAACAGAAGGAAGAAACTGTTGCAGAAAAGAGGAAAATCCCAGGATGCAAAAAACTCCCTCACCAGCCTCAGTAAGAAGCTGAGATCCTTCATAAAATCCTCAAAAGCTAGTTACGAAAATTAAATTGCCAAAGATTCCAAAGACAGCCACAAGGCATTCTATAGTTATGTCAAAAATCTAAATGGCAATGCTCAGATCTGCTCTGAGCTACAACAGAATGGTATTAAATATACTGATCCCAAGGATATTGCCAATATCCTGGCAGATCAATTTAGTACCAACTTCACCCCAGTCTCACCCCCTAAATGGCCCATCTTAATACCAGAAGATTTCCAAATTCCGGTAATCACTGCCACACAAGTAGAAACTGCACTCTCCAAAGCTAAGAATACAGCATCCATGGGATCAGATGACATCCCAGGCTGTGTACTACATGAACTACAAAATTAACTGGCACCTCACCTAAGTGCCATGTTTAATCATAGTTTCACCTCAGGCTTCGTGCCCACTGAGTGGCACATAGCTACAGTTAGTTATCCCACTCCACAAGGGGGATCCACCTTGGATCCCAGGAACTACTGTCCCATCAGTCTGACAAGCCTGATCTGCAAGGGCATGGAACGCATTATCATGGAACTTATAAACAAAGACATTGGCAACCTTCAAACATTGGACCCCTCCAAGTTTGGGTTTGTGAAGGGCCGATCTTATCTCCTGAATCTGATTGACTTCTTCAAATCAGTCTCCAGAGCTGTGGACAAGGGTAAGGCAGTCGACACAGCCTATCTGGACATCGCCAAGGCCTTTGACACCATCCCCCACTCTGGAATCATAGATAAACTTACTAAGCTGGGCATAAATCCCTATGTCACTCAATGGGTTGCCAACTGGCTTACTGACAGAACCCAGACTGTAAAAGTAGCCAACTCCAAATCCAGCTCCAGACAAGTAACAAGTGGAGTACCTCAGGGTTCAGTCCTGGGACCACTCTTGTTTGGCATCTACTTCTCTGAAGTACAGGCCAACACTAAGGGACTCTGGCTAACAAAGTTTGCAGATGACTGCAAACTGGGAGCCATTATTGAATCCCCAAATTATGTGGATATTCTACCAAAGGGCCTTACAGAAACAGATGGCTGTTGCCAGAGCCATTGGCTCAAGCTTAATGCCAAGAAATGTAGAGTTATCCACTTTGGAAAAAAACATGTACCCATGAATTACCACATAGGTGGCAGTACACTAAACATCAAAAGTGTGATGAGAGACTTAGGGATACAGGTGGGCAGTGGTCTCACTTTCGATAACCACGTCACCACAACAGTCAGGAAATCCTTCTATGTGGCACACCTCATCATTAAGGGTTTTTCAGCCAGAAAAAAGGAGGTCATTGTCCCACTGTACTCATCCTTCATTAGACCCATTATAGAGTATAATGCCCCGTTTGGTATGTACCTCACAAGACATCTGCAACAGCTCAAAAGGCCACAGAAATACCTCACCAAAAGAATCACAGGCTTAAAGCAGATGCCATATGCTGACCATCTAAAAAACTCCAGCTATACTTTGTGGCATATCGTCTACTCAGAGGCAATCTCTGCTTAACATACAAGGCTGTTGGACATGCTCCACTTAAAGAAATCCCAGTCCCTCAGAGCCACATGCTCCAGGGATCTAAACCTTGTCATCACAATGAACAAAACATGCTGGAGGGATAGGTTCCTGACCCAGAGACTCCTCATACTCTGGAATAGACTGCCCATACATGTCAAGCAGAGCGACTCCTTGGCCCTGTTCAAAAGGAACCTTGATGGTTGGATGGGAGATAGGAAATTCACCCCGGGGATCATGTCAGTCACCCTGCTAGACAGGGATCCAGAGAAGTAAATATTGTGGGATGAAATATCCAGGGAATTGTTATGGCTAGGCTTGTATAGGCCCTATGGCCGATAGCCTAGCACCAACCTCTGAACCTATTCAAAAGTGTGATATGGGGGGGGGGGTGGCCAAGATGGCAAGCAGTTAGCAGTACAGGAATTTTGCTCTGCTTCTCCTATACATTTTTGATAGGACTGAATTGTAATTTTCATCAAAAATCATTCAAATAAACTGGAATATTGTGTTAGAAACATCTTGGGACATTTAGTTGGAAAAAATAATTAATATTTCAAATATTTTCCTGTCAAAACTTCAAGATAAAGATTTACAAAAGGAAGATGAACCACTCTAAAGTAGTTTCACAAGAAAATTCAGTAAAGAAAGAGTTACAATCTGTTTTTTGTAGTATAAAAGACCTACCCTTAAAACTAGACAAACTGGATTCCAAAGTGGACAGAATAAAAGAAGATTGTACAAAGCAGATTGAATTAATCAAGGAAGTAGTGAAACAACAGACATTTCAGATATCTGCTATGGAGGACTATATCACTGGCACAGACAGCAGACTTACAGAAGTAGAACATAACATCAATGTTATTCTTCAACAAAACAAGTTCTTTGAAAAAAATTGATGACCTGGAGAATAGGGCACGGAAGAACTACTTCCGGATTCATGAAGTCCCTGAGCAACTAGAAGGATGTATCATGGTAAACTTCTTATCCACTTGGATCCCTAAAACATTAAGCCTTCCTGAAGTCCTGTCATTTGGCATAGAGAGTGCTCATAGATCTTTGCCTGTAGTGACACCAAGCAAAAAACTTTCAAAGACAAAAGATCTATAATAGTGACACTTATTTCTAGTCAAGACAAGGATCTAGTTTTGAAAACAGCCTGGTCTTCTTCACCCATAAAACCTGGTGATTTTTTCATTAGATTTGACAATTACCATTCCTCTTTGGTGGTTTCAAAAAGAAACGCTTGTATTCCTCTGTTAAAATCACTGATGAAAGCCAGAATAAAAACCCAGCTAATCCACCCTGCAAAACTGATTATTCTTGCCAGAAGGGAAGAAAAATGTCTGATTCCTTAGAAGAAGCAGTTTCCTTTGTCCAGAAAAATAATTTACTTAATTCTACTGGTGATGTGGAGCTGAGTGTAAATTTAAAAAGACAGGCTACAAGGAATGATTGGTCAGTTAAAGAGAAGAAAAAAAGCTTGGAGACAAATAAAACTACCTGTTAGTTATTTATATTTTATTTGTCTTAAAATAGGCTACTTTTGAAACATCTTTTAAATGAAATCACTTAAAGGGAATATTTTTCTATTTTCATTACATTAATTTCAGTTCACAAGTATTAGACGGTTAGTTGATTTACTAGCTGGTGATTTTTTTTCTTCGTTGCTGGCATCCTGGTGGTTTTTCTAGAAGTGTTAGACTCCCTGTTACTGTAATATTGCAGTTTTTCCACTAGAGGGAGGAAAGTATATAGTAATTAGCTTATTTTAACTAAACTATTATAAATTTAAAGGGAAATACCATACTCAAATAGTTTTCATTATTTTAATTTTTTTTTATTCCTTTTCCTTTTCTTTCTGTCCTCTCACACTTTCCTTCTCAATAATAATTTAGTAACTGAGTAACTTTAATAGAATGAGTCTGGTTAATAACTCTTTGCTTAGTGTTACTAAGTTTGTGTGTTTAACTGGTTTCTGTTTCACTTGTGAACACTTACTCTGGCTGTCTCCATTTGATTTTCCCTCCCTCCTGCCTTATTGTTTTTGTGTTTTTATAACTTGGTGGCTTTGGCTTTGTCCACCTCTTATTATAAATTTGTTATCAGACACTCGTCACAGTCCCATTGCATCATCTCTTTCTACTGAGTACATTGAAACTATTTGGGAAGGCCCACCCCTTAACTCTTAACCTTGAAAAAAAACTTACACTCTATTCAGCTGCTTTTACTGTGTTTTACTTTACTTATACTGTGCCTTTTCCTACTTTAATACTTTATTTTGATTTTGCTGCTGTTCTTAAAAGAGTTCAATTGCATTTAAACCGCCACTTTTATTACTGCTTGTTAGTAGCCTGATTACATTGAAAATATTGTTCTACTCAATTTCTGCTTTATACTGTTTTTTTTTTTTTTTTGCTGTGTGAGTGTGGTTTTAAGCACTTTAAATTTCAAATACCTCTGCACTTAGCATATGCTAGATTCAGTCTTATGGAATCTATACTGTCTTGTATCACTTAAGCGCTAAAACCAGCTCTTCATTGACATACTGAAAGATCTGAAGCATCCGTTGCTTCCAGCTAACTACAACTGCCTGTTTCTGCTCTTATATTGCAATCTTAATTAGTATTTGCATTCTAGTTTCTGTTTGAATTGTCAGAACTGTTTTTGGCCAAATTTTACTGCATACTGTAGTAGTTCTGCTATAGCATAGACCAGTTCCAGGCTTGCTATGTCTGGCTCTGTTTTGTAACCTCTGAGCATCAAATTCAAGCCATCCTTGTTAGTGAAGGCCTTTCTGCACCCTTGTGGGAGGAGAGTGCTGTCTGGGCCTCATCTAATCTAGGGTGATTGGACTTGAGCACAGACAGTGTGTCCTTATTTTATTTGAGTTAAAAGGGCTATGTCTGTCTTAATTTGCTAGTTTGAGTTAAAAAGGTTATTTCTTGTTTTATATAAGTCACGTGTCTGCACTTCTTGAATGTAGCACACCATTGTAAACTGCTGCATAATGGTAGTTACCATGGGTGGTTATAGCAGCAAACATTTTGCTTGTTAAATTTTCCCTTAGCACTTTGCTTGTTGTCCTCCAGAGGTTTTCCATGGCTCAGCTCTACTGTCAGGTAGAACACTAAGCCTAGTTCCAGAGGTTCCAACACACCACTCACCCACTAGCCATTCCTAAGTGCAACCTCTCTTCCTGACCATATCAATTTATCCAATTCTATGGATGTACACCGTTTTTCCAGCCAGCTTGGTTGACATGGGCATCTTGAGACAGTGTAGTAACTGCCTTATGTTCACTGACAACCCTCTGCTCCTAGACCACACAAATTCAACATGTGAGAGATGCAATTATATTAAGAACATTGAATCCATGCTCTCTCACACACCACTCAGAACATATGATAATAAGCGGGTCTTCAGCATGCACACCTCACCTCCTACTCCACCTAAACCCACATACCTACAAATGCAGAGGTTCTCATCAGAAACCTACCTAAACATCAAATACCTCCCAAACACAAACACATGCATGCTGCACATAATATTTCCTCTGCAGAAAATAATACACATAATAGCTCATATACCACTGTCTCACCTGTCAAGCCCTTAAGGCAAAACACTAAACCAAATATATTAGTCATAGGTAATTCTATCGTGAGACGCACAGATGTCCCTCACACAAGGGTGGATAAGGAGAAGGTCATAGTCAGCTGTCTGTTGGGTACCAGGATCTGCCTTGTCACACATTTACTCAAGTCTGTCATCAACAGGTACTGTTATGACTCTGTCATAGTCCATGTTGGTGTGAATGACTTGAAATATACCTCTCTGGACTATATGAAGAGAGACATGATTGAGCTCTCAGACTGTGTGTCTCAGGCTGGTATGTTTCTAGCCTTAAGCAGCATTTTACCTTCACCCAGGGTGATGCCTGAATACAAACAGAAAATTATTGACCTTAATAATTGGCTTAGTTTCTGGTGTCATTCCAAGTGGATACAGTATCTGTCAGCCTGGGATAGCACGATCAACAGACCTCAATGCTTTGCCAAAGATGGTCTTCATCTGTCACCCCTGGGATTTTGGCTACTGGCCAAGACTCTTGCCACCCCCATAGTGCCTTTTTTAGTCAGTGTCTCAAGGACAAAATTCCCGATGTAAGAACTCTATCTAAGAATAACCTCAAGGTTCTGCTGCTAAATGCTAGGAGCCTTAACACAAAACTGCATTCACTGAAAGCAGTCCTCACCATGGAAGATATAGATATTTATGCAGTCACAGAGACCTGGTTCAAGGCTGTGGAGAGCACCCCAGCCATATCAGGCTACACTTCCTACCACACATTCAGACCACAAACTGAAGGCATGAAAACTAAAGGAGGCAGTGTATCAATATTCATTAAAGATAAATACACCTCCAGACTGGTTAGACAGCATGATTCCCTGGAGATACTTCATGTACAATTAACTGTTGGGAGGACACCTGTTCAAGTCATTGCCAGCTACAGGACCCCCTTCATGAATCAGGACACCCACTATGCCTATTTGGATCTACTTGAGTCTATCAAAATACATCCGGACACCATTGTTTTAGGCAACTTTAACTACCCATCCATTGACTGGGGAAATTACTCATGTGGAAACTTGCTTGCCCAAAAGTTCCTCGACTTTATTAACTCCAGTGTCCTGGACCATCTAGTTGAAACCCCCACAAGGGGTGCAAACATCCTGGATCTGGTGCTTACCAATATGAGGGACCACTGTAGCATCTCCATTGTAAGGTCTTCCCTGGTGAGATCTAACAACAAATCAGTCTCATTTGAAGTTACTATCACACCTGTCCCCCCTGGTACACAAACTAAACTAAAAAACTTCTCCAAAACAGATTAAAACCTCTTACATGATGGTATAAATAGCTTCACTGCACCTCCTCCCTCAGATGGAACTGGCAACTTTGCCAAGTTCTACACAAATGCTTTATACAAACACCTGAACAACAGCATTTATGTGGCTGTACCTGATAGGACCAAAACAATCTCCTTAAGGAAGAGCAAACCTGCTTGGTGGACAATTGCCATTAGCAGACTTTACAATAAGAGGAAGAAATTGCTGTCTAAAGAGTAAGAGGGAGTGAGCCCTAAACTGGAAACACTCCCTCCTCAGCTTAAACAAGAAAATAAAACTCCTTGTGAAGTCCTCCAAAGCTAACTATGAATCTAAATTAGCTTCCTCAACTAAGAACAACCATAAGGCATTCTTTAGCTACATTCATAACCCGAAAGAAAAGACTCAGTTTTGTGCTGAACTGATAGTTAATGATACCACATATACCAAGCCTGTGGACACTACTTACCTGTTAGCCAGCAGGTTCTGTGAAAACTTCACTCCTGCTTCCCTGTCACACTTACCCCATGACATCCCCACCACCTGTCCTCTACTCTGAATCCCTAAAGAGCAGGTCTTGAACTCCCTCTCTAAAGTTAAAAACACAGCATCCATGGGACCTGATAACTTCCCAGGTTGTGTCCTACATGGGCTCAAGCAAGAATTAGCAACACCATTGGGTACTCTTTTCAATCATAGTCTAAGCACTGACTTCATCCCAGCTGAATGGAAAATGGCCACTGTAATCCCCTTGCACAAAGATGGTGCTTCCACTGACCCCGGGAACTATAGATCTATTAGCCTGACTAGCCTTATCAGCAAGGCCATGGAGATAATCATCATGAACCTTATCAACAAAGATATTGGTAACCTCCAAACACTTGACCCTACTCAATTTGGATATGTGAAGGAGAGATCATGCCTGTTAACCCTGGTGGACTTCTTTGAGACAGTCACAAAGACCCTTGATGAGGGGAAATCTGTGTACACAGCCTACCTAGACTTAGCCAAGGCTTTTGACACTGTCTTCCATTCAGGCATAATTGGCAAACTCACCCAGCTAGGTATCAACCTGGATATCATTAGATGGGTCTCTAACGGGCTCACTGATAGAACCCATATAGTCAAAATAGGGTAATCTGCCTCCAACAGCAGACCTATAGCCAGTGGTGTTCCACAGGGATCAGTCCTGGGACTCTACTGTTTGGAATCTATTTCTCTAAAGTGCAAGCTAAAACTAAAGGTCTGTGGCTGACAAAGTTTGCTGATGACTGCAAACTGGGAGCAGTCATAGAATCTCCAAATGATATCAACATCCTACAGGAGGGTCTTACACAAACAAATGACTGGTGCAAAAGTTATGGCCTTAAACTCAATGCAAAAAAATATATTATCATCTTTTTTGCTAAGAGTGATGTTCCTGTTAACTACCACTCTAAGTACGCACTCAGTGGTGAGAGACCTGGACACACAGGTTGACAGCAACCTTTCCTTTGATCACCATGTCTCTACAGTGGTAAGAAGGGCATTCTATATTGCTCATCTCATAAGTAAGGGCATTGTCTCCAGAAAAAAAGAAGTTATAACCTCCTGTACTTTTCCCTCATCAGGCCAATAACTGAATACAATGCCCCTTTTGGTATGTACCTTTCCAAGCACCTGCAGCAACTGAAGAACCCACAAAGGTTCTTCACAAGGAAAATTCAAGGTCTTCAACATCTGCCCTATGAGGACTGCCTGAAATCACTGTCACTTTACTCTGTTTTATAAATACTGCTCAGAGGTAATCTCTGCCTTACATATAAAGCAATCTTTGACCCTGCTTTATTGGAAATGCTATATATCCGTAAGTCAAATGGGACACGGGTTACTCACTCTAATGGCTTTAACCTGGTATGTGACATTAATAGAACTTGCTAGAGGGACAGATCTGTCTTCCAGAGTTACCACTCCTTTGGAACAGACTCCCACCTCATGTCAAGCAGAGCACTTCACTGGCCCTCTTCAAATGTAGTCTGGATGATTGGGATGGGTAACCATAATTTCACCCCAGGGGTTCCACCTATGCCCTTCTTGGACAGGGGTGATAGGGGCTGAATATGGAAGTAAGGGTAAAACTTTGCTAGGCTTGTAAGGGTCCTAGGGTCATTAACTTAGTACCCTCCTAAGATCCTATGATCCTATGGCTTGGGGTCTGGTTTGACTGTTGGCAAATGTATGTGTGCAGAAGAGAATGTTAAAACTCATTACTGTTTTAATTTTTAATATTTAACACAGTATTTACATATAGCATTATTGACAGTGGAGGATATAGTTAAAATGTGTGCACTGATATGTTTTTAATCCCATTTTCTTTCTATTGATGTTATTAAGGTTCTATAACTTCCCCTGCTTATTTGATGTTTAAAAAAAGTCTTTCAGTTAAAATGTGGCTTGTAGAATATGTCCACAAGCCTTCTGTGTTTAAAGACTTTCTTTTTAGTAAATTTTCCCACCAATTATTTCAGAAGAGTTTAGAGAATGTTTTCAGATTGTCTCAAGCTTCTGTGTGTCTCTGCTTCACTCTGAATTCTTCCCGAACAGTTCCTGAGACAGAGAGGAAGTGTAACATGGCCTTTAACCCCTCAGAAGCAGGAAGCTTACAGAACACAAAAATGATGGATGAAATGGACTTTTAAATGCTCTACCTTTTAAAATATTTCCCAGTACTAAAGAGAAACTGTAAGTAATGCAATTTAATATAATAGTAAACTCACTGGACTTCTGAATGGCTGATTTTAGCTATGTATACCTGGAACATTTGTTTAATTATTTAAGGGGGAACAGGTAAAATGATGCACTAAGGGTACATATTTGATGTGGACACATAGAAGTGTTCTCACTAAACCTCAAATGCAGTGCAAATGTACAATTAATAACTGAGGGGAAATTCATGTTAAATCCTTTTTTTTTTTTTTTTTGGAATGTAATTCTGAAAATTTTAATGAGTATTATTCCTAGTTGAAGCATTTGTTCATACTAGATAATTCTGTACTGTGACTTTATTAGTCAGAAGACTCAGATATGTGTTTTATATAGGGAATAGTAGAATAACATAAGTTGAAAAACACATACGATTTCATTAAGATAACATATTATTGCATAACATACAGACATTAGCAGTCTGATTTATAATTCACCCTTGTTAGATAATGAATATGAATGTAAATAGCCAAAATTTATGTAGCCTGTTTTCACAAGCTTCTAGTCTCTGTAAGAGATTAGATGAGAATTTGTAATCATTTATGAGGTTTTTGTAGTGAATGTTGTAGAGATGTAAGTAATTTACATAGGCAAGATGTTAATATAGGTACTAATTTATAACCTTTTTACAAAATGTAATAAGTACAGGTAATCTGTTTGTTATACAATGTTGTACATATAGGACATTTATTTAGTGTTATTCTGCTTAAATTTCAGGCACGTACCTTAAAAACACCACAGAGTTTCTAAATTCATATAAATACTTCAAGTATTAAGAATGGTCTGAGCATAAATAAATTGTGTATAATTAATGCTAATTATTATAAATGAATAGTTACTTGAAGTTCCTCTATTTGATAGGTCTTACTATATATTAACCTTGTTTTGTAGTTTTTTTGTTTGTTTTCCAGTAATTTAACATCTTAAAAAGTGTAAAATATTTATTTAGAAAATGTCAGTTTATGTATATAGAAGTAGTGGCAACAATGTGATTGGCTGTATTATGGTGTTGCTAGTAACTTGTATGAACTTTCCATCAAGCCTTGAGTATTTTATCCCATGTTAGAAGTTAAAAATTTTTTTAATTCTGAATTTTTCATATTATCCTTATTGTGTTTGTCCATAACAAGTTGTTGTTTTCTTAGCATAATTTTTAAATCATTTCATAGTAGTTTCTATACCTATTGTTCCAATAGACGCCAGCACATAAAGGCCTTTCATTAAAAATAAATGGGTTAAATAACCCTTTAAAGAGGAGTAGTTTAAATAAGTATTTAACTCTACATAAAGCAGACATTCCCCGGGATTCATGAACCCTAATATATAGAGATAAACACTATGAGTATGACTAATGTAAACTATATCAATGGAATGTAAATATTACAAACGTGGTAATGTAAATATTCATTCACAAGTTTAGTTGAATAAAGCAATTCAGACATCCTTGTCAAAATACTACAACAAGGCCAGCCAGGTGCTCTGTGTCACATGTACTGGGATGTTGTTCCACAGCATAGTGAGTGTCTGGGTGATGAATGTGTCCCACCAGCACATTCTATTAATGACAGTGCCAAGGTGTACGTCACCTGCCCTTGTGATTCTGAGGGATCTAGATTCTTTAGGTGAAGCATAGTCATCAAATCCGGGTTCGAACTGGCCTTGGATGCCAGGCACAGGTCACCTCTGGGCAAGTGGTATGCGACGGTATAGGGATGGAACCCTTTCAGTTGGTCAGCATAACACATATTCCTGAGACCCTGCATCCGTTTGTGGATGAACTGTCGGGGCCTTTCCAGCTGCTGCAGGTGTTGGGTCACAGACATTCTGAACGGGGCATTGTACTCAATCATAGGTGTAACACGTAATGAGTACAAGGAGACAATGACCTACCCTGATCTACATGTGAATCCCTGCACAAACAGGTGGGCAATGTAGAAGTCCCAACGAACCACGATAGCAACGTGTGTGTTGAACGAATGGTGACTGACAACTGCTGTCCCCTGATCCCTGGTAATCACCCTGCGCTCAGTGGACTGCCACCCATATGCTGGACAGGGGTGTCCTAGTACTCCTCGACAGGTATGATGTTGCATTACCTTGCAGTTAGCTGTAGGCCATGTCCCTGACAGCAGATATGCATATCTGGGAGGCCCCTTTGAAGGATATCTGTGTCAGATGTCCGTCCCACTATGGCACCCGTTTTGCAGTCATCTACAAACAATGTCGCCCATAACACCCCTGTGTGTGCCTGTACTGTGGAAATGTAGATGTATAAGAGGAGTGGACCCAGGGAAGAGCCCTGTGGGACACCGCCTGCGACAGGCAGTAGGTCCGACATGCTGCCAGTAACTATGACCACGTGGGCCGTGTCACATAGCCAGTTTACAACCCATCCTGCGATGTACGTGTTCACATCCAAGACGATGGGTTTATCAATGATACCTGAGGGGGGTGATGTGTTGAAGGCCTTTGCTAGGTCGAGGTAGGCTGTATGGACTGCAGGACCCCCATCAATGGCTTTGGTGACTGTCGCAAAAACGTCAACCATGCTTTAAACGCATGAACCGCCCCTGACCAAGCCAAACCGTGTTGGATGCAAAGTATGCAGGTCCCCTATGCCTTCATCTACGAGCCGCAGTATGATCCCTTCCCATGTCTTTGCAGATAGGTCTCCTCATGGTAATGGGACAGTAATAACCAGGGTCAGTGGAGGCATTGGCCCTGTGACGTGGAACCACAGTCGCCGTGCGACACAACCCGGTACATTACCTGAGGTGAGGCTACAAAGAAACAGCTGTCCTAACTGTGGGTGTAATCCGTCAATGAGATCGTGGAGTACACAGCCGGGTCACCAGCTGGTCCCATGGATGCTATGTTCACTACCCTGGAGAGAGCATGTCCCACCCGTTCGTCACAGAACATTTGGGGACCACAAACCGCCAGTACAGACATCTCGTCATGTGGGGGGTAGGGTGAGTAGATGTCCTCACCGAACCTGTCAGCCCGTATTTTGGAAATGTGTGTATGTTGAGTAAACTCCACATCATCGTGAACCCAGTCAGAGCATATGTGGGAGTGACCTGGCAGGTGTCCAGCATAGCAAGTGAAGGCTGTATGATTGTCAGCCAGGTTCATGTAGATATATCTGTGGAACGTGCCCTGGACCATGTCATGACAGCCTGTAGCTCTACACATATAATGACCAAGGGTGTCATACCTCACAAGGTGTCTGCTCCGCCTTGTAGTAGCCACCTCCTCTCGCTGTACAGCTTGTGTATGGCTGGGGTACACCACACTGGATGCTTGGCATTGGTACAATGAACCACAGTTGGGTAAGGGAATGCCTGATCCATGCAGTCCTGTAGGTACCGGTAGGCGGCATATGTAAGTGATGCAGTGGCTGCAGTACTGTTGACCACTGGCTCAGGGTCCTTAAAGGAGACCACAGTAGTGTTCAGAATTGTGAATTCTGCCTTTGAGAAAGCCATGTGTATGGTAACCGGCAACACCCACAGCAATGGTAGTCAATAGCAGAAGCCATTGTCCAAATAACATAGATTAACCCGGCATGACAATATGTATTATCATACATGTATTGACACGTGTCTGCTAATCACACTTGCAAATGGCCGGTAAGACCGGGCTAAAGTGCCCATGATTTACCTAGTCTGGAGGTGTCGTTCTGACAATAAAGTGGCGATACTTCCCAACCGGGACCTCTGGGGATTAATTAAAGCGGTTGTTAACCTGCAACATTGGATGTACAACATTTGGTTCGGTCTCGGAAAACATGGTTTCCGTAGCACTACACACTATGGGTAGTCAAGCAGACATCCGCGATTGTTGAACACACAGCAGCAGTCAAACCCACTGGCCACAAGGACACAGTCCGACAGGCTCTACACTTTACATATGCATAGTGGTGTCCATTGTAGGACCCAAAATTCCATTCATTGAATGCCTGCTAGCTTCCTGCATCACCCACGTGAACTCATTGTCGTCACCGCGTCAGGGGAACACATATGCACATAGCGTGTTCAATGTTGATGATAGCTGTCCATGAAATGCAGCACATATGCACAGAAATACCCAGGGTACCGGTCCATACAACTGCGTCCACATCACAGTCCCGCACACATGAAGGATGTGTAATGGGTACTGTCGACTGTTGCAGTCAAGGGAGTCTGGGTATGTAGAATCTGGGCTCGGTGTTGTTTCGCAGGCAATCCTTTGTCCCGCCCCGTGGTAGGGATGTGGGCGTAGCACCTGCCTTACTCCCCACTAATAATGCAAAGCATCCACCGGAGAATGGTAAATGCAGGTGTGAAATGTGTACAGCCCTATACCAGTGTCCAGTAGGCAATTCTCATGGATGGACAAGCGTACGACCAAGATGGCACCCACAACTGTAAACCCGGTGGAACTACACAGCCGCGGTAAGGCATAACACAGCAAATATACATAGGGACTACGGTTGACATTCCCCATACAAAGTTGGACCGCCATGCAAACACCGGCGTACACAGCACTCAATCTGCCAGCAACAAAATGGGGGAGCACTCGCTACCATACTGTGGAACAGATGGGCGACCTGTGCAACACAAACTAATGGCACACCAACAACGTCAACAGGGATATGTAAACTATGGCGTTCCCACCTATGAAGAAAACATGCTTCAATGAAGACATAGGGGATCTACATGTTCCGTGGTGTTATGTTGAAAATACAGTGACGGATATGTCCTATTGGGACGTCTGAGTTTTATTTGAAGCAGTTGCTAACCTGCATCTTTGGATGTACACCATCTGTTCACAGCTGTAAATCACCTGGTTACATAGCACCACGAAGAATGGGTAGTCAAACAGACATCCGCGATTGGGGAACATACAGCAGCAGTCAAAAGCACTGGCCAGTTGGACACAGTCCAGCAACATCTAACTTTACATATGCACATTGGTGTCCATTGAAGGACCCTAAAATACCTTTTCACATAACTCACTCCAGACGTTTCCGAACAACAGACGATGCTATAGCCGTGGCTACGGCACAGTTAGACATATGCACCACCAGCGTGTTTAAGGTTGATGACAAGTGTCCATGAAGCGCAGGACATATGAACAGAAATACCCAGATCGATGTGTCCATACATGTGCGTACACATCCCAGTCCCGCACGCATGAAGGATGTGTAATGGGTACTGTCGAGGGTTGCAGCCATGGGATCTTGGGTATGCAGAAATGGGGCTTTGTGTTGTCTGGCAGATAATCCGTTGTCCTGCCCCGTGGGAGGGATGTGGGCATAGTACCTGCCTTACTCCCCACTACTAATGCAAAGCATCCACCGTAGAATGCTAAATGCTGGTGTGAAATGTGTACAGCCCTATACCAGTGTCCAGTAGGCAATTCACATGGATGGACAAGCGTATGACCAAGATGGCACCCATAACTGCAAACCCGGTGGAATTACACTGCCGCAGTAAGGCATTACACAGGTAATACACATAGGGACTACACTTGACATTCCCCATACAAAAAACACAGACAACCAGCTGAGAAAGTCCAAAGCAAAGATGAGGTACTGTAGACACCGTCAGTGACCACTCAGAGCCCACCAGGAATTAAATGCAGTCACCATAGTTTATTGAAGCTCTTTTCGTCTGCTTCATAAGCACACTTATTCAGAATACATACAATGCAGTCCAACCTACTACATTTAAAACCCTTAATTGGTCATTAAATTAGATGTGCTAAGTATTAATTAAATGCCTTAAAGGCAAACAAGCAAACAAACCTTACTTGGGTTACAGATTCCACACAGTGAGTACATCAGACATTGCTTCAAAAGGTACATTCTTCATAGAAAAATAAAAATATATGTATATATATGAAAGAAGAACCAACATAATGTTTTCCAAATGTCTGACTGTTTAAGCTACATATATATGTTCTACGGATTGTGCCAATATATTAAAAGAAATACAGACACCTAGTAATATAAATGAACCATAATATATAGAGATAAACCGTATGATTATGACTAATGTAAAATAGATCAACGAAATGTAAAGATTCACAATGTGGTAAAGTAAATATTCATTTAGAAGGTTAGTTAAATAAATCAATTCAGACATCCTTGTCAAAAGACTAACACAAGGCCAGCGGCGTGCTCGGCCTCACATGTACTGGGATGTTGTTCCACAGCATAGTGAGTGTCTGGGTGATGAATCTGTCCCACCAGCACGTTCTATTAATGACAGTGTCAAGGTGTACGTCACCTGCCCTTGTGGTTCAGAGGGATCTAAATTCTTTAGGTGAAGCATAGTCATCAGATCTGGGTTCAACATGGCCTTGTAAGCCAGGCACAGGTCACCTCTGGGCAAGTGGTATGCGACTGAATACAGCTGGAATTCTTTCAGTCGGTCAGCATAACACATATTCCTGAGACCCTGCATCTGTTTGTCGATGAACTGTTGGGGCCTTTCCAGCTGCTGCAGGTGTCGGGTCAGATACATTCTGAACGGGGCATTGTACCCAATCATAGGTCAAATGAGTGATGAGTACAAGGGGACAATGACCTCCCCTGATCTAGATGTGAATCCCTTCATGATGATGTGGGCAATGTTGAAGGTCTACCTAACTACGTTAGCAACGTGTGTGTCGAACGAACGGTTAACAACAACCTGGGTCCCCAGATCCCTGGTAACACCCTCTGTGCTCAGTGGATTGCCACCTATATGGTAGCTAGGGGTAACCTTGTTCTTCCCGAAGGGTATGACTATGCATTTCCTGGCATTTAGCTGTAGGCCATGTCTCTGGCACCACTTATCCACATCTGTGAGGCCCTCCTGAAGGATATCTGTGTCAGATGTGTGTCCGACTATGGCACCCAGTTTGCAGTCATCTGCAAACATTGTCAGCCATAACCCCCCTGTGTTTGCTTGTACTTTGGAAATGTAGATGCTGAAAAATAGTGGACCCCGTGGGACACCACCTGTGACCGGCTGTGAGTATGACATGGTGCCAGCAACTATGACCGTGTGGGTTCTGTGACTTAGCCAGTTTGCAACCCATATGGTGATGTATGGATTTACGTTCAAGCTGACGGGTTTATCAATGATACCCGAGGGGGGTATTGTGTCGAAGGCCTTTGCCAGGTTGAGGTAGGCTGTATGGACTGCTTTACCCTCATCAATGGCCTTGGTGACTGATCCTACAAAGTCAAACACGTGTAAAAGGCATGATCTGACTTTGACCAAGCCAAACCGGGTTGGAACCAAAGTATGCAAGTCCCCTATGTCTTTATCTATGAGTTCCATTATGATCCTTCTCCATGGCTTTGCAGATAAGGCTTGTCAAGCTAATGGGATGGTAATAACCAGGGTCAGTGGAGGCACCATCCTTGTGAAGTGTGACTACAGTCGCCTTGTGCTACTACTTGGAGTGCGTATCCTGAGGTGAGGCTAAGATTAAACAGCTGTCCTAACTGTGGGTTTAATTCCCCATAGAGTTCATGGAGTACACAGCTGGGACACCATCTGGTCCCATGGATGCTGTGTTTACTGCCTTGGAGACAGCATTTCCCACCTGTGCGTTACAGATGTTCCAGGATCTACAATCCTCTGGTATAGATATCTCTCCATGTGGGGAAGGGGAAAAGTTAGCACCGAACCTGTCAGCCAGTATGTTGGCAATGTGTGTAGGTTCAGTCATCTTCACATCATTCTGAACCCAGTCTGAGCATATCTGGGAGTGTCCTCCCAGGTGTCCAACATAGCTAAAGAAGGCCTTATGATTGTCTGTTGAGTCCTTGTTAATTTCTCTGTTGAATTTCCCCTGGATGATTTCATGACAGCTTGTAGTTCTTCACATATAATGAGCAAGGGTGTCTTACCTTACAAGTATTCCGCTTTAACTTGTAGTAGCTACCCCCTGTCGTTGTAGAGCTTGTTCATGGCTGGGGTCCACCAGACTGGATGCTTGTCTTTGGTACAAAGAGTCTCGGTTTTGTATGTGATTGCCTGATCCATGCAGTCCTGTAGGTGCTGGTGGTAGGCATATGTACGTGATTCAGCGGTTCGAGTAATGTTCACCACTGGCTCAGGGGCCTTAAAGGAGACCACAGTAGTGTTCAGAAGTGTGACATCGGCTTTTGAGAAAGGCATATGTATGGTAACCGGCACCACTGTACACATGGAACATCATAGCAATAAACCACGGCCGGATGTGGGTAATGCTGGACATACCCACGGCAGTGGTGGCGTTCCCAAGTCCGATGCCCCAGGGACCCCCCACATGGCCGGCCTTAGGCTTAGGCCAACTAGGCAGGCAGCCGTCTAGGGCGTTGCTCTACTCGGCACCTTTCAAGACTTTATTTGGTGTAGGTAGACCAGGAGGGGGGTAGTGGGTGATGTGGCGGTGGCACCATGGAGTCCTTCTGCCTAGGGCACCACTTAACCTAAGGCCACTCTTGCCGTGGGTAAATACAGCAGTACCCACACCCAGACGCAGGTCATTGCTAGTATGCCATATCACCTATGGCAAGAAACCATATATTCCCAGACATAATGGCACAGCATAATGCCTGTCCGCCGCCCAAACGCAGACCTACGGCACCTGCGGCGGTGCGGACGTACTGCGCGAGATGTCCGTTACCAATGTCGACACTGTCTCGCTTTGTGAAACAAAGTCAACATAGCGATTCAATACTAAACAGCGACGGAGAGCCCGATGTCCCGTGGCTGAGCTGTTCAACCTGTTCCGCCATGTTAAATGTGTGTAGCAGAGCGGAACCGGCCCAAACTAAGCAACGGACATGTCTGTGGCTCAGTGAAAGCCGTCACGCAATGTTAAACCCATGTAATATTGCGACACAGGTCATACATACCGAGGGTTAGTAATGGAAATAGGTCCGTTCGACCAGACCGTGTGCAATTAGTATAACAAGATCTACAACGGGTACACCGGCCAATCAGCGCACACGGTTATGAATAATTGGGGGGGGGTGACATGGTATCACAGACACGGACAAACCGTGCCCATGTGACTCATCTAACATTCGTACGGTCAGGGCAGTTCCGTACACTGGGCGGACAAGACCAAACCCAAAGCACCACAGGAACACCCTGACAATCGAAGGCCTGTATGCGTAGGGGATATAAGCACCTGTGATCTGAACATCCCTGCGGTCACGACATATGCATCCTGGGCCATGAGCGAGAGGGAATAAGGAATGTTTAACATGCAGTACCGCACCTTTCCCAGCAGGAGAATGGATGCCTGTGGCGTGCGTGAGTGCGGGGGTGGGGTGGGGGATATGTAAATGTAGCTAAGTACCATGGGTATGCATATTAATGACACCGAACAGCTAACGTGTAGTGGTCACAGTAACCGGCAAACGTGAATGCAGTCACGTTTGAATTACGACTATAGAACATATACATGTGAACGTACGTAATGCGTCCATGCTGCAAAGACTGTTACATGTATAAAGGTGTAAGTGCGTTCTGCACACGTCCGTCAACCGGATCAGAGATATGTTACCGGAATAGTCACAACTAACACACACCACGTAACCACACAGACCCAGTAAACATATATAAACAGAATACGGATATGCATGTGCGCCTGCGCGTAACCCACAATTAGGAAATGCGAGTGTGCGTGTGTGATCCACTCGAAGCAGGTAAGGTTAAGGATGTGTCCTCCACGTCAACCAGACATGTCTCAAAAATGTTAGCCTCTGAAAGTATGGAATCGGGCAATGCCATGTAAAGTACCGTTAGAAATAGTGAGAAACACACGGGATGTGATGAGACAAACATAGACTGTGGATAGAATAACGTATGTGTTAGTAGTATGGATTGATGACGGTTATGCATCAGTAACCCGACCCACTTGTCAGAAGGTGGCCCCGTGCAATGCGTTCAGTTGGCTCACACTTGTTGAACGGGCTAGTCTAGCTGGATATATGTCCAGTGTCAGCAGAGGCCCGTGGAGAAATTCTCCACACACAATAATAGCACAACATAACAAAGTACTCATATATGTAACCAAAGAAGAACAACAATAGCAAGTGTCCTGAAAGGACTGGTTCCACACAGATCCCAGGCGACAGACAGATATATGGCCAGTGGAAGCACGTCACAAGTATGGGATCAGGTCCCTAAAGTAGCAAGAAGGTCACACATGACACGCCAGCGAATTGCCAGATAGACAATGGTCAATGTAACACACAGCAAGAGTAAGGGCCAACCAGCCGTACACCCTGCCAGAACCTGTACAGTGGAAAGGTATGGCATGGTAATTGATGTGTGTACACAGGTAATCCACAGACAGTAACAAAGAAAGGTATGAAATGAGGGGTTCACATGTATATATCTACACACAGCAGTCCGACGGCCCGTATATATGACGCATGGACATAGATTTGTCAGTTGAAAACAAGATGTAAACAACTACAGTTTATTCCATTTCATATTGATATAGTTATAATACAGTCATATTCATATGTAACTTTGTGACTCATTTACATTCATAATTATAAAATATATGCTTAAATTGTACATATTGATTCCATGCTTTGGAATCGTAATGCTACAATTATACACATTGATATACAATATCCTGATCAACACACTACATTCTAAGGTTTACTCACAACATTTATCAACTATGTTTCAATATACTGATTGTATTGACCAATATTGTATTTATATTAACACATTGTTGTCGTATTATTGTTTCCATTAAGTAATGTATGCAACACTGATTTGTATATGTCACGTTATCATCAAGACTTGGAGCACTGTCCACTTAACTATGAGCAGGTTTATTGATTAATTGACTTTAAACTGACTCTGAAGGAAGTGTATAAGGGACGACTATGTAATGTATTTCGTACTCCGACGATGCCCCATGTTAGTGGGTGAAAGAGCTCAGTATCTTTTGACTGTGGAGTGTATCGTTTTGTCATTGTCTGTTTTGGCCGATATATGTTCAATAATGTATTTTATGAAGATGAGCAGGGCCAAGGTTTGCTGTATTTCCGCTTACTGGCACGTAGATATAGATAGGCCAAGTAATACATAATATGGGTAGTCAAGCAGACATCCGCGATTGGGGAACATACAGCGGCAGTCAAACACACTGGCCAGATGGTGACAGTCCAACACGGTCTACACTTTACATATGCACATCGGTGTCCATTGTAGGACTCCAGAAATTGTTCCGTTTGCAATATCGACCAGCTGTGATCGACTCAGACAGAGTGACAGCCGTGACTACGGCACAGCTAGACATATGCACCACCAGCGTGTTTAACGTTGATGATAACTGCCCATGAAATGCAGGACATATGAACAGAAATCCCCAGATTGTCGTGTCCATAGAAGTGCGTCCACATCCCAGTCCCGCACACATGAAGGATGTGTAATGGGTACCGTGGAGGTTGCAGGCATGGGATCCTGGGTATGCAAAAATGGGGCTCGGTGTTGTTTGGCAGATAATCCGTTGTCCGCCTCATGGGAGGGCTGTGGGTATAGCACGTGCCTTAGTCCCCACTAATGATGCAAAGCATCCACTGGATAATGCTAAAAGCAGGTGTGAAATGTGTTCAGCCCTATATCAGTGTCCAGTAGGCAATTCCCATGGATGGACAAGTGTACGACCAAGATGGCACCTATAACTGGAAACCTGGTGGAATTACACAGCTGCGGTAAGGCATAACACAGGAAATACAGATAGGGACTACAGTAGACACTCCCCATACAAAGTCAGACCGCCGTGCGAATACCGGCGTACACAGCACTCGATCTGCCAGCAACAACATGAGGATCACTCGCTTCCATACTGCGGAACAAATGGGCGACCTGTGGAACACATACTAATGGCACACTAACAACCTCAACTAGGAAGGTCATACGATGTTTCAACACTAGCGTTCCGCATATAACGAACATCCTTCAATGAATAAATAGGGTATGCATGTTCTGGCTGTTTTATATTGACAATACAGTGGCGTATATGTCCTACTGGGCCTTCTGAGGATTACTTAAAGCAGTTGCCAACCTGCAGCATTACATCAATACCATTTGGGTTAATCGTAGTAGAACATGGGTTTCGTAGCACAACATAATATGTGTATTCAAACACACATCCGCGATTGGGGAACATACAGCAGCGGTCACAACCACTGGCCAGATGGACACAGTCCAACATGTTCTACATTTTACATATGCACATTTGTGTCCATTGTAGGACCCAAAAATTTGTCCTATTGCAACGCCAACCGGTGCGGCGGAAGACCAAGATGAACTACAGCCGTGACTACGGCACAGCTACATATATGCACCGGCAGCGTGTTCAAGGTTGATGACAACTGTCCATGGAATGCGGGACATATGCACAGAAATCCACAGATTGTCGAGTCCACAGATGTGCGTCCACATCCCATTCCAGCACACATGGAGGATTTGCAATGGGTACTGTCGAGGGTTGCAGCCATGGGATCGTGGGTATGCAGAAATGGGTGTTGGAGATGATTGGCAGATGATCCATTGTCCCGCCCCGTGGGAGGGATGTGGGTACAGAACATGCCTTACCACCCACCAATACTGACAATCATCCACCGGAGAATGCTACATGCAGCTGTGAAATGGGTACAGCCGTACACCAGTGTCCAGTAGGCATTTCCCAAGGATGGACAAACGTACGGACAAGATGGCACCCATAATAGCGAACCTGGTGGAATCACACAGCCGTAGTAAGGCATAACACAGGAAATACAGATGGAAACAACAGTAGACACACCCCATAGAAATCTATCCTGCCGTGCGAATCCCGGCGTACACAGCAACCAAGGTGCTAGCAAGTATGTGGGGATCACCCGCTTCCACTCTGCGGAACATACGGGCGACCTGTGGAACACATATTAATGGCACACCAACAACGTCAACTAGGAAGGTCATACTATGGTTAAACTATGGCGTTCCCACACATAAATAACATCCTTTCATGAATAAATAGGTTCTACATGTACCGGCTGTGTTATAATGACAATACAGTGGCGGATAGTTCACAATGGTACCTCTGAGGATTACTTAAAGCAGTTGCCAACCTGCAGTACTACAGTAACACCATATGGGTTAATTGTGGAAGGACACGGGTTCCGTAGCACTACATAATATGGGTAGGCAAACAGACATCCGCGACTGGGGAACATACGGCGGCAGTCAAACCCACTGGCTGAATGGACACAGTCCAACATGTTCTACACTTTACATATGCACATCGGTGTCCATTGCAGGACCCAAAAATTTCTCCTTAAGTGTTGGCAACAGGCTGCGATCGTGTGACCCAGAAGAGGTGACAGCCGTGACTACGGCACAGGTAGATATATGCACCACAAGCGTCTTCAAGGGTGATGACAACTGTCCATGAAATGCAGGACATATGAATAGGACTCCCCAGGTTGCTGCGTCCATACACGTGCGTTCACATCCCATTTCCGCACACATGAAGGGTGTGCAATGGGTACTGTCGAGGGTTGCAGACATGGGATCGTGGGTATGCAAAAATGGGTCTCGGTGTGGATTGGCAGATGATTCGTTGTCCCGCCCGTGTGCGGAACGTGGCCATGGCATATGCGTTACTCTGCACTAATAATGCCAATCATCCACGGAAAATGCAGAATGCAGCTGTGAAATGTGTACAGCCCTATACTAGTGTCCAGTAGGCAGTTCCCATGGATGGACAAGCGTGCGCCGAGATGGCACCCATAGCTGCAAACCTGGGGGAATCCCACAGCTGTTGCAAGGCATAACCCAGGAAATACAGATAGGGACTACAGTAGACACTCCCCATACAAAGCCAGACCGCTGGGCAGATACCGGCGTACACAGCACTCAATCTGCCAGCACATAAATGGGGATCACACGCTTCCATACAGTGGAACAGATGGGTGACCTGTGGAAACATACCAATGGCACAATATCAACGTCGGCTGGGAAAGACATACGATGGCCAAACTATGGCGTTCCCACCAATGAAAGACATCCTTCAGTGAATTAATAGGATTGATGTCAATTGACCATGGAAAACACCCAATGAACAAGAAAGACTCGCTGGCACCCTATGGCCACAAACCATGTCACACATAGGTAGATGGAACAGTCAACTTAAACATTTCGTCCACGACAGGTCACATATGGTATCCAAAGGTTCTTCATAGACATGTATGCGCTATCACCCGTAGGCCCTGTGAGACTTACACATAACATGGAAGCATCCAGGCTTTAAATATCCACCCTTACACTTCCATTTGTCACTTTCTATGCGAACAATGAACATGTAGCCACAGCATAGAAAGCACAGACGCACTGCTAACGACACACACACATGTCAACATCTCAGAAAGCATCCTATGAACACACGTATTACATGATATTGTACTATGAAAAACAAACAAACCAGCAACCTGCGGCAAGAATAGTCCCCGTAGTTTGACACAACACAAGTCTTCTTAACATTTAAACAGTTTATTAAAACATGCAACGTTTTCGTTGTTTCCACAACTTCTTCAGAAAAAAGCAGATTCTAAAAATGTTCACAATCAACAATGTGAGTCTTAACGAGTTCTTAAATCTCACATTGTTGATTGTGAACAGTTTAAGAATTTGCTTTTTTCCGAAGAAGTTGTGAAAGCAACGTTGCATGTTTTAATAAACTGTTTAAACGTTACGAAGACTTGTGTTGTGTCGAACTACGGGGAGTAATCTTGCCGCAGGTTGCTGGTTTGTTTGTTTTCCACGGTTTTGCAGTTTTTCCGTATTTCCGTAGTATGATATTGTACTATGTCGAATCCTCAAAAACCGAAGACCTAACAATGTCTATGGAAGATATGCATAGCATATCACTGTAATACAACGGTACAGAACCGACAGAGTGGACAAATGTATGTTAACCCTACATCTGTATCTACACTACATTCCCGTTACGGGTGTTTGCTCCACCTGCCTCTCAAAAGATGCCTCAGCAGTTATCCATCGGTCAGCCCTGGTGTGTGGCCAACCCTCCACCTACTAATCTATCCACATCCGCATTCTTCAGCATAGCTGAGGAGGTCCCTCCTGTGGTGTTATAATCTAGACGTCGTAAAACACCGAATGTAGACGTTTGCCTTGTGATGTGCCCAAAGCCGGCCGTAGGCATACGCCAATCCTGCGGCTGCCCAGGGCGCCGCTCTAGTAGGGCCACCTGTCTAGTAGGCGTGTCACGTAGGTATACCAAGATGGGTGCACCATGTGTTGTGTTGGCGTGCGCCATGTAGCCCCACAGCCTAGGGCAGCGGACGATCTAAGGCCGCTGCCGTCGGAGGGGTAGTACAGTCTGCAGGTATGTTCAGACGTGCCCATGTAACAGCGGTCCACAAGGATACCCATAGTGGCGACAGCTGCACACATGGCTATAGCGGGACACACACACGGCCATGCATACAGCACAGTTAGACATACACACACCATAGATAGGCAACTACACACAAGGTGTATGTCGTCTATGGGTACAGTGTCAGGACAGCAAGGATAGCTGTCTGCCACGTAATCCAGCAGATGTCTATGAGGTGTTCTGGAATACGGACGGTGCATGGACAATGTGTGGATATGCAACGTACCACAGTTATATGTGTCAGCCGTGACAATATGCGATACATGGGGAAGACAGCTGTCCATGGTAGAGCAGCGGTACATCCACAACATAGGTACATAGATATACAAAGAAAGAGATACAGACGGACACATCCGGCAGGCCCGTGAGTGTAATGTACACAGCAGCACCCCACAACACCATAGTAGGGTGCACGTGGAGAACACGCTACGGAGGTCGCCGACCAGAACAAGCACACAAGTAGTACACGAGCTGCGTCCCGCCATCCACAAACAGAAGGATGGCGCCAGGTTATGGGTGTTCTGCGTAAAACTCAGAGCCATACCGTATGAACCCATGCAGCTGGGAGCCTGGACACACACACACATGTGGCACGCATGATGATTGACCACACCCCCACATACTCAACCGCACAAACGTACAACAGAGGTATGGTATGCTTAACGTGGACCACCGAGTACAGCACCAGCAGAGGCACATGTACAGGTGGGTGGCAACAACCGTACAGGAATGACTGCTGGTAGGCAAGGTATGTGTTTTGAAGCATCTAAAAGCATGTTCATCCGCAGAGGCAGCTGGAAACACACACACACACACACGGAAGGGCCGGGAGACGAACCTACGCCTATCTACATGAACTCACTACAGCATGAAGCATTTACAGAATGCGCTACCGAGTTTACTGAGCAGAGCGCTGTCAGAGGCATACTTGTAGGCTGGTGACATCACCCGCAAGACAATAGCTGGCAATAGCCAAGGTATGTGTTGCGAAGCGTCTAAAAGCATGTTCATCCGCAGAGGCAGCTGGAAACACACACACACACACACACGGAAGGGCCGGGAGACGAACCTACGCCTATCTACATGAACTCACTACAGTATGAAGCATTTACAGAACGCGCTACCGAGTTTACTGAGCAGAGCTGTCAGAGGCATACTTGTAGGCTGGTGACATCACCCGCAAGACAATAGCTGGCAATAGCCAAGGTATGTGTTGCGAAGCGTCTAAAAGCATGTTCATCCGCAGAGGCAGCTGGAAACACACACACACACACACACACACACGGAAGGGCCGGGAGACGAACCTACGCCTATCTACATGAACTCACTACAGTATGAAGCATTTACAGAACGCGCTACCGAGTTTACTGAGCAGAGCGCTGTCAGAGGCATACTTGTAGGCTGGTGACATCACCCGCAAGACAATAGCTGGCAATAGCCAAGGTATGTGTTGCGAAGCGTCTAAAAGCATGTTCATCCGCAGAGGCAGCTGGAAACACACACACACACACACACACACGGAAGGGCCGGGAGACGAACCTACGCCTATCTACATGAACTCACTACAGTATGAAGCATTTACAGAACGCTACCGAGTTTACTGAGCAGAGCGCTGTCAGAGGCATACTTGTAGGCTGGTGACATCACCCGCAAGACAATAGCTGGCAATAGCCAAGGTATGTGTTGCGAAGCGTCTAAAAGCATGTTCATCCGCAGAGGCAGCTGGAAACACACACACACACACACACACACACACACACACACCTACGCCTATCTACATGAACTCACTACAGTATGAAGCATTTACAGAACGCTACCGAGTTTACTGAGCAGAGCGCTGTCAGAGGCATACTTGTAGGCTGGTGACATCACCCGCAAGACAATAGCTGGCAATAGCCAAGGTATGTGTTGCGAAGCGTCTAAAAGCATGTTCATCCGCAGAGGCAGCTGGAAACACACACACACACACGGAAGGGACGGGAGACGAACCTACGCCTATCTACATGAACTCACTACAGTATGAAGCATTTACAGAACGTGCTACCGAGTTTACTGAGCAGAGCTGTCAGAGGCATACTTGTAGGCTGGTGACATCACCCGCAAGACAATAGCTGGCAATAGCCAAGGTATGTGTTGCGAAGCGTCTAAAAGCATGTTCATCCGCAGAGGCAGCTGGAAACACACACACACACACACGGAAGGGCCGCGAAACGAATCTACGCCTATCTACATGAACTCACTACAGTATGAAGCATTTACAGAACATGCTACCGAGTTTACTGAGCAGAGCGCTGTCAGAGGCATACTTGTAGGCTGGTGACATCACCCGCAAGACAATAGCTGGCAATAGCCAAGGTATGTGTTGCGAAGCGTCTAAAAGCATGTTCATCCGCAGAGGCAGCTGGAAACACACACACACACACACACACACACACACACGGAAGGGCTGGGAGACGAACCTACGCCTATCTACATGAACTCACTACAGTATGAAGCATTTACAGAATGCGCTACCGAGTTTACTGAGCAGAGCGCTGTCAGAGGCATACTTGTAGGCTGGTGACATCACCCGCAAGACAATAGCTGGCAATAGCCAAGGTATGTGTTGCGAAGCGTCTAAAAGCATGTTCATCCGCAGAGGCAGCTGGAAACACACACACACACACACACACACACGGAAGGGCCGGGGGGCGAACCTACGCCTATCTACATGAACTCACTACAGTATGAAGCATTTACAGAACACGCTACCGAGTTTACTGAGCAGAGCGCTGTCAGAGGCATACTTGTAGGCTGGTGACATCACCCGCAAGACAATAGCTGGCAATAGCCAAGGTATGTGTTGCGAAGCGTCTAAAAGCATGTTCATCCGCAGAGGCAGCTGGAAACACACACACACACACACACACACGGAAGGGCCGGGAGACGAACCTACGCCTATCTACATGAACTCACTACAGTATGAAGCATTTACAGAACGCGCTACCGAGTTTACTGAGCAGAGCGCTGTCAGAGGCATACTTGTAGGCTGGTGACATCACCCGCAAGACAATAGCTGGCAATAGCCAAGGTATGTGTTGCGAAGCGTCTAAAAGCATGTTCATCCGCAGAGGCAGCTGGAAACACACACACACACACACACACACACACACACACACACACGGAAGGGCCGGGAGACGAACCTACGCCTATCTACATGAACTCACTACAGTATGAAGCATTTACAGAACGCTACCGAGTTTACTGAGCAGAGCGCTGTCAGAGGCATACTTGTAGGCTGGTGACATCACCCGCAGAACAATAGCTGGCAATAGCCAAGGTATGTGTTGAAGCGTCTAAAAGCATGTTCATCCGCAGAGGCAGCTGGAAACACACACACACACACACATACACACACGGAAGGGCGGAGGCGAACCTACGCCTATCTACATGAACTCACTACAGTATGAAGCATTTACAGAGCGCTACCGAGTTTATTGAGCAGAGCTGTCAGAGGCATACTTGTAGGCTGGTGACATCACCCGCAAGACAATAGCTGGCAATAGCCAAGGTATGTGTTGCGAAGCGTCTAAAAGCATGTTCATTCGCAGAGGCAGCTGGAAACACACACACACACACACACACACACACACACACACACACGGAAGGGAGACGAACCTACGCCTATCTACATGAACACACTACAGTATGAAGCATTTACAGAACGCGCTACCGAGTTTACTGAGCAGAGCGCTGTCAGGAGGCATGTGGGTGGTATCATTTGCAGAGGCAATGCGCCCGATCGGGAAATATGTCAGAGTGCGCAGTCACGCAGCCTGTTACCATCCCAAGGTCGCCGTACAGTAACACGTTAGTGCTGCAGTCGGGAATACCAAGTAACTACTGATCAGTACATCACTGCCTACTGGGCATGCTCAGACACTTAGACTCGGCACAGAGCAGACATGCATACACATGGTGCGGGGGCATGGGTGGCGGAATGTGGAGCGTCGTGTGTGTCCAGTCACACAACAGCAACCTGGCCATGCCACAGACCTGGCCGTTGCGAAGCGGATACAGGCATGCACCGGGTATAACTGCAGTCGGGCGCGGTGTGCACTGTGCTGTCTATCTACACAGCTGCCTACTGGGCATGCTCAGACACTTAGACTCGGCACAGAGCAGACATGCATACACATGGTGCGCGGCATGGGTGGCGGAATGTGGACCGTCGTGTGTCCAGCCACACAACAGCAACCCGGCCATGCCACAGACATGGCCGTTGCAGCGGGGAATATCTAGGTGCAATTAACCAGTTGTAGGACTGGCCTACAGTTTGTTGCATGCTACAGACAACCCTCCCAAACACAGGATACCTGCACAGACGTCCTGAGGACACTGGTGAGTGTGCATGCTCTCACAACAGCACCGTATTGGGTGACATGAACCACCCATACATAGACTGGGAACATTACCCATGGCACAACACACTACGCCACCGGTCCCAGGTGTTCTCACACCTGGCCACTGTTAAACAGCCATGCACCATACACACTAGGTGTCTGACAGTTCTGCCCATCACACATGGTGAGGATATGCCCCACACAGGATGTACAGCCCTCAATGGTGATGCCAGACCATATAGTGGATCCACTGGTCATCCACATCCTGCACCCAACACCGGCATGGGGGACCTAAGTGATGACCTCTCCACAACAAACCACACACATCATACGACCGGTGTGGTACCCTACAAGTCCTCCATGCCAGTGTTGAACACAGGCCAGACTGCCAACCGCCTTACGAATGCCTTCTCTGAGCACCCCCATGCATGTCTGCAACAGGCAAACATGATAACATCAGGACCTTGTCCACCACAGGTAGGCACATGGTGTGGTGGACCCCAGCCACTGACAAGCTGTACATCAACAGTTGGAGCTAATACATGACAGAGCAATGTCAGTACCAGGGAAACCATCTCCCATTCATACCGGCGTCACCATACGGCCACACATACAATCATCCACGGCCGCTTGTGGGAGTGGTACTGCAGAGGGCACATGAGACAACCATAGGGCCTTCCCTAACTGTGGTAAGGACATGGTTGGGGGCACACAGACATGGTCCAGAATGGTACAACGGTCACTGCACCCACAGACATTGTCTACAAACCAGCGGACATGTTCCATGCATACATCCACCCCACCCCCCAAGAGGGGACATATCCATCCCACCAGAGTGTAGCCTCCAAAACATCTCATATGGCCTGGAGTGATCTCATAAGTCTATGGCGGTTGACACAGCACCAATGGGCACCGATGGTGTCCCTGGCTGTGTGCTACCCATCCTCATTGAAGCCCTCGACCCACACATGAGGCCACTGTGTCATGTTAGCCTTACTATGGGCTATGTCCCCGATGGATGGCATATGGCATCTGTGGTCCCACTATGCCAGGGTAGTGCTCTTCTGGACTGTAGACAGCCACACCCTATCAGCTTGACAAGCCTTGTCTGCAAAGCTGTGTGGAGGTCCATACAGGTGCCCATGGATACAGACAGCGGTGTACAGCCAATACCGGAACATACCCACAACAACATAGTCAAGGGTGGATCCTGCCTCCCGAAGCTGCTCGTCCTGTCTGGAGTGGTCACCAAGGCCATTGATGGGGATACGCGGGTTTGCACACAGTACCATGACCTGGTGGGAGCGTTCAGAGTACACTCCACATGGGACTCATGGAAAGGCTTGCCAGCGTACATGTGGGGACATATGTCACCCGATGGTTCTCAGAAAGGTTGGAGGTCACACCACACAGGGTTGGTGTTCCTGGTGCCGTGTCACACTCATATCTGGTCTCCAGTGGAGGCCCACAGGGCTCAGTCCTGGGCCCCTGCCATATGGCATTCGACCTTCAAATGTGCATGCAATCATAGGGGGATTGTGGCAGACAAGGTATGCAGATGGCTACACACCAGCCACCATACCCAACACCCCATGTGACACGGACATCCACCTAGGGCGTAATAGACATGGATAACTGGTGCCAGAGCCATGGCCTGCTGCTACATGCCAGAGAAGGTGCAGACCTACCCAGTGTGAAGGACATGTTCGGCCCAATGTAACATGTAGGTGGTAGGCCATTCAAAATGGTGGACATGTTCATGGAAATGGGTACCACACCTGTCGGTAACCTCTGTCAACACACACAATGGCAATGTGTGTGTGAAGGCATTCCACTGTGGCCACCTAGTCTGGAAGGAATCGCATCCACATCAGGGGTGTTCATTGTACCCCTGTACACATCACACACCAGAGCAATGACTGCGTACGATGGCACATCTGGCCTGTACCTAAGCTGACACCTGCAGCACTCAGAAGGACCACAAATGTTCCACAATGCAGGGATGACGGTGCTAGGACATGTGTCACAAGCTGCACGACCAAGGGGACTCCAGCTGTATACCTTCCCAGCACATCTGCTCTGTGGTGATCTGTGCCTGGCATACACGGCCATGTCCGACCTGGGTGACATGGGCATATTCCACCTCCTAGGCTCCAGGCAAACACGGGCACAGAAGCGACTGTCAGACACCTCACCACAAAGATGAGTGGGACATGCTGGGGGAACAGGGTCAACGGCCAGAGACCCCCTACACGGAGAGGAGTGCCAGCCCATGTTAAGGAAAGGCCCTGACTGCCTTCGTCCAGGAGTAATCATGATGTGTGGATGTGTGAACATAGTTATGCGCCAGGCATCATCCGTGTGTCAGTGCTGGACGAGGGACTGGGGACTGATGCATGTGGCATCCCCATCCTAAGGGGTGTTAGCAGCCACACACAGTCATGCGAGGTCTCCACATGTCGTAGGGCACATAGCCTGGTATGTACATGTGCACCTATGTACCTATGTAGGGGTCCATGCCAGTTGCGGGTACCTGTACTATGCTGATGTTGCCAGACATGCCTGTGGGTACCCCATGACTACACGTGGGGAACTAATAACAGTGCTCCCAGTAGGCACATGCAAGCACACCATCATTGTCATACGGGTTAACTGAACCAACATGGTGCTACACATGTAACCACCACGCATACTGTGTACACAGATCAATGAATGCTGCACCTGCCCTACATGGTATGTCTGCTGCATGATGTCAGTGCACAGCCCACATCACATACACACCTGTCACCAGCCATACACACACACCACAACATACACATCACGTACTATGCGGACACAGGTATCACATACACCTCTCACTATCTTGTCCACCCTGTGCATCAGAATATGTTTGCATAACCGTGCACCGATGGTGTAGCTCACAGTTCTGCGGCAGAGACTTCATCATATGCACAGGGTGATATGTGTGCCACAGGCATGGGCTGTACCAATGGATGACATCATGTGTGTGTGTAAGGGCCTGTGCATTGACTGGGCATGACTGTGTAGATTGCATGTGGATGTGGTGGAGCCCTACAGTTGTGTTTGCTGTGTGTGGGTATGTGTGTACATGGTTCAGTCATCTGTGATGCCTACACGGGGTATGCTTGACAGCCCCAGACTGTACAGTGCAGGTGTTACGGCTCACTGTGTCCGCCTGCGGCGTGACCCGCGCCTGCCTGGGGTCGCACGGGCACTACCGGGCGGAGATACAGACTGTCCACTCTCCGATGTCACATGTCCGCTGGTAACGTGCCCACGCCGGGGCCGTCCAGGGCCACGTCCACGTGGCCTGCTGTGTCCTGGTGTGGTTGGTGTAGTAGCAGCTGCACTGCTGCTGCTACCAGCACTGTGTGGGTGGGCATGGGAGGTGGCACGCACACGCTGACCTGCACCTGTTGGTGTTACTGGCCCACACCCACGTGCCCTATGCCTCACCCCTACCATGTGTTCCAGCACAGACAGCTCACGCTCACGGATGGCCATGCCTCGGTCGAGGATCCCAGCCATCTCACCCAATCTCCTATCCAGAACATCGGCAAGATGCTGTTGGGCATTCGCCAATGACTGGATGTTGTCATTCAAGGAACGGATTGCAGACCTCTGCAGCCTCTGCCCTTCCAGGTTCTGCCGTTCGGCACGTGCCTGTGCCGCCATTACAGTCTGGAACATGCGTCTGGTTATACCAGCTGCTGCACCCTGTACGGCAGGTGTATGTCTAGCGGTGCTCCCCCTACGAGCAGCACCTGCCACATGCCTGTGTGGCACTGCACCAGTCATTGCACTGGCAACATCGTGTGTAGCCACACCTTCTGCAGCCACCGCACATTCCTGCTCGGTGCCAACAGACGCTGACTGACCGTCATCTATGGGCAATGGTGTTGGGGTATGTGTCGGCATCTGAACCGTGTGCAGGGATGAATGGGACGTAAGTGTGATGTTCTCCAATGGCACAGTGTCTGCCTGTGACGACCCTGCCTGTGCCTCATGCACATGGTCATCACCACTAGTATCTGTGTGGACACTAGCCTCAGATGGCCCGCAGGAGGGGAACTCACCTACAGCACCTGTCAATACAAGGACATACCATCCGTTACAATACAGACATACACACACACACACACACACACACACACACACACACACACACACACACAGACACATCATGCATGTGATAGTGCAGGTGGCATGCAGCATTCCCACAGCACAGACCAGTGAATGCAGACCAGACATTCATAGTGGCAGTATGCACAATGCCCTGGTGGGTACACTACAACAGGCAGGTGTCTTTTATTAGGCATGCAGTACACACATTCATGGTAGTTTGCATGCATCACCGTGATACACCGTGTGGCCACGGGCGAGTTGACACTACACATGGCTGCCGACACTATGTCATGTACACTGCAAACATGTGCGGTATCATGTGGACATGTGACAATGGTGTCCCACCACATGCACCACATCACAACAGCTGTCACAGTGCAGTGTTATGTGTACAGTCTACAGATACAATGTATGGGTAACAGGGATGTCTGTGCAGGTGCGGTTGGTGTGAGCTGTATACATAGCTGTACAGTGTGGAGTGCAGGCACTGTGCCACTGCACAGTAGCAGGACACAGGTATGTTTCTGTGCGATGCGTGACCTGGACGCATTACATTGCCATGTCTGACAATCAGTTCAGCTGCTCAGCAGCACATATATGGTGGACAATGGTGGCACCTGTAGTAGCTGTGGACAGGCATTCCATGTCACTGGTGTATCACATCGCATGTCCAGGGGTCCACTACAGTGATGAGGCCACTATGTGTGTACAGGGTGCAACAGTGAATACCCACTGTGGATGTACTGTGTGACAACATGCCTATAGGTATCGGCCATGGCCTTGTCTGTCTGGGTCATTGACAATTGTGTGTGGTGGACATCGTGCACACGGCCCTGTGGTGGCCCATGTCACATACAAACATACTAGTGTAAGGTGTCACATTCCCTACGGATATGCAGACAGTGTGGATGTCTGCCATGTCGTGCATAGGTCATGTCATGGTGTGAAAATGTTGCAGACAGACATCCACGTGCATGGGACATGGTATGTGCCATGTCACAACGTGTGCACCCAATGCAGGGGCATAGGTCACATTGGTAACACCTGTGCTCTGGCCAGATCACAGCTCACTATGTGGTACTGTGTGCATACTGCAGAGGCATACCAATGCATACTACACATGCAGCCATTGTGGAACACCGACAACATTGTATGCATAGCTGACTGCACATAACACACCAATAGGTTGTGTGGTGTCATACCACTCTACGCTAACGGTTGTATCTACTGTACATGGGTGCTGTGTGTGTCGGGTGGTGCAGCCTGTATACCGTGACTGGGGCACACACAGGTGTGCATGTCATACCTGGACACATGGGGAATATCAATACACTGTATCATGCCTTTGACTAGCAACAGACTTACCTGCGACAGACCCTTGTCTTTGCGACACGCCAGACGTATCTGTAAAGGAATGACACAAAGGTATACACATTATCCATTACTATCGCCACAGTCAGCACTGTGCATGTCACATCATGCATCTGTGAGTTCGCATCTGCTATGCACATGTCTGGTAACACAACATAGCATACTGTAGTATGCATCTTGTGTGGACATATATCTGGCATGTGTTGCTATATTATGTGTTGTACTATGACACCCACTCCCACGTCGCTTATCATACAAACATGCAACACTGACTTACCAGGCAGCTCCGACCTCATAGTTTGCACGACACCCACCTCCACGATGGACGCATGAGTTTCTGTGTGTTGTTCCGTGGGTGTCCCCAGACTGGCCAGGAGCTCCTCTGTGGCTGTGAGTGGGGGCTGTGTTGGTGGACCACCACCTGTCCCACGTTGTTGTCTGGCGATTGCAGCGGCACGCTGTCTTGCATGCCGGATCAGGTCTGTGCAGTGCCTGCGGATCTGCTGATAATTGCGGTTGTATCCGCCCAGGCTGTTCACCCTCCTGCACATCTCCTCCCACATCTCCTGTCGTTCCTGTGCCTGCTGTGGCACATGACTGAATAAGACGTCATGATTTGTATGGAGGTATGGGATGATCACCTCATCCTCCTGATGGCTGAAAGCGGAAGCCGAACGTGGCATTATCTGTAAGACATAATGATGGTGGCAGGTCACATTTACACTGCTGTGCTGGCATACTGTTGGAAATACATTGCTATGACATGTACGACATCTGCACAGTAATCTGTGAAAGGCATCGTGGCAGTGACACAGCCGATGTGTTGGCTTCACACCATTGAGCAGTGGGTGTCACATCATATCTGTGTGCCACCCCATCACACTGTACACGCACCATGTAGATGTTAGCCTGCTGTGGACATGTGTACCTGGCTGCACCTGTGTCCATATCACTTGGCATAGGTCCCCATGTGACGTCGGTGCTACTGTTCACCTGGACGCTGTGTATATGTCAGTAAACATCACGTCTGTAGCCATTGTGAACATCAGCAGTGGCACTGTACACATACACATGGACACCTGCACATGCATGTGTTGTGCCATGTACATCCACACAGCACTGTACGGGTGTTGGACAACTTGCCACAGCTCACCTGTGTTGCACATGTGATAGACATAGGGCAATGTGTAACCATGACACATTAGCAGGAAAGGCCATGCATAGCATGTACACACACACATTGTCCAGAGCAACACACAGCACCTGTAACACCACAGGGTGCATCACCGCCACATTACTGCTGTGTATGGTTGATAGTGAGAGTGCCGTTTGTCCATTGCACCATGTAGGACTGTGATAGCTCATGCAGCCTTGCTGGGCAGGGCTGCATGGTATGGCAGGGTATGCCACATACATGGCACTGGGCTGTGATCCACCTGGGGGTTGACGATATTGGCAGGGTGGCTGTCCATTCCGTATGTCATTGCTATGTGTATATGGACATTCAACATGTCTATCACCATGGTGTGGACACTGGCCTCAAGCGAGGTATGCTGCACACTGCTTGCTGAGGGTGTGTCTGGTGCATGCAGGTATCACACATCCATGCATACACTGTAACCCTGGCAGGTGCTATGTGCTGGGATATTGATCAACACAGTGCTGTATGTGGACACACACCGCTATCCCGTGCACATGGATGGTTGCCTGCACTGATGTGGGTACCACATATGTGTACATCCAGTGCCTGCTGCCACCCCATGTCTGCTGCTGCACTACACACCGCCATCCCTCCCTCTGTGAATGTGGTGTTGGGCACAGCATAGGTATCCATGTATGGGGACAGGGATGTTCACATAGCAGGGTCACTGATGGTATCGTCGATCTGACCATACACGTATGACGCAACCCTCACACATACAGCCCATTCATATTGTTGTTCACAACGGTGACACAGCTATATTGCTATGCCGGAGACATTCACAGCCATACATACACAGATGCATGCACGTCCATCTGTGGCATGGCCTGGACTATTGCTGTGGTTCAGCACATAACGTGTTTGACTGCAGCTGGCGCAGACCTACTGTGCACATGTCTACACGGTAAGCCTGTTCTACAGTAGGCATCTGTGATGTGCTGTGCACATCTCATATCTGCACATTTGGTTGGTGTCCATCGGTCCACGGGCCAGTGGTGGGACACACAGGGATGTTGCTGAACATATATGCATGCAACCCTGTACAGCTGTAACGCTAGCCTCTCAGATGCTCATGTGTCGTGGACGTGAACAACGTACACGCACATGTGGTTGTGGGCTGCCGTCCGTACCCATCTCCTCCTGTGGTTGCTATCATCCCACACCCTCCTTGTATTGTATGTTCAGGCTATGCACCTATGTGGGGCTTGTGGGCATGCAATACGATACGATATGCCTTTGCACCCATCACAGACAATGTCACACAGGTACACCGGCAGCCGTACACGTCACAGCTTGTTGTCGGCACATCACATGTGGTACACACATAACACATCTCCTGTGGGACATGGTCAATTGTACGGGCATGTCCAGCGGTCACATGCCACAGCTACCCCTACATGACAGCTATGCAGGACATGTGGCTGTACAGCTACTATCACATGTACACGAGCATTGCCCCCCTACCTACATCACGTGGTACTACCTGTGGGGTATGTGCGTCTGCATCCATGCTATGGCCATAGATGACAATTGTACATCAATATGTGCAACATACCTCATTGGGGTTGTCATGTGCACATGTTCCACATGTCAATGCATTGTTTGTGTCTGTTGGGCGGTCATTGTAGTGCATGGTTTACATGGCTGCCATAGCGTACTGTGTGTGATTCCAGGTACTTCATTGGGCTACCAGCATTGTACATTTCCACAGCACATTCCAGCCATCATGTAGCCATCTTAGATGACAGTGGGAGGTGTTCCGCCATGTGCACATATGTCACACAGTACGAGGGTGACTGACACACATTGTCAGGACTGGGTTCTGACTGCTGTGGATGTGTGTTATGGTGTTGACAACCATGACTGCGCCAGATGGTGTCATCTGGATGTGTAACATTCACAACACACACCTACCTTCACATAGCAGCACATTGTCCACAACAATGGACATTCCTGCATGAACACTGTGTGCAGTATGGCTGTATGACCACTGCATGTACCAGTGGTAGCCACCAGCATGGCTGCCTACAACAGCAGTGTGTATCCTGTGCATACATGGGTTACACCTGTCACAACACACCTGTGTCAGATGGCCCTGTAGTGGGTGACAGTGCAGTCCCACACATCATGTAACAGTATACATCGTGCACCAGTATGTTGCGGACATGTGAGCGGCTGTGCTACTCAACATATGCACGCATGACACATCACCTGGTACACCGTGTCTGCCTTGCCACCTGCTATTGTGACCACCCTGTGATGACATTGTACGGGCCACATGGACTGGGACATGTGATGGCTCAATGGTGAATTAACCCTCCGGTGTGTGTCTAGCCAGGTGTCCAGTAGCCAGTGGTCTGCACACAGGGATACTGTACATTGGCCTACTCTGTCACTGGGACTGTTGACTATGGTCATACTGTACTTATGCAGGCATGTGGTGTTTGTCCAGTCTGACAGTCGTGTTCAACCACACTACCGTGGCACACATGACCTGCGGACATCTGCCTAAGGTGTGCAGCCCACATGTACATCTTCACATGCTATGCTGCCTGTGCAGCAGTGTCACATGTCTGTCTCCGGCAGGGCTGTCACAGGCAGGCACAGCATGCAGTGATGTGTGACAATGCTTACACCCTCCACTGTGCTGTACACAAGCACTGCACACACAGTACGGCACGCATGTCATTTATCTGCAGTGCCTGGGACCTGCCTCCATGCCCTACACAGCACACCTGCCAGTCCAGATTGTACACAGATCATACCTCCCAGGCACATACCTGGACTGCAACACACGGGTGGGTGGTTCCCACACCACACAGTGATTTACACACATACTGTATATTCCCGAGACACATTGCATCATAGGTAATCCATGTTCAGATACCCATGTTCGGGACCGCTACACACATTGTGACACGCGACGGTGAATACACTGTACACCACAGGTTACATGCTGGCCGTGTTGTCATACTGTACATTGCACCTGGGACAGTTGCTACTGCCATGTACTGACAGCAACACGCACTTCCCTAGTATGGACTCCCATGTACCCACACATGCTTGGCCATGCAGTACGCATAGCTGGGTGACACATTACATGACACATACCATACCTACACTACCCTCGGCATGCACCATACCTCCATGTGTCTGTGTGCTATACCTACAGACATCCCCACTCTGTTTGCTGAACATCCATGCTTCTCAGCCCTGCTAGCCACGCCCTAGACACACGACCATCGCAACATGCATGGTACATACGCTCTACAGCCGGTACTACCGACATCCACTGACAGAGGTAGTTGATGGCATGGCACCCCGTACGATGGACAGTATACGTGACTATGCCAACACATATCACAGTGCACTTCCGCTACATTTACGCACTGGTAGGGACCATGCTATTCCACACAGAGACATGGTGGTACTGGCCTTTTCACAGACGCCACAGTGGTATTCCTGTTCCATGCACATGTGCTGTATGGGCACATGTGCAGGCTGTTGCACAGTAGTTATGTTCACATGTGTGTGGTGCGTCACTTGACAGTCATGGTGGGTCCTCATGGTGCATCACATACTCCACAGCTAGCTACCTACACATGACTGCCATACATTGCAGTGTGGGCCCTCACACAGTGTGGTGGTATGTCTCTGCTGTTTGGCTACATCCACATTCAATGCAGCATACAACACTCATGCAGGCATTGCCAACACAGATGTTGCTGGCATCGTGCCTGCCAATGGGGTACCTACCAACAATACACACTCTCACTCACGACAGGGTTCCACTCCATGGCTGGACATTGTATTAACCCTGTGGACACATACATGGTACTGCCATGCACACGTTATGTCCTGGGACACGGTCCCAATGTCACCTCCGATCTCCGTAGTTGTTGTATCCCGCCAACCTGGCTGTGTTATGTCTCTGCAGCAGCACACTGCATTGACTGCTAGCCCGTTCATGGACGTTGTGTACCCTGACCACCACACTACCACATCTAACACACTACACATGGGTGGTACTGCATTGCACATATGGGGCTGCATTTGTACACCCATGACTGGGCCATTCAGTATGGCACTGGGCCACATCCTCACATACATGCTTCACACACTCATTGACGACCTCCATGCCTTTACTGGCACCCTTGTTGGGCTTCTGTGCACCACAGCACACCACATCCACATGCTGGCCACCTGTCATACCATTGCATGGGTGGTTGGTGTGGTACAGAGGGTAACAAATCACACATTATCCGCTCTTTGCCCTTCAGCGCCATTCCACATTATGGTATTGCCAATGTCCGCATCCAGCATCACATCATACCCTATGTCTCAGGATGTTACACCATGTGACTCCTGTACAGGTCACACAGTGGTGCAGGCATATCATGCTAACTACAACATGTCAGGTACATGTGACATTGCACAGTCCTCAGTCATGTGGCCCCTCATGCTCACTATTTGCTTACAAACACTACATGCTGTCACACAGTACTGTCCATGCCTACATATACCACATGTACATACCTGGCAGCATTCTAGCTCAACCTACTCATACTGCTAACAACCATACAGGTGTCAGTGTGGCAGATATATCATGTGGATGTCATTGCATCAGTTACATCACACATAGTGCATACACATCACCTTTGCATAGTGACAGTCATGCACTGTGTATCACATGGATACTGTCCCTATACATGCATATCACATTGTACATGGTTGCTGTACACACACATGCCCCACATGGTGCTGTGGTTGCCATATTCCACTATGGCGTGGGTACACATGTGCAGGGCCACACATTTCTGGACTGTATGTCTAGCTGATACATTGGGTGCCCTTGTACCTGTGCCATACACACATGTACACGCGGGCAATGTTACAATAACACATGTGTGGTGTACCTTACACAATGGATACACCTTTACATGTCACAGTATAGTCATGCCGTGATGTCTACCGGCTCAGACAGTTTACATATGCAAATGACAGTCGTGAAACACATCTGTACTCACCTGCATACCACTAACACAGGGGTGTCATCTACTCTGCCATGGGCCATGTTCTCCGCATTACTGATGCATGTAGTACTCCTACATGGCGTTTGCAGTGGGCAGGGTGAATGGAGCACTCCTGCATGTGTGCACACATGCCACATTGCCCAGCCTGGGCATCTGTGTGACCTCCGCAGACTGGACACACACCGTGCTGTGGGACATAGGTCCTGTGCACATCCCACAGGGACACACTGTGTCACTGGTCATGTGATAGCTCCCTTGCTGGTAGGGTGACACAGACCCATGGTACCACCACAGTGGCAGTACAGTATAGACATACAGTTGACATCCACCTCTGCTGTTCAGTGGACACTACCATGGGGGAGGGGTGACACTACTGTGTACATTGCACATGTGTTTACACACGGCCCTGCCGGACATCATTGTTGCACACATTGCACCTGCTACAGAACGTTTGGACACGGTTACTTGCTGTTCCCTCCATTTCGGGTACCTATTCTGCTACTACTCTGTCCCATATGTGCAGGCCATACATATCCTGTTTATGTACATAACATTAGGCCATCCCTCCATCATGCATGCTATGCCTGTGATACTGTATATGATTTCTGAACATATCCATCATGACAGCTTTGCATTACACATAATTGACATAGTCACCCCTACTGCGAGGCATACGTGCACGTCGTGCGCACATTCCGTATGACATCGACGGTATATGCCCATACACATGTGTGCTGTGACACTATACATACATGTCCTATCCTGCTGTGGCACTTCATTGTTGGATATCCACTGCCAGCATCAGCGTGGGTGGTGGCATTGTTCTGTGTTTGAAATCCCTATGGCGGACCTGGGGTAGGGTTACCACCTGTCCCACTTTGCAAGGGACAGTCCCTCTTTGGGCAGTTGTGTCCTGACAAAACATATTACAAATGGCAAATGTCCTGAGATTGTAGGACATAATTATGTCCCATTTTTTATGTAATAGTTGCATAACATAGTTATTTATGTATGTAAAATTCCTAAATGTTACAAGAAACACAATAAGCAACTAAACTGCTACAAGAATACGCTTTTATTTAGGCAAAAGAGTAAAGTTCTACCCTTTGTACTGACCATGGGTATGTGTCCGCCTGTAACATCTGATGTGTGTCCCAAAAATGTCCCACTTTGGCCATTTGAAAGGTGGCAAGCCTAACCTGGGGTTATCCCGGGTGTGTACATGTTGTCCCACTGCTGTGCACACGTTGTCCACAGTCGTTGGTATGCTGCGCGGCTTAGCATTACATAACCAACTTTCACCACTCTCTGCCTGATGGACAGGTATCTTTACTTACACACACCGTTCACATACTGTACAGATTCGTCATACGTATCATGCGTTACACAACAGTACATCTCGTGGGTTCGACATACCTTTCCGGCCTTTGGTTCTGTATTCGTCAGTACTTGCTTGCTACTCCTTCTTTTGTATTCAGTATTTGTTCGGTATGAACATACGGTTTGAATATCCAGGAGTCTTCCTTATATTCGTCACCTGAGGCATGTGGGTTCATCACGCCAATAGCTGTTCCTCGGTGTGTACTTATGCGCATATCACCGGTGATCCCCTCCATTAAATGCGTTACGTCGGCACTAGGCCATGGTTCATTCCTCGTGTGGCCGTTGGTTATTTGCAATACCTTCGTGGGGATGGTATGTATTGTATCATGTTTGTGTGACTGCATCCGCTATGTGTGGTGTCAGGTACATTTCGCTGTGGTGTTAGCCGTGGATTGTGTGTGTTGGGTATGGTATTCTGTTCGACATGTGGGTCTCCGTGTCCTGGCGGCGTCTGTCGATGGCGTTGTGCATTCAGATGTGTAACATAGCTGTTATATTCCTGTACACAACGGATGCAAGGATGCATCAGCTGCTGCTAGTGTTTCCCACGCGGCTTGTTGTGGGTATGCTGCTGTCATTGACTGCCTGTATGTTTCTGCTACGGTTTTGGCTGTTATCCCTTTGATATGTGCGATGGGGTATATCTGCGGATGTGGGTGACGGGTACGGGGTGTGGGTCTTGCATTTATACATACAAGATATGCTTGTGTGTGTGCTCCATCCCTGCTTGGGGAGCTGCAGGTTACCTGTCTGTTGTTCTGGGAATGTTTGTTTTGTTGATGTCGTGTGGTGTCGGTATCGCCTGCATGTTTGCTTCCTGCACGTATTCCTCCTTCACATCGGTTATATATCTGCGGATGTTCGTCCGTGCCTACTATCCATTGGCATTTTGTCACTGATAGTTACGGTGATTGTGGTCCTGTACTTGGGACGGCCTGTATGCTACCGGTTGCCTCCTATTCATGTGGCGCTTGCTTACTTAACGGTCGTGGAACACACAGCGGTATTTACGGGACCGTAGGTGGCCACGATCGGTGCTGGGATAGCACATGCGTATTTTCGCCGTACATGCCTGATGCTGTGTAACGTTGCCGACGTATCGTGTTGAGTCTACCATATGGCCGCCATACATACGGTCATGGTTTGTACATGCGTCCTTTGCATCTCCTGTTGGCTATGGTCCTGTGGTACATTCTGGGACATTTCCGCTTTGCATCGTTTTACGTCGCCACATGCCTAGCCACTGAGGAGATGTCAGTACTACTTTGTGGGTACTGCTGTACATACGGCTATGGTTCCTGTACTGTATGCCTACGCATGTTATTACACTCCGCCTGTGACATGTCACCTACATACACATTTTACAGTGGCACACACATTACACACACACAGCGGAACACACGACAACCTCACCTCACACATACACATATTGCCGCCATAGCTCTCAACCTTCCATTTCCAAAACGAGGAACACACACATTCATAATGTGGAACAAATGGGCAAAATGTGGAACACATACTAATGGCTTACTAACAACTTCAGCTAAGAAGGTCATAGGATGGTTAAAATATGCTGATTTACTTACAAAGAAGAACCTTTAATGAATTACTATGATTAATTTCTATTTACCAGGATTTCATTTAAATACATTCCTAACAATGAATGTGTGACAGACTATTTCAATGTGGAACTTTGAGGAACTTCGAGGAACATGAACTGTTTTAGACCCCAAATGAGGTACGTTCCTCATAATGACGTACACTTGACAGGTATGATTGCCGCTTCGCACCGACGGTTGCACACAGTACCTACGTTGGCCGCATCGCCGGCGGCGGTGTGTACCTCCGCACTCATATCCTATGGATATGACACGCACATATCCCGTTACTGTACCGTGGCCTGGCGATCATCCCGACCCGCGGATATGTATTGATGCAGGTTGACATTTCCATGGCTGGCGTTCCCTGCTCTGCCCACCCTCCCGGATGATCGGGTTGTCGTTCACTATGTTTACTATGTGGGGATTTCGCGTCTTACTTATCTGTAAACTTGCATCCCTGGGTTCCATATTAACCTGTTGTACTTTATATCTGTGTATGTGTACATATATTTCTACGTGTGTAATGATATCTATTTCCGTATCTGTGTATGCACATAAGTACATATGTAGTCGACTTGCGGCGAAAGTGGCAGCATACGGCTACGCCGTCTGCTGTAGAACCGGCGTCGGTTGAGGTGTTGGCGTTCCATGCTCTGCTGGCTATTGGGTGTGCAGTGTTTGGGTGGTGCCTTTGTTGGAGTCACACATAGGTCCGCACATACGGTACACATTACGGGCGGACATGTTTGTGTGGCGTCCATTTCACTGTGTGTGCAGGTAAGGAGGTGTCAGTCCATGGGGCCTACGCTGTCAAAGTATGTGCTATGCGTTCCCTCTTTGCCAGGGCGTAGGCATATTGGGTGCGCCTCCGTCTACCTACTGGGGCTGGCACAGTGTGTTCATGGCGCTGAACGCCCTGTGCCTGTGCTTGCCTTGGCAGTTGTGGCGGGCTTGGTGGCCCTACACCATTATGTCCCTGCAGCAGCTGTTTCCGCAGAATCATATTGTGTAGCATACAACATACTATGAATATGTGGGCACATGTGCCTGGAGAGTACTGCAAGGCTCCACGGATGTATCCAAGCACCGGAACCGTGATTTCAACATCCCAAACACACGCTCTATGATTATTCTGGTTTGTGCGTGTGCCTCATTATGGCGTTCTTGCATGTGTGTGTGTGCATTTCTGATGGGTGTCATCATCCACGGCTCCAGTGCATAGCCAGCATCCCCACAAGGTGACCTTGTGTGATGTCCCCTGGCGAATACCTGATACAGCTGTGAGGCATGCCAGATATGGGAGTCGTGGTAGCTTCCAGGGCTGCCAGCACACACATCCATGATAATGCCCTGCGCATTGCACACGACCTGGCAATTGATGGAGGGTATCCCTTGCGGTTTATGTAGCGTCTACCCTGCTCCCGGGCGGTGACTTGATTTCTATGTGCGTACAGTCTATCGCACCCAGTACCTCCGGTATTGTGCCACACGGTGGAAGTGGCGCATATTGCTAGCCAACTCCTCCTGAGATCTGGGGAAGTTTATATACTCATGGGCATGTCGTAACATGGCATCCAGGAACTGGTGTAGTACCCTGGATGCTGATGCCTGTGAGATACCCATTATATCCCGGTTGGCCTTTGAAAGGTACCTGTAGCCAGTATTCGCAAGCTCACACATACCTTTGTGTCCACTGGGATGGGCTCCCCTCTGTTGTCTCTTGTTCTCAGGCGTGGCCGGCACAGCTCCACTATTTGCTGTAACGTGTCCCTGTCCACCCTGTAGCGCTCTACTATCTCCAGGTCTTGCAGCCCCTGGTAGGTCACCCTTGGTCTGAACACTCTCCTTCTCCTATGAGGCCTACGGTAGTTGTCGGCACCCTCCTCCGCAACTCCGTCTGTCTCTGACACATACCTATGCATCACGGCCACGGCGGCACCCAACATATACATATTCACCCTACGGTGCGGCGTTTGGGAAATCGCGCTGTGTGTTGTGTGCATTCACACTTTATACTGTTGTGCTGTATACCCGGTGATGTCATTGGGTGTGTCTGTGCAGCCGTATCTGTGGATTATCTTCGGTGTTTTACCGTTGCAACTGCAACGGTATTGCCTTTAGTGTTACATTACAGTTGCCTGCATTGGCTTAGCTTTGCATCTTACATTACTGTTTCTGCACGTTGCACCTACTATTGCCTGCAGTGCATCCTGCAGGCACATGGCATATGATGCATTTTGTCTGCCGCCGCCGTTATGCTACCTCTGTACTTGGCTGTGCTATTTCGGTTCTTTGCTCTTTGCATTTCTACTACATCCCCTACTATCTTTGCATTCCTATGCCTCCCTTTCCGTTTTGCGGAGTCTGCATGCAGAGTTGTCAGCTGCCGCCGTCTGCCCTTCCTGGATTGATTGGTGTTGATTGCTCATTACGGCTCCAATTACACTGCTTCCGCATTTCCTCATATTCTCCGCATTACCTTCCTATATCCGTGGTTGTTGACGGGGAGGCCGTCACATGACTGGGTTGGGGAACGTAGTCATCCTCGTGCACATGCATCTGTGCGCGCATTATGTACTCTCAGCGCATCTATTTCCTCACACGCCGGTCCTACTGCTGTGATGTGCATTGTACAGCCCATGTTTGCTGGCCTCCAATGTGCTTCCTCCTACAGTGGCACACCCCTCTGCGATTGACATGTATTCCGTGTAGGCCACTCCTCGGTATACTACCGCTGTGCCGTTTGCTCCATCCTTACACCGGCGTCGGTTTTGCGATTCACTATTATCTGCCTCATTTGCATGGCATTGACTGCTAATACATGGTTACGGCGCCGAACACTGCCGCCACTCCTTGACAACCCTTGCGCTGGGGTTGAGGCTTTCCATACATACTATGGTGTGTGGTGGCTGTGCATCTGATGTGTATTATACTGCTCTTTTAGGACATTCTCATATTATTTCATTGTTTTGCACCTTCTGTGCACATATCCGGGGTTCTGCTGTGGTTTCTGCGTACATAACATTTATGTCATTATTTACAGTTTGTGCATGTTTTCTTTGGACATTCTCGGTGCCTTTCGCCATTGGCATATTGCACCTGTATGATACCTGACGTTGACAGCCTTCCATTACTCCTTGGTCATGTTTGGGTAAATGTAAACCGTTTTTTTTGGTTTACATTGCCGCGTCTACGCCTGCCCAACTTCGTGGATCGCTATTTGCCTTCATTTGCATGGTGCAATACCGCACACAGTGTGTTTAGCATACCTACGCCGGGGGCGGCGCAGGTCCGGTGCACGCCGGTAGTGCACGTGGGATTGGTTCATACCTGAATCGCTCGGTGGCCATATTTGGCTTTATAACGCCGACGCTATGCGGGCGCCTGCCGCAAGGTTCATGAATCCCGGGGATTGTTTTTTCCACAGAAAACGTATTTATTGACTAAAGATTTAAATAATTTGTTGTTAAAAGATTATTCAGTTTTAATTGGCTCTAAGTTTGGATAAAAAAAGTGTTGTTCTTATTCTCTGGAAAAAATGCCAGGTCTACCTAGAATATTGGATTCTTATTCTGGCAAGAATGGTATGCTGGGATTGTTGGTAATAGAAATTGATAAAAATACTATACCCTTATAACAGAAAAAAAAAACACTCTGCAGCCAATATCCTACAACCACGCCAACTGTAGTGAAGAAATGTTTTAATAAAACACACAAAGCCACAAATCCACAAACAATACTCCTAGGTCAAGCGCTTTCGTCAATAGACTTCATCAGAACAATTAAAAACTTGTAAACCAGCCCTTTTATACTTACAAGCTGATTGTCATTAACAACAGCAGCTCTTGAAATTAAAGTGACAATGTTATTCTAAAAGGATAAAGTTGTTTTAAAACCTCCAAAAACTCTGTAAAAAGGTCCCATAGTAGACATAAAACATAAAATATTGTACATACAACAAAATAAATCATACATGTAAAAATATATAAAATATATATATATATCTATATATATATATATATATATAGACAAACCTTGGAAAATTGTATATATGTGTTGCTTTAAAGAAACCTAAAGGGTTGAAAAATGGGGGTTAAAGTTTAGATGCCCGATACCTAAGTTCAGGCTTAATACTAATATGATCATTAATCCCAGGTGCTACGGTTGCATTTAACCTAAGTTGCCATCTCACTTCAGCCCTGAGCAGTTGGTTTGCCCAATCACCCCCTCTAAAACCCTTCTCAACAACCTCCAGAATAACGAACCGGAAGGAATGATCCTGGTTCAGGGAAACATGTTTATAAAGGGCATTATTTTCGTCCTTCCTTAAAATACTGTAAAGGTGTTCGTAGATTCTCCTACTCAATTTTCTTTCTGTTTTCCCTACATAAAAAAATCCACACGTTTGACAAACAGCAAGATACACCAAGCCTGTGGTGGTACAAGAACCTGCACTAAAATAAACTATTATGTTATAGGGTCCTAATACAATCGATGGGGTATCTATTACAAATTTACAGTATTCACAGGCCCCACACTTAGTAGTCCCTTTTGTATTGTCTTTTTTCTTTCGAACCTGGTTTTCCAAAAGACCTTTCAAATTCCTATTGATCCTGTATGTAAAAAAGGGTTCATCCCCTAAAACTGTTAGAAGTTCTGGGTTCCCTTTAAACATAATCCAGTTGTTTTTTATAATACTTTTAACTCCAGATGAGGTTTTCCCCATATGTTAACACCATCGTCTGTGTGAAGTCCCTATTTTGACAATGGACTTGGGTTGGGTTAACTTCCCCATCATCATGTAATGGCTTAAATCTGAGACCCCATTCACTTATCACTTGGTCCCTAATATTGTTGACAAAGTCCAATGGGTATCCCCTCGCCCTAAACATACTGGTCAATAGGTCTATTTCAGATTTGGCTAAATCCAAATTTGAACACATTCTAGCCACCCGAACCATTTGCCCTTTCACAATGTTCCTCTTGACATAGGTTGGGTGGCTACTTGTAAACTCTAGGTAGTCATTAGAGAATGTTGGTTTTCTATACACACTTGATTCAAAACAATTGGATCCTACATCCTTCATTATTTTGACATCCAAATAATTAATGTGTGAATTCCCGTTGTTACCAGTGAATTTGAAGTACTCACATATTCCATTCAGAAAATCCAAAAATTTCTCATGGACTTCACCCTCTTTCCATAAAATGAAGAGGTCATCAAGGAACCTAAGGTATAACAACCATTGTTCCTTATAGGGAGATCTAAAGACAAAAGTAGTTTCCCACTTGTACATAACAAGGTTGGCGAATAGGGGTGCGCAACTGTTTCCCATTGCCACCCCTTTTACTTGTCGAAAAAATTCCCCACTAAAACTAAAAAAGTTATTTTTGAGAATCACCTCCATAAGTTCAATAATAAAATTAATCATGGTGTTACTCAAGTTGGTTTTCTCTATTAAAACTTCATGGAATAACTCAAGTCCCTTGTCATGGGGAATAGATGTAAATAGGTCGACAATGTCAATTGTAGAAAAAGAAACTTCCTTGTTATAATAATCTCTTTTGATCCTCCGCAAAAAATCCCAGGAATCGACCAAAATATGATCAATAGGGGTCAAAGCTTTCCTAACTGTCCGGTCAATAAAAACCCCTAATGGGTATGTTATGCTATTCTGACCAGAAATAATTAACCTGCATGGAGGTTCCAACACATCCTTATGTGTCTTAGGAATACCAAAAGCAATAGGAATAGTGGGGTAATCTACATTGAAAAAGTTGAAAATCTCCTCATTGATAGCCCCTTGGTACAAAGAGTCCTCCAGTAACAATTTGATCTTCCTATATGAAATATTTATTTAATTCCTGGAGACACATTCATATTTGGTTTCATCCTGCAACATACAGAAAATTCTGTTGTTGTAATCTTCGCTATTGGCTATCACCATCCCCCCACCTTTATCAGGTTTCATAAATCTTAAGTTAACATCACTTCTAATGGTATCCAAAAGTTGTTTTTCAGTTTTAGTTAGGTTAAAAACTTTCGATTTATGTTCCCGTAAACTCTGGTAAATTTCTTGGGAACAAACTTTTTCAAAAGAACTAAGCAATGGATGTAAGGGTGGATTATAACAACTCTTCTTCTTTGTAATAAATCTCTCATTATTATTATTACAAGGAACATCTCTATATAGAAATTTCAAATTCAACTTCCTCACGAAAATCTTTAATTCAATTAACGTGTCACAAATACTCTCCCTGGTAGTGGGTACAAATTTGATCCCTTTCATAAGTAAATGAAAAAGTTCTTTATTGATCTCAGTCCCTGCATAGTTGAAAATGTTAAAACCCTTGTATGTAAATAACAAACCATCATACTTCACAATAATAGTCTCATGGTCCCCAACCTCCGTATCTTCACTATTACCAAGAACTAATGGTAACTGTTCTTCTTCCAACCAGTTTGGTTCCAGTAACTGTTCCTCCTCCCCCCTCCCGGGGGCCCTAAAAAAACATTACTATCCTCCCTAAACTTATTCTTGTCCTGTAACCTAACCGACCTCCTAAGGGGGGGGGTATTCTGAATCGTATGAGTCATTATTACTAGCTTGTCTATTACCTGCTGTTGCCCTATGAGAGTTAGCATCATTACCCTGATGGTTATTGGCAGACTCTTTCCCTTCAGTATAAGCTTTAGGGAGGGGATAGGCAAGGTTATGCTTGTATTCGAATTCATCACGTAATAATTTCTTATTCTTTCTTTCAATATTAACACCCACATCATTTTCAACCCTATCAAAAATACTGTTATATCTGTGGTTGTACTTAACAAAACTAGAATCGTTTAAAATGAAACTGTTTAGTTCATCAATTTCTTTTAACAACACATCAATTCTTCTGTTATTAGTCCTTAAGATAAAATTCATAAGTTCCATTCCATGTCTGTCAAACATTTGCAAAAGTTCATCACATTCAGGTTGCCCCTTCTTAATACCATTGGGGAACCTGAAAACACGTAGTCCTTTGGGTACCCGATTTTTTTCCCAAACATTCATTTAAGTAAGCGTTATCACATTGCAAAGCCCGGACTTTATGCAGTTTAAACTCAAGGGTAACTAACCTTGAATCAGTATTGTTTGTCCCTTCAGCATTACAGTTCCTGAAAAAAACATGGTCGTTTTTCACCCAGTCCTTCAAACGGTCATGCGTCTGATTAAATCCTTGGCGCCAAGTTTCCCTTGCTTCTCGGTTGTAACATCCATTCGCTCCCCTAGAAACCGGAAGTGGGGGATTTTGAATCTTGAACACAGCTTCTTGTAACTCGGAAACTTTATTAGTAAGATTTAAGATTAATTGCAGCATTCTGTCACTTGAATCATCCACCTGTTGCCCACAGGGGAAAGGGAGGTTATCCAGTTCATCCCCGAAAACAGGAAATAGTCCGTTATCATCCATCACTGGTCTTGGAGGCTGAACCACACCAAAAACAACTTAGAAAATAAAACATTGGTGTGAAAGAGTGGCGCAAAGCACAAATAACAGAAAAAAACCCACTCTTCAGCCAATATCTTACAACCACGCCAACTGTAGTGAAGAAATGTTTTAATAAAACACACAAAGCCACAAATCCACAAACAATACTCCTAGGTCAAGTGCTTTCGTCAATAGACTTCATCAGAACAATTAAAAACTTGTAAACCAGCCCTTTTATACCTACAAGCTGATTGTTATTAACAACAGCAGCTCTTGAAATTAAAGTGACAATGTTATTCTAAAAGGATAAAGTTGTTTTAAAACCTCCAAAAACTCTGTAAAAAGGTCCCATAGTAGACATAAAACATAAAATATTGTACATACAACAAAATAAATCATACATGTAAAAATATATAATATATATATATATAGACAAACCTTGGAAAATTGTATATATGTGTTGCTTTAAAGAAACCTAAAGGGTTGAAAAATGGGGGTTGAAGTTTAGATGCCCGATACCTAAGTTCGGGCTTAATACTAATATGATCATTAATCCCGGGTGCTACGGTAGCATTTAACCTAAGTTGCCATCTCACTTCAGCCCTGAGCAGTTGGTTTGTACCCTTGCAGATTTATACCCTTATAAATACCTATTGGATCCCTGTGGTTGGTTCTAAAACAATTAAGAAATAATTAGCTATTTTAACACTATATTCTAAAGGAGAAATGTTGATAGCTGATGATTTCAACTGCTTCCTGTAAAGACAAAGACACTACAAATAAACAAATTAGGCTATCTTTAGTAGCAAAACTTGGTATCTAATGCATTATACTCCAAACTAAAGGAGGTACTAATAGTTTCATGTCCCTATCTGACCACAGTGATATTGCATTTAAATTAGGTATAAATCCAAACAATCTAATTTCTTGTCAAAGACTCCCAGCATATATAACTAAAATAAAAGGCTTTAATGAATGGTTATTAAAAGAGATACATTTTCTGTCAGAAAGTTACACTCCCATACTGTGGAAAGTATCACATATAATTCCCCACCACAAAGGTGGACCCTCCACAGAACTAACCAGTTACCGCCCCATAGCTATTCTCTCTCCACTCTCCAAAATACTAGAGAGATGCATACATTCTCAGGTCTCAGACTACCTCCTTACTAACAACCTCCTTTCCAATACTCATCATGGTTTCCGACCAAACCATTGCACCACCACTGCCTTACTCTCCTTTACTAACACTATCCTTCAGCATAAAAACAATGGCTATTTCTCCTCTGCTACTTTCCTAGACCTATCTAAAGCATTTGACATGGTCCCACACAAACAACTCATCTCTGTCCTCAATAACCTATCCTTCTTTCAATCAGTCACCAACTGGTTTCAGAGTTACCTGTCTGACCGCCAACAATCAGTTGTATGGCAGAATGACATATCTCCCCAACTACCTGTCTCCATAGGGGTTCCCCAAGGATCCATCCTTGGACCTCTACTCTTCTCTGTTTTCACCAATAATCTAGCCTCTGCCACCAAACATGGTACACTCATACAATACGCAGATGACTCAACCATCATCTGCTCAGCCCTGTCCCTACCCAAACTGCAAAAAGTCACACAGGAAGCCTTTTCCTCTGTTGAAACTTGGTTATTCAATGCCTAATTAATTCTCAACCCAAACAAAACTAAACTACTCATCTTCCAACCCACCAAACATACTCAGAACAACTCTCACTTTAACATCATAGCAAAAGACAACACCACTATATACCCAACTGAACACACCAAATTGCTAGGAGTGGAAATAGACAATAAACTCAAATTTGGCATTCACATATCCATGACCACAAAAAAGTCCACAAAAAACTAGGAGCGTTATACAGAAATAAGCAACTTCTCACCAAAGCAGCAAAGATTTCAATAGCAAATTCCCACCTTATCTCCATCCTACTTTATGCCTCTTCAATATATACCAACCTAAGGCAATGCGATCTAAACAAGCTAGAGACCTGCTACAACAAAATCGTCAAATTCGCCACAGGAGCATCCTACCGTAGTCACCACTGTCTCTCACTTGCTGTACTGGGCTGGCTTGAACTCCCCCGCCTCCTTCAATGGTATCAACTATCACTCGCCCACAAACTAGTAAACCATCCACTAAATGTCCCATCCCTCCAGAATCTACTCCAACCCTATCACACCACCAGACCATTAAGATCCAGCAATAAAAATCACTTGCAGATCACTAAAGCCAATAACTCTGCTGGTGAAGCACTATTCTCTTGCACCATAGCCAAATTATGGAACTCCCTCCCACCTACAATTACCTCCGTACCATCATGCACCCACTTCAAAACTTTACTAAAAGTGCACCTAAAAACATGCTGGCTATGCCCTTGCAACTCCCATTCTAATATCACCCACCACATCCAACCACTACCTTTCTTTCCACCCCACTAACTACCTTGATTATAGCAAGCTCAGATGCTCATAAGCCTAGTACTTTTTATACAGCAGAAACTTCTTATTGTAACATTTGTTAATGTCTGTTATATACTTCACAGATAAAGATTCTAGTTGTCTACTGATGTACTATGTTCTTCATCTGTAAATATGTTTGTAATTAATTTATATGTTAAATTGTTAATCGCTATGTAATCCAATGTAACTACTGTGGAGCTTTTCTCCCCAGGCCTCCGCTGAAAATGGACCTATGTCCAATCGGGCACTCCCGGTCAACAAATTTAAATAAATAAATAAAATTTATGAAATTTAACAATAATGGTGAGGTCACTGATGTCATACTAGGGGACATGTTAAAAGCTTATTTTTATGGTAAACAAACTGGTATATTTGTAAAAGAAAGGATTGAGATAAAGTGTTAAATGTTCTCCAAGCTGAAATTGATAAATTAAAATTAAATCTTAAACACACTGAAAAAGCTGCAAGCACAAAGTTGAAAAATCTAAATCAGAAATACATAGAAATCTTACATAATAAGACTTCCATAAACCTAGAAAAGATTAAATTACAGTTGTATTCAATAAACTCCAAGAGCCTTCATAGGAAAGCTATTATATCAAAAACATGAATAAAATAAACCATATCAAGGAGATTGTTTATAAAGAAGGGAAGAAGACTATTGAAGCTACAGATGTTGTTTGTCTTTCGGCTTTTCCTGGTTAGGGGTCACCACAGTGGAACTCCGGTCCGCTGATGATTGGCAGTAGATTTTCACGAACGCCAAGGTGTCAGCTTGATGTTCAACCTTCAACAAAGGCATGCCCATTTACGCATGTCTTTTGAATGCCCACCCAACTGCGGGGAGGACATGCAGACTCCAGACAGAAGGCACTCCCCGCACTCTAGCCGAGAATCGAATGGGAGAACCTCTTTTTGTGAGGCAACAACATTACCACTATTGAAGCTGCAGATCTGAATGATAAATTAAAATGTATTAGCAAATATTATGAAGCACTTAATAAAACAAAGTCAAATCCGAGTAACAGCAAATTATTGGATGTTTCCAAAAGAAAACATACATAATAAACTATTAAAAGAACAGAAAGTTAAGATTGATAAGTCTTTTTCCTTTGAGGAATTAAAAGAACAAAATTAAAAATCTTAAAACTAATAAAGCACCAGGTATAGATGGGATCATTCCAGAGCTCTATAAATTTTTACCTGATAATATTTAAAAACAAATTATTAAATGCTTTTGAAGGAGTTAAGAGTACATCTAATACCCCCCCGTCATGTAAATAGTCTCTTATTACACCCATTTTAAAATCAGATAAGGACCCTGCTCTATGTTCTTCTTATCGACCTAAATCACTTTTAAATGTAGACTACAAGATTTTCATGTCTATATTAGCAAAAACATTATTAGTTTAGTAAATGAAGATAAGACAATCCACCCATGAGACCATTGGTCGACGCTAGAGCAAGTATTACTTATGCTTGCTCTAAATTTATTGACCACACTTTAAAGAAATATGTGGCTCAACAAAAGTACATTTGTAAAGATTCTTGGGCATTTTTGGACAATATAAACCACCTACAATATTAAGATGATTTAAACTTTCTTACAATAGATGTGAAAGACTTGTATTCATCAATTCCCCACACAGAGGGAATTGAATGGGTGAGTTTATTACTACATGATATGGAAGCCCCCCAGAATGAAATAAAATTGATGGCTGAATTATTGGACACAGTTCTTTCCAACAATTACATCACTTTTAACAACAGATACTACTTACAAAAAATAGGAGTAGCGATGGGCTCTCCATGTGGTAGTACATTTGCAAATTTACTAATGGCCTACTGGGAACATGAACATGTCTTTGGTGTAACTACATACACAAGTAAGATTACATATTATATACATTTCCTGGATGATATATTTATCCTGTTCCAGGGCAACCAACAGGAGGCTTCTAACTTTTTAACTTACTTAAACAACACTAGTACATTCTTAAAATTCACATATAATTTTTCACAGGATAGAATTGCTTATTTGGATGTTGATTTAAGTAAGGATAGACACAAATCAATGTTTTAAAGCCAGGATTTATAGAAAGGAAACATATTGAAATGCATTTCTTCACTATAGTAGCTGCCATCCGGCCCACCAAAAACGTTCGGTTGTTAAGGGCTAATTTGTAAAGGCAGCACGAATGGTTACGGATGACAACCAGTTCATTGAAGAATGCTCAACACTTATGGACATGTTTAAAAAGAGAGGTTATCCTATTTCACTCCTACAAGAAATTTGTCAGGAAGTGAAAAATAAAAGAGAAGTGGGCTTTTACAAAGCAATATTATCAAGTAACCAGAGTTTAGAAACAAACAGTTGTACATTACAGGACAGGACACGAAATGGAAATGAAAATAGACTTATTATTACATATTGTATAGACAGTTATGATTTTATAAACATTTTAAGGAAAAATTGGGACTTGATAAACATTTACCAAGAGGTCCTATTGACTTCCCTAGAATAGTTTATAGAAAAGGAAAAAACTTAAAGAATATAGTGGAAACTCGGTATTCAAACTTTGCTACATTTAACCATGCAGGTATGTACAAATTTGATTGTAACTCCAAGGAAGTGGTATACCTGGCTAATTGTCATACCTGTCCTGCCTTCTATATCAGCAAAACTGACAGAAGGCTTAGGGTCTATGAACACACATACGCTATTAGGTCTAACAAATCAAAGAACGCATTGGCCAGGCACATTATGAAAGCCCCCACCCATGGTTTTACTTTTAGGGCTATAGATTGTATTGCCTATGACCCTAGAGGAGGGCCTCTTTCCTTGCTCTTAGAGAAATTAGAATTGAGTTGGCAATTACGTACCTTTGCATGTTACCATCCGAGCATTAACGAAATGTATTCAATTAAGTGCATTCTACAACTTAAAAATTTGGTTAGGAATTGACTATTATGCTGTGTTTAAAATGGTCTATGCATACTATTGCCTTAGAGTGTATTTGACTTTCAGCTTCTCAAGTCAGGTTTTGCTGTTTTTCACTTACATGTTTTTATTTACATGCTTTTAAGGTTTATTATACTCGAACATAAAAATAAAAATATAAATACACACATGCACTGTTAATTTTAATTTTAATTGCATTAATATTTCATAATAGATAATTATTGGTTTTAGATTTTTTACACTATTTATCTATTATTTTAAAATATTGTTTTAAAATAATGTGTTAGATGAGAGCTGTTTAAGCTATATATTTTAGGTAATGAATGAAGGTGGCTGCCACTTTAAGAGCAGCTGATCCCTGTTGATTCAGGAACCAGCTGACTTTTCACTTCCTTTTCACTTCCTATATAGTGTATGTCCTATGTTGTATAATTATCTGAAGAAGTTGGGCTATGTGGACTGACGAAAAGCGCTTTATGTGATTTTTTGTTTTTTGTAATAAACAGTACATTAATTCATCGTGCTTGCAGGATTTATTTGGGCAGTTGGATACACTGTGGTGCTTCTTCTTTTGCTAGTACGGATCCAGTTTGCGTTTGTGTCTTAGCTTCGTTTGACTTTTGTATATAGTTTTGTTTTGTTTCAGATTGTTGAATTATTGTTGGAATATATAAAACCAAATAAAAAATGTGTAAAAAAGTGTGATACAGCACAATTTTACTATGCAGAATAGAATAAAGTGAGTAACACCCATAGTGAAGGGGGCCAAGGAATGCATCAATGAGTTTATAAGATGAATTCTCAGCGTGTAGAATTTAATCTAGGAGACCACAGCCATCTGACATGATTGAAAGTATAACTACATTAAATTATAAGGTTAGACAACCAGGAAGGAGAAAGGAAGAACAGATTTACTACATTAATGTATTCTGGCATAGAAGTAAACCGCCAAAAAAGTTCCTACAGGAGAGACCAGAGTGTCTCTACTTAAAGCACCACTAGAGGAATCATTGTCAAGTGTACAAAAGTGAAAGATGAGAGAATTTCTCTTAAGTAATAAATGAAGGTTTTTAGAAATGGCAGTGAAGACTAAAGTGACAAAACATACTGGAATGAAAGACTATGCCTTACAGAATGCCACAGTCATTAAAACAGTAACAGGAGTTTATGTTAACAAAATGCATCAGCTGGGCATATTTGAAAAGATGTAGAGGGACTGGTACCATACTATACTGGTATAGTGTTAGCTCCTGAGCCTGATGGAAGTATCAGATTTTGCAATATTAGGAAATTGATAATATTTCAAAATTTGACAGCTATCCCATTTCCAGAAGTGAGTAGTTGATAGAGAACCTAGGAGAGGCCAGATATTTGACAACAGAAAAATGGATACTGGCAGAAGATTCACAACATTTTATCTACAGCTCTTAGATCTAATATGAGTAAGCAAAAAAATATAAAAATAATGCAAAAACATGTTGGTGAATCTCATAGGAAAGTTATTTGTGCAGGTGGAGCAAGCCAATCTATATTTGCTATATGGGATGATACCCTATACCCTCAAAGCTTATATATACGTATACATAGGTTGTACAACAATGAAAAAATACATCTGCATTATCAGTGAAAGTTGCTTTTGCATAAACTTCTCTGGTTGATCAGCACTTACTTGCTCAATGGGATGTTGACAGATTGATTGACACATTCCCACTGGAAGATGCAACTTACCAACAGCTTCTGGTGCCTTTGATGGACTACAGCAGTGCAGTGTTATCATATGGGTTACAGGGAGCCCCAGACACATTTTAGCACCTGATGGATAGAATATTGATGCCCCACTAACTCTGTGCTCCTGCATACTTGTATGATGCTATCATTAAATCAGACGAATATGAATTTTGTATCAGAATCCATAAAACTGACAGGAAGGTTTGACAGTAATTGTTAAGAAAAGTTTACTGGGAATGATGGAAGCCAAGTCTTTATGATACCTTATAGGAAGAGGGGTGATAAGACCACAAATCAAAAAGATAGAATCCATAAAACCTAGCCTATACCCTCTTCTAAGAGACAGCTGATGGCTTTCCTTGGACTAGATGGGTACTACAGAAAGTGCTTGTCTACCTTTGCAACTATTTCTTATCCTTTCATAGAAAAGTGGGAAATATATATACATACACACGTGTGTGTATATATATATATATATATATATATATATATATATATATATATATATATATATACATATACATGGATATATATATATATATATATATATATATATATATATATATATATATATATTGGTCTACTTCATATGATCGACAAACTTTTCAGAGAAACCAAAACACCTAAAGCTCAAAACACCGAAAAATAATTTGGTGGAAAGTCATAACATCGACAAATGAAATTCAAACCATTAACCCTTTTCCCCACTGTAGTGTGACCCTGAAGTTAGAATAAATGGATGGAGAGGTGTGGGGGGTGAAGCCTCCCACATACATAATAAATTTTAAACATACATGTGGATTGTTATAACAAAAATGAAAAAAATGTATCTGCCCCCCACACCCACCTATTTATTCTAGCTCCAGGGTCACGCTACAGTGGGGAAAGGGCATAATGCTTTGAATTTCATGTGTCGATGTTATGAGTTTCGACCAAATCAGTTTTCGGTGGTTTGAGCTTTAGGTGTTTTGGTGTCGATAAAATGAGTGTCGATCATATGAGCTTTTGATCATATGAAGCAGACCCATATATATATATATATATATATATATATCACCTACTTCTGACCTTACTCTGACTGTAATCAACCCCCTACATACTCTTCCTTTATCTTTATAATCTATCTCAGACCTTAAAAAATGTCACTTTACAATGTCTCTTGCATTAAACTACTGGACACTGCTCTCAAGTGCCCTAGGTACCTAAAATTCCCTTCAATACTAACTACTCATGCAGTGTTGGCTCTTGTAAATCTGTAACATTGCTTGTAACATTCTAAGTTTGTGATCTTTGTGGATACTGTTTATTTCAACATTAATCTGTAATGTTTGCTCAGTTTTAATTTGTGATGTAATAATACTTTTATTGTAAAGTGCATCCCGGGTTGAGACTGCAAATGGTCAACATTTGATCAGTGTTCTATTCTGGTTAACAAATATTAAATAAATAAATAAACAAATAAATTAAGGTGCCGTGGTGTCTTAAGGCACATGGAACATTTAATAAACTCAAAATGATCATTTGTTTGGAATATGTACTAGTAGTAACTTCTGCTGTTACAAAATCTTTTATATACTGATGCATCTGAGTTTAGGTCAGGGGCAGTGGTATCCCAAGAAATTCAAGATCAGGAGCAAAATGCAAAAAACAGATACTCTTCTATTAAAAGAGAGTTGCATACAATAATGTTGGCCTTCTAAGCCTTGAAATACTGTTTGCTAGGAAGAACTTCAGTTTTGTTAAACATCATGCCCCTTTGCAATGGTTAAGTAAGCAAATGTGTCTCAACAGAAAGTTGTGCAGAGCAAACTGTTCCTGTAACCCTTTCAGTTTACAGTGACTTACAGACCTGGCATAGGCAACAGAAATATTGGTGGGTTTTTCAGGATCTTCAATGATTTTTTGATTTCATAGCAACTGTTTATACACTGTGAGAGGAATCCCTGTTACATGTTAGCTCTGAAAAAGTGGTAATCTCTGTTACATGTTAGCTCTGAAAAAGGGGTAATGTGCCTTTAAAATATGTGTTGCAGTGTGTGAGATCTTTCCAATGAATATGTAGCTAAGTAACATTAATAGTATAATTAACAAGGTCTTAATTCTCAATTAATACTGTAGATTCATGCTGTAGAAAAGGAGGTGGCTTGAATGCAGCAAACTAAGAAACCAAGTAAACTTTACTGAAGGGTATCTGAAAGAATATCCTGAAAAGATGGAGTGAGTGCCCAGCTAGGGCTACCTATGGATTATATCTGAGGATGCACTCACATGAATGAACTGAAAATTTGGACCGCGGAGAGATTTCCAGTCTTGAACTTTCCCTGTGTTAAAAGGCAGCCTACTTTATGGAGGGACTGTGTGGACTGAACTCTGTCACTGAGAAGGAACCGTGGTATTTTTATTTTGAAGTTCCTGAGGCAAATGGGCTGATATTTTTGGTTTGTGGATCACTAAATAAACCTATGGCTTTACATAGTCTTACCCAAAGTGTCTTTCTGAACTTACAATACACATGTGTTTATGTCTGTGTTGTCTGCATGTATGTATATCTATATATATATATATATCGATCTATATACGTATATATATATATATATATATATATATATATATATATATATATATATATATATATATATATATATATATGTATATATATGTATGTATATATATATATATATATATATATATATATATATATATATATATATATATATATATATATATATATATATACATATATATATATATATATATATATAGAATGAGAGAGATATATGGCTATATATAGATATAGATACAGAGAGAGAAATTTGTATATATAGCTATATCTATATATATCAATATAGGTGTGGTGTGGTCGGAATGTCAACATTCAGGTTTTATTCAGCATTCTGAAATGTGAGCAGTATGGATTTGCATAAATTGAAAATGATGTCCACATTCGACTATATGCCTATATGCACTCAACATTTTGATGGAAAACCTATATATATATATATATATATATATACATATATATATATATATATATATAATATTAATGTCATCAAAAGGTCACCATATCAAGCGCCTTTCTACGGCACTCCATTCATCAAACCATTATGTTATTAATATTTTGTCAGAGGTTGAGTTATCGATCAGTGATGTTACATGGCTGAGTATGGTACTACACTTTGAGTGATGGTACAAATGTTGACAATATGGCTATTGTGTGGTACATTAGTTGTGAGGCGTTACTGATAGTGCAGTTCTCTTTATGCAGCCAGCATTGATTCAGTTTATGTGATGTATATGTTGTTTACTGTTGTGTGGCTGTGCAGTTAGTATACATAAGCAAAGAGGTTCAGGAAGAAGCCCCCCTGTGGAAACATTTGTTAATGTGGTTACTGATAGGCTTACCCAAGACTGATTCATACAGCTATGGATAGTGAATACATATTTATACTGGGAGTGAAAGACATTTTATATTCAGTGATGACAATACATATCCATCAAGTTCTAGTTTATGTAAATATTAAAAAGGTCATTCATTATAATATGTCATGGTGATATTAAGGCCTTAAATTTAGGGCATTACCGTAACAGTCAATTGGCTTTACATGGGCAAAGTTTCTACCCATCACTATATATTCACCAAACGTTTATCTTGTCAGGTTTGCTATTGAAAATCACTGCCAGTGTGGTTTCATTTGGTGAATCAACAGTGATGCAATGTGTATGTAGCTTCTTCTCTTTCATCTGCTCTTGTATAACCATGGGATTGGTATATTTAAGTAAATGCAAAGCCTCCACATGAGGTGCAGGAGGCCTTTCCTCTGAAAAAGGCCTTACTCTACCATCCCCAGACTGATGGATTATTAGAGAGGTTTTACAAAACACTGAAATCCATTTCTTCTGTCCATTTGAAGCTTTAGCCAACTGAAATGTGAAGACATCAAATAGAAGAGGTTCATAGAGATGTACTGAGCCATGGAAAGGGAGCGGTGAGAAGGATGACTGACTATGGCACAAGCAGTTAGAGGACATGGTGAATGGCTTCCAGTCTGATCCTGTATTAGAACTACATGTGGGATAAAAGCACCTAAAAGACTTTGATGGCCCTTAACTGCCCACATGCAATGTCAATTAGGAGATTTCCATTGCATCTGACAGCTTAGCTATGGTACTAGATATACATATCAATGTATGTCTAGTACCATAAATATACATATCAATGTGTTTTAACACACAATTAGATATACAGCAAGACAGTAATGAAATGACATATTTGGATGCCGATTTCTTTAAAACTGATGGCATTCTTGGTTCTAGATTTTTTTAGGATGCCCATAGATTTTGTACTTGTAAGAGATTTGGAACTGAATATCCATCAGAATATTTTAATGCAGAATATTGTTAAACCACAGTTTTCAAGAGGGTTTAGAAATATCCTCAGTAAAGAAAAGTTGCTTCAGCTCCTGACAAATGACTGATGAATTTGTTCATTGTGGTTTCAACAACATTTATATTCTCTGTCCACTGCATGTGAGAAAAAAAAATGCTCACCACATGAAAGGTTGCTTCCCATAAGCTAAATGGAAGTGTTCCACTGAGTTCTGGGATATAGGGAGCCGCTTCAAACTTGCAGGTCTAAACACAAAAACAAACACTTAGGAAATGCATGCAGTCAAAAGAAATTCCAGGCTGAAACATAAAAAACAAAGAAACAACAGTACAGTATGACATTTTGTGAGTGGTTTCCAGTCTAGAAAGGAGGCAGGACAAAGGAAAAGAAAACAAATAATTCTGATGATGTCAGTTTGTGGGCAGTTACTTGGAAAATAAGCTACATGTTCTAATAGCCCCACTGACATCAAGTTTCCTGCAAAATGGCTCTGATTTGCCAACTGTAGGATTTGTTTTGGCTTGGGGTTGCACTCTGCTATACGTTGCTACACTACAGAAAAGTAAGAAATAGTCAAAATTACTATGTTATTATACTTTATTGTACTTACTTATTTATTTTTTTACTCCAGGATCAAAAACGTAGGAAGGAAGGCATGCAAATATATGGGAAATTACAAATCTTGAATAATCTCCTTTAAATGTGTTTGTATTTTAAAAAAGCTTATTATCTGAAGTCTATTGGAAGTGTAAGGATGAAAGAATTTTCTTCTAAATTATCTTTTTTTTGAGAAACCTGATGGAGTGGGCTGTTCAGTTATATTATTTTTTTAACAACAGAGGTGTATATGTGCTGAAGGGTTAGGACTGCCTCAAGGTCAAGCTTTTCTGTTAACATTTCAAGCATTCAGCAGTGCCAAATTAATACAGGCCTAATTTGGATTTGTTGGGGGTGAAGGTCTAGAACTAAAAAAATAAAATATAGGCACTATGGAGATAGAAATTGTCTTTGTTAAGATGTGAAAGTCTTGAGTTGAGAGCTATAGGCCATGTTTGTTGGAACATGTGACAGTATTAACCATTTCCCATCATGTTGTGCCATGTGTTGAAGACAATTATTTTCTGTTTAAATTTGGGCAAAATTTGTGGAGATGACAAGATAATGTATAACAATAGCTGTTCCCCAACCTCAATAGCATGTATGAAGAGTTCAGACATGTGTCTCATCATCTTCCCAAGATGTAGAATCAAAGACTGTTTACCTCTCTGTGGGCAATGACTAGGCTTTATGTGTACTTGGGGTGAAGGAATTTAAATCCTTAAGTGACATTACCAAGTCTCACACCTGAAACACAACTAAGTTACTTTATCCTTGCTCAGCCTGCTTAGTGAGGCATCAATGTTTGCAACTACAGAGTCACAAATAATTAAAACATTCTCACGTGTGGGCAGTATGCTCTAGTAACTTTAAGAATTTAGGCATGCTTCTCTGGCATATGTTGTTAGCAGAAAAAAAGAGATTGTGTTGATGTGTGTGAACTGGGTTAGGTATTAGTATGAAAATGAGATGTGGATTTACTGCTGCGTTACTTTGAAGGTTTGGTAAGAAATATTTTCAGTATCTCAGAGTACAAAGGCTTAGTCTTTCTGCTTTTGATTTTTTCGGTGTGGTAACGGGTTATGCACTAACAGCCTTGTTAGGTAGGATGGTAGTTTTCAGTTTGAATATGTAATTACATCTCTCACAGGTGGATTCTCTGCCTAATAAAAATAATAAGTTATCAGTGAACATAAGTTAGTTGTTACACCACTTCAAGTTACCTAGTGGAGGGAAAAAGGAATAAAAAGGGAGAGGTAAAGGCTATTACTTTGTCACAGAGGTCTTAAAAATTGTGTGCAAATAATTGAAGTATAGTACATTATTTGCATTTTGTTTCCACCTTTACCACATCATGCCTCAGTTACTGTGGCTGCTGTTACCTTCTTTTAGTTAAAATCAATTTTAAGTGAACAGAAAGGATTTAAAAATCGGGTCTATATTAGAACACTGAACATTCAAAATGTTGAGTGTTCTAATATCGACCCGTTTTCAGCGAACGCTGAAAATATCGAAGAAACATAAAACTGAATTTTTTCCTAGGGAAAGAATTCAGTTGTCCATTTCTGTTGCTTCGGTATTTTCAGTGCTCTGGTGGAAAGTTATGGGTCGGGTTCAGGTAAGTGTGCGATTGTGTGGACGTGAGGGTTAGGGCAGGTTAGGTGAGTTAGGGTTAGGGCGCAGGTGAGGTGACTGTGCGATAGTGACGGGCCTTAGGTTTAGGGTTTGGGTTAAGGTAAGTGGATAGTTAGTGGTGTATGTATAGTTTAGTGTAGGGTTAAGTGTAAGAGTTTAGGTGTATGTGTGTGGATTGCTGTTTGGTGTGCTTGTGTTGTGTGTATATGTTTTGGAACAGCAATTTTTTTTCCCTAGGAAAAAATTTGCTGTTCTGAATGTTCGATTTTTTGAATTTTCGATTGATAGGGTTCGATATTAGAACACTCGACATTTTGAATGTTTGGTGTTCTAATATAGACCCTAAAAATCCTGCCATTTCAGCTACCACATTGGTGTTCTTTCTAGCTTGTGTCTGATAAGGGCAAGTTACATACATACATGCATATAAAAATTTCAGGCATGGGTAATAATGCCCTTCTAGCCTGCCAATAAACCAGAACAGTTGTCCTCATAATAAGTGTCCAGGCTTTTCTTAAAAATATCTAAAGTAGTGCTTGCTTTAATGTAATTTTGTAGTCTGTTCCATGCATCAACTTAGCACACTTCTCATTCCTGCGGAATCCTCTACATAGGTTGTCTGATGATTCTCTACCACTTTTTGATAAACCCAAATATTCCCAGAGGTAGTTGTCTCCAAATGTCCTATATAGCTGAATAAAGTCACCACTTAATATCTTTATGAGACACTGAGCAGGTTCAGATATTTTGACCTTTCATAATAACTTAAATTTTCAAATTCATGAATGCTGTTAGTGAATTTCTGTTATACTCTTTCCATTTTTCTCATGCTTGTTTTCTTACAAGGTTACCATACTGAAATTCCACACTCAAGACTGGGGCTAATGTAACTGAAAACAATGAATTAATTATTTCTGATTTCCTAGACTTTATAACTCTTTTTATGCAACCTATAGTTTTGTCTGTCATTAACCAATTGGTTGATATGATTAGAAAAACTCAAAGCAAGATCTACCCATATAGCCAGGTCCTTAAATTAATCTCCAGTTTCAATCACTGTGTGCTATATTAAATATTCACCTTTCAATTATTTATGTCTCCCAGATCTCATATGCTTAGTTTTTGATGTATTTACCAGTATATTATTCCCCTGTCCCGAAATAGTCACTTTAGTTAAGTTCTTTTGAAGGCATGCATAGGAATACAACACAACCAGTTGGAGTTTGAACTGTGCAGGAACTAGGGAAGGTGTTGGAGCGGGTGTGCATTTCCGGGCACAGCTGTGGGGCATCCTAGACTTTATAACTCTTTTTATGCAACCTATAGTTTTGTCTGTCATTAACCAATTGGTTGATATGATTAGAAAAACTCAAAGCAAGATCTACCCATATAGCCAGGTCCTTAAATTAATTTCCAGTTTCAATCACTGTGTGCTATATTAAATATTCACCTTTCAATTATTTATGTCTCCCAGATCTCATATGCTTAGTTTTTGATGTATTTACCAGTATATTATTCCCCTGTCCCGAAATAGTCACTTTAGTTAAGTTCTTTTGAAGGCATGCCCTGCCTTTAACACGTGTAATCAGTTTGCCCATTTTCAAGTCATCTGCATACAGCCTGTAGAACACCTCAGATGTAAAAGATAGATCTGAAAAATACACCCCCAGATTTAACAACATCCATGTAGGAACAGTGTAGAGCCTACACGGATGTTACCGTGTCCGTGTATGCGGATCACCCTCGGTAGTGTGCCATGCATATTAATGAAGGCATGTTACTGAGGGAGAAACAGGGAATGCAGTATTGAATCAGTGTAGGTAGTGTGTCACTAACTGTGTCCGCAGATGAGTAACACACCCCCTGCACTGTTCCAGTGCCTGATAGCAATAAATGCAATATTATAATTTTATTTGTTTCTTTTTTTTTTAAGTTTGAGCAGAGTGGTGCACAGCAATTGACACATCGCAGACATCTAAAAATAGAAACCAGATGCATTTAATTTATAATTCAATGGTCAAGTTTAAGCATAGCTGAGTGGGTTTGCCCGCCGCAGAGTGGAGCTTTGCAGTGCTCAAATATAGTTGAGAGATATATGTAAAAGTATATCAGCATTCTACATATCCATGTAGCCAAGTGGAAAGAGTTATGACCTCCTGCATAGTGGGTGTGGAGTTTGAATACATGGAAGGGAAATTAAGCAATTATTTTTGCAAGATAAATCATGCCAATTATTTTTAAATCATGACCTGCTGCACTCAGCTAAGCTCTGCTAAGCCTTGCTAAGCCATGATAAACACTGCTAAAACAATCTCTGTTTAAGAACTGCTTGGCTATGCTTAGCTGGTTTGTGCATTGCTAAGCATTGGCAGTTTAAGCACTGCTCATCTCAGCTAAGCTGGTATACATGGTGCCAAGCAATGTGGCACATTTTTAAAACTGGCCTACGGTGTGTAAAGGTGGGAAAACAGGCTATATTAAGTGCAACAGGTAGGAATACAACACAACCAGTTGGAGTTTGAACTGTGCAGGAACTAGGGAAGGTGTTGGAGAGGGTGTGCATTTCCGGGCACAGCTGTGGGGCATTCTGGAGTCCAGGGTCATGGTTGGACTCCTAGTGAAAGACCATGAAGACCGGCTGCTGCAAAGACAGTTCCAGGGATCAGAGTACAAGACAGAGGCCTGGGACCAGCTGACTCATGATCTCACCAGAGCTATGGGTATCCCCACACAGGTGAGCAGGTCCATCATCACTATGATGATCTGAACCATTAGAAGGGGGACTTTTGGACACCTGGGTCCAGGATGCTCAGGATGGGAATGCCCCACAAGTTTGTAAGTACTGTTAGCATTGTTTTACCAGTACCTAATCTGAATGTGTGATAGAGTTCACAACCTAGAGGCTCATGCAGGGCACCTGGCCAGGTTGTGCTGTGAGTGTGGTGAGTACAGATTAATTTGCAATCTATAATCAAATACACAAGAAAGAGTAATTAATTCACTGTCAGTAGGTACATACAGCACAGATGTGTGTACTGCACTGAATGTGGATGTAGGCCTGTACTACAATAACAGACTACTGCCAACAATAGTGCAATAAAAATTAAAGCATTAAACCTGATAATGTTAAAGAAATAAAGTTTCTACTGCAATAATTGTGGAATTACAGCTGTAGTGCAACACCTGCATTATATCAACTGTTATGCAATAAAGACTCGAAAATATACCAATAACTGCATAAAGGTACCCCTACTAAAGCTGTGTTATGCAATATGTGTATAAGTAGGGCTGTTGTTCATGAAATCGAGTATGACATCTGCTCTGAAATAAAAACAGAAGGAACACCATTGACTCAAGGTTAAGCTAAGAAATAGTGTTATGCTAAACTGTAGATTTAGAGCTATACTACAAGATATATGCATTATGACATTTGTTCTGCACTAACATCTGAAGGATTACCAGGAACACCCAAGGTATATTGTGTATATCAGGACTGTCTTGTGTCAACCATTGAATTTCAGCTATATGCATTCCTGCTCTGAGGTACGGTGCTACAGGCAAGTAGGAAACTGTAATATCTGTAGACTGCAAATACACTATCTGCAACTGTATATGGGTCAGGAAGCCAACCCAGTACTCCAATATGATATGTACATATCACAGATATTTCCACTCACTAAGAGTTTATTGTGTACACCTGCATTCTATGTATTAATGTACAGTTTACCTAGTATATCTGTCATGCATGACAAAGACATGTGTCCGGAGCATTTCTCCCCGGGCCATCACTGAAAATTGGCTTTGTTCGAAGTCTGACTTTCCTGGTAAACAAATGTTAATTAAAATAAATGAATAAAATAGATAAATGCATGAATCTCATGCATGTGTGTTCAACTGTCACTGGAGTCTTGGATAAAACTGTAATACTCTTACCAGGTCATATTTTGGTTCCAGGTGAGCTCTAGGCAAATAGTTAGTCAGTAGTGAGCAGTAGCTCAGCAACTCAGTTTGTTAAATGCTGTGTCTGATGTACATTTTTTCACACACAGACCAGGATTCAAATCCAATGACAAGCACTAATAAATATTACTGAACCAGTTATGCATTGTTAACAGATGTTCTCCCCACAGGAATTATAGGTAAATGGGTGTGGTAGTCCTTATTATGGGTTAATAATTTGTGTGTTCAGACGTAACAGTCTGTTAAAAGCATTGATCAGGAATGTGATAAGATGTCATAAAATAAAGACAATAAGTACAATAGTAATAAAAGATAATACACTAAATAAAATGTGTAATCTTGGTATGGCTGTATGCCTGGTGTGTCTGTGAATGTCTACTGATAGTCTAACCCCATGCCTGCCAAGGACGGCATGATAGTTGTTTGTTCTCTGTACTGTACATGATACATGTCTCTCAAGTGTCATGCTGTCACAGACTGTAATCTCTGCTGCCTAATCCCTCTGTCACAGATCTACCATCGACATGATCATGTCAGTAGCACAGTCACACTACATCAGTCCACCGGATACCTTGGTAGTTATATAGGTCCACCTGACATGTAAAAGTTCTCTGTATTTGTGTACCTGTAGTTGTTACTGCTTGGCCGATACTGTCCCATGTGGATAGCTTGAGAGTATGTATGTGCTACAGCAGCTATAGGACACTGTTATACATAAAGAAGGACAGACCTGTAGAGTATATAACAGTACTGTTGCAAAGTATATAGCCTATACTGGTATTAGTGGACTGTATTTCTCTCTCCCTCCACCCATCTTCTTCATAAATTATTATTATTGTTATACATTGGCTATGGTTTACTAGTAACATCTGTTGTTCTCTAAACATTATGTTGGGCCTTGTGTTTTATTATTGTCATGTATTACAATAGTTGCATACTAACATATCTTGTTGAAGTACCTATGTTGTTGGCCTTATGCCACAACTGTTACTGGCATGCTGTTACTATACTGACTGTTATCTTACTTATTGTTGTGTTCCATATACTATGCATTGTTATGTTACGGGGTTATTTGCAATGTTCTGGGATGCTGTTATAACTAACTAAATGTTTTGTTCATTAGTAACCTATACAGATTGAAATACCTCAACACCACAGCTTGACTGGGTAGCTCCACCTACCCTACCTCAGCTGGCCATGGCACCGGGTCCCAGCACATCTGGGACCCAAGCCAGTGGTCCCCCCTCTGCTGGCTCTGCACCACCTATGGGTGGAACCACCTCAGGAGACGGGGCCCATCCCCCCCCAGGAGCGGGGGTGGAGGGTGTTTTGTCACCCAGGAACAGTTACCAGTGATGGTGCACAGGATAGTTTATTGTGGGTATGAACAATGCCTGCGATGGATTAAGGACAGACTCACCAACCTGGAGGGGCCTGGTGGTCCTGGTGCCCAGCCTCTAGCACAGCCACCTTCAGGGTAGTGAATGAGCAGTGTTGACTGCCCATGGGTGTGCCCCTCAGTCATACTGCTACCATCTGGGGGCACATGTACCTCTGATTCCACAACACCCTACCTGTCCAAGGTGTTTACCCCCTCATGTGTGACACATATGCTGTCTTGTCTGTCTTGTATGTCCGCAAATGCTACCTCTCCTACCCAACCCACCTCCCCACATCTACCTATATCCCTTCCTCAACATTCTACTCTCTCATTAAAAAAAAAAAAAGAGTTCCTTTTCCACAAATAAAATATTGCCCCATACACAGCTCTCCATTTTGCACACATGTCCACTAGACACAACTAATTATTAAATTAATTAAATAATGCATTTTTGTTGCCCTCATCCTCTCTCTGGGGTGTGAGACTCCAAACTTCAAATTCTGTAAAACCTGCACAGCTGTTGCTATGGAAGAAATGGAAAGCTAAGGTCCTTTCCTGCACCCTTCCTGCACAATTCTAACTTCCTTTCAGTATGTTTTCCCCTGCTTGCCCCCATTTCACCACTTTCATATCACCCTCTTTTTCTTTTCTTTTTTTATTTTTAAGGTGAGGTTTAAGCAGAGCTAAATGATTCGTCTTGATGTGCCACATCACGCAAACCCGCTTAAAACTTCTTAAAAGTGCCTTAATCATCTTATGTGTTTCTCACAGTGTTAGGCACATCTGCAAAATAATCTCTCCTGCCACATCTTGAACCTGGGCCCCTGTCAACTACAGCACAGTGCATTAGCCCACTAGGTCACCCAGCTCTCAAGTAAAGCAGGTGTTTCCACCAACATATACGGATTGCCACTGACACACTGCAAGTACATATAATGGGAAAAATGGGAGTGTACTTGTGACTGTGATGCAGACACTAGACCTCTCAACCAATCGGGGACAAATTTCAACAGAATCAGGGACAAGTCACAAAAAAATCAGGGACAATCAGGGACACTTTTAAAATATTAGTGCTATTAACTTGAAGCATTGACAGAATCAGAGCATATGAATTAATACACATTTTCTGAAGTAAAGGAAGTCTGTAACTCTTAATTATTGTCATTATTCATTAAGTGTAAATCACCACCTTTCCTCCAAAAGTCACTAGTTTTAGGAGGGATTAAGAAGGACAGAGCTAAAATTTGAGTAAAAATCAGGGACGTCCCTGAAAATCAGGGACAGTTGAGAGGTACACAGCCAAATAAATAATAATGGCTGTATGTGAGGCCTGGGATGGCAAGTATATCTGCCAACTGTACAGACTGTTGCAGAATGTCCACAGTTTTTCCCCCTAGTTTTGGTACAGTTTTCACAAAAAACATATTTGTCTGGTAAAGTACTGGCAAGTCATGACAGATTGAGGTTAGAAAATCATGACAGATATTTGAGTGTCACACTTCATACTTTTCACAAAACACATGCTAATGCAAATCCAGTGTCACGGACTGTATGCATGCACATATTTGCAAATACAGCTGTTGCAACACTGACTCAGAAGCTCAGTCTGTTAAATGCTTTTCATGCCATACATTTTCCCACCCTCAGTCCTAGGTTCGAATCCAGTGTGTTGCACTTCAATTACATTCTTGTGAATACAGCAAGTAATGACTGAGTCATGCAATTTTAACCAAAATAGACTGCTGCCACTGAATAAACTGCCACCCATGTTTTTAAGTAACAGGCCTGTAGGTAGGGACACACTCCACATATTCGTATAGCCTACCTATATGTCACCTACGACTCTCTGACTGGAACTGTTGCATAACAGATGAACCTTAAGCAGATGCCTTGACTGGACTGTTATGGGTACCCTCACCCTGGCTCTGCTGTAATGACAGAGCTGACACTGCTCCCTCAGTGACACATACAACTTGCTGTCCTCCAAAGTGATCACACTCCCACTATGTGTCCTAGGCTGCAGCAGCAGCTGCAGCCTGCAACATATGCAGCTGTATGTTAAGATAGCTGCTACAGACCTACCATACCTCACAACCCCCTAAAACAAGGAATCCAAACAACAGCCATACATAAAGGGGGGCAAAGGTTTACCAACAGGGACATGTTTCACAGTTTGCCCCTACAAACATAGTGAGCTGATAAACTAGCAGCTACTGCATCAACATGCATATTCTGATGGGTATGATGTTTGACACTCACATGTCTCTTCCCCCTTACTGACCTGAACCCACAATGTTTAACACTGAACTGCCAGATAATTACAATGTCATTTGTCAATGGCAAAACATAGCATGTAAAACTGTGGACATACCTCATAAATCTCAACAGTGGACAGTAATTGTACCGACCCTCTACGATGCTGTAGTCTCCACACCTCACTAATGTCCATCTCAAAGACTAAGAAAGGGGCCAAGGCCTACATGAAGGCCTTAAATATTGCACTGTGGTGCCATGTCATTGCCTAATGAAAGTGCAACCCAGCTGTGGTGGATGAAATTAGCAAGTCTGAGCCATGGATTAGTGCACAGGCAATTACGTGTGAATGAGCATGACCTACAAAAGTCAAGTAACTGCCTATGGGAAATAGCTCTGTAAGTTGCTTTACCAAGACAAAGTACGAGTTAGCAAGCTGTTTTCAAGATGATCTGTTCACATACGGATTATGTCACTCTACCAGGTATGTCATACATGTCTGCATATAATGGGTCATAGATGGGAGGATGCAGTTATGGGGAATGGGGATTACATCAAAGGAATTCCCCCTGCACGAAAGGCAATTGCACGGCTCCAGTAATATGAAATCCAAAAGCCAAAAGATGAGCCAGCAAACTGTGAGACTGAAATAATGTTTATTCAATGAAAAAACAAACTGGTTTCGGCTGCTATACACCACAGCCTTCCTCAGTGTGACTAAAATTCATTGAAAATGATGTTTTATAGATGTATTTTAATTCAGTCAAACCTGTGATTGGGTAATCAAAATTGTTCATTTAATCCAGGTGGGAATAAACCACCCAGTTTAACAATCCACTTATTTTCTTTTGTATCAAGACTGGAATGCCATCCTGCTTTGTTGGATTTATTCCCTTTTATAATGTCTATGATCATGAAACTGAACTTGGCAGATAAATGTTTTGTGGAATGTTTAAATAAAGCACTACTTGTTTTTTTATTCCTCATGTCACTAGTGTGTTCAGAAATTCTCAGTCTAAGTGGCCGTGAAGTTTGACCTATGTAGGAGGCGCCACAGCTGCATGTAGCTAAATTGATCAGCCATTCGCTACTGCAATTGGCAAAAAAAGTTGATGTCGTAAACTGTGCCACAGTTCTTACCTGTAAATTGTTTGGACTTAAAAACTTTGTTGCAATGAGTGCAATGACCACATGGGTAGCATCCTCTGAGCACCTCACCCATTAGTGTAGTTTGTACTTCTTGAGAGGATGTTCTGGAATGTGAATGTTTATAATGGTACAAGTGTGAAGCTAGATTTCTGCCCTTACGGAATGAAAAATAGCATCTGTCTGATAGAACATTAGTTAGGTTGTGATCACTCTGTAGAATATTCCAGTGTCTTTGTTCACTATTGATTAACAAATCGGAATTCCTACCATAAGTAGTCACTGACCTGATAGATGGCAGCCTGCGCTGCTCATGTTGTTTATATTCCAAAAGGTCTCCGACAAATTGTAGAAGTCACCAAGTTATGTTCCAAAGCACAGACATATGAAAGACAGCCCTTCTTTATTACTAATATGAATAAATTAGCCAAAGACCTATCTGGTCTGCATGTCTTGTCTGCAGCTCACAGCAAAAGAACTACGATTTGCTGATTGGAAATTGGATTTATCCACTTTTTTTACAACTTGGCCATATATTTGGTTTTTCAGTGATTAACAACAGTCCAGGTCACTTGTTTGGCAGAAGAACCATTTTGTTACATGAGGCAGTCTAGCAGCAGAAGGAGAAATTAAGTCAACACAAGCCTTCAATTTTTTTCACCATTTTTTTCACCATTTTTTCACCATTGCTATGTATGCTTCATCTATGGGCACTTCCTGACTTTGGGTAAATAACAAAAAGCCTTTGAGGCTTCTGGCTACATTATTTGAAGTACGCTTTTGGTTGCTAAACTCGGGTTAACAAGGGGCGTCTTTTCAGTCCATTCATCGCCCTTTTCAATTGCCATTTTTTATTATGTACTGTGTTGCTCATGTTTGGGACTAAAACGACCACATGAGGTTATATTTCATGTGATTTTTTGAGCATTTGGGTGACTTTGTGTATATGCGTACACGTTTTGGTGCTTATTATTTTTGACTGTTCTTCTGGCTTCCCAGCCGCCATTTTTACATCGCGACCAACAGTTAATGCAAGAACGGAGCTACTTTTGGTACTAAGGGCTTCTTTGAAGATTAATAGATCATATATGTGTGACTAACCAACATTATAACTTTAGTACATCAGGATTAAGGGATCTGTATTGGACTATATATGAGGAATGTTTATGCTGTGAGATACGAAGGGTCTTGATGACGTGTTTGGGACTTTTTATGCCAAAGTACAGTCTGTTTCAAAAATTTGGACATATAACAACAGGGAAATTGTTGTTAAATTACATGCTATTTTCATTTAAATAATATCTGCTAAAATTTTTTTGTGTTTTTGTATCACAATATACATATTGTCAAAAGAAATTATACTGTTCTAGGGGCAGTTAAATATGCGATGACTATTTTTTGAAGTGCTTAAAACCAAACTGAACTGTTAATCTAGTTTAGTTCAATTTTTAGATAGTATGCAAGGCATCTGCTATTGTTTTTCTTTCATATATCTGTGTATTTAGGATTTAGATAACTTATTACATCATATGCTTGATTGATTTTTTATAGCAGTATCCCAGCTTGACAACAATAGCACACATACACTAAAATACATTTTCTCTTGTTAGATTTAGACAAGCATTATCTCTATATGTGTGTCATGGTTCAATATGCAAATTGATGAAGAGACCAAATTTTTGGAATCTATCAATGTGGATACTGGCATTAATAAATTTTGTTGGATGTCCCCCAGCCTTTAAAGGCTTAATTCTTTTCTTTTTATAACATTTGATGCCAGTTCTTGGACGGTGGTTATTTACAATTGTTTGTGGTATTCCAGATTTCCAATTGGCTCCTCGGCTGACTGACCATTTTTATCTTTTGTTATTCACAACCAGATTCTTTAATCTGTATTCTGGTATTTCATATATTGGGTTGATTAATATTTAGACCAACACATTATACCATATGGACCACAGGCCAGCTATGTGTATGGCAGCCAGATTTGGAATGGACGTAGCATTGTTCTGAAAACCACTAAGTGGGTCACAAGACCAAATCTGAAAACTGGGTTCAAGGAAAACACAAGGGCTGCTATTGTTCATTCTATTATTAACACAAGTATTAAGTACCAATTGGAATAATATGGCTTAGCATTGCCATTTCATTTGGCAAGGGCTAATTTTGCCGTTAAACATTTGCATATACAGACATTTAAAGGATTTACCAAGTGGATCCATAATAAGTGTCTAAAGATTTACAAACTATAGGTTGTTGGTTGGTCTATATTAATACTCATTATCAATAAAGAAGTTTTTTCAAGGTATAATTTGTATAGATATATTGTTACAGGCATGTTGCAAGGGTTATAGTATTCAATCAACATGGAGGTAAACATATAAAATATGAAGTTACATAGTCATGTTAGTATGTCGTACACAGAATACACTAGGACAGTAACCTTGCATTATAGTGATAGCAATATGCATTCAATTTTAATGTAATTTTTGTTATTTTCAATATTTGCAAAGCAGCCATTATAATATTCATATATTCATATAATGGTGTAATATGCTGTTAAATCTCAAACTATGCTTGTGTGTTTGGCGCCAAATCTTGTTATTTAAAGAGTGCAGTAACAGTCAAATTTATTCTGAAGAAGTCTGCTTGACAGATGAAAGCGCTTAATGTGTTTTTCTTTATTTATTTGTGACATTCAAATAAAATTATCAGTCCGAGTTGAGACCCTGCTGCTTGTTTTCCTGCATCAGATATCTACTAATATTACGTTGTTGCCTGTGAAAAGTGTTCATGTCAGCGTCTGGTATGGAGAACGACGTGGGGTCTCAGGCTTCATTGGACAACGAGGCTATAGCTCAGTTACGTTCGGATGTTACTGCACTGAAGGAGGAAGTGTCCCGCTTGCTCGAGCTAGTCGGGCGCTCGCTGACAGTCACCAAATTTCATGGTGATACCAGTATAAGGGACAAGCAACAGGTGAATATTAACGGAGATGAAGGTTCCTATTCAGCAAGGAGAGCGGCATTTTCTGCTGCTAACACCAATGTGAGCACGCAGATGGAAATTCCCAATGGCCAGGCCAACCGGGCAGATTGTGATGTATATTCTTTACAGGAAGGGGGCTTGAGTGACAACTTGGATGCGAACAACAGTAAATCATCGGCGGGTGATTTTACCTTCGATTTCAGTCTATTCCATGTCAGAGATGAGGCAGAGCGATTGGGGGCGAGACCGAAATGCCAGTTACCTGCAAAAACATACTCTGCTATTACCAGGAAGCATGTTGACATTAATAAAGGTACTCAATTATATTCTAGTCCCAATGCACCCAAAGGCAGGAATATCAACAAGTTAAAGACTATAGCTTTGGACAAAATAAGTAATGAAGGAATGATTGGTCATTTGGACCATTTTTTAAATGAAAATGTTGATTTTGAAAAACATAACAAATATGATGGTGGATATAGCAGTGAAAGACAGACGGCTGGTACTAAACATATGACAAAAGACTGTATTAGAGATACGATATATGCATTGGGTAAAAAACTTACAGTTATTAAAAACTTAAAAATAGAAAATGCTTATTTTAGCAAATGTTTAGCCTTAAAAATTGTACCCAAAGGTATAAGGTTTTTTAAAGTACCGATGGGACAAGATTTAAATCATGCAACTATTGTGGATTTCAATAAACTGTTTGACAGTTTTGGTTTTGACTATATCAGATTATTAATGCAGAAAAATGATGTTAAATTGGCATGTGCTATATCTGATGTAGATAAACTAAATCTGGAAATTATTAATAATCAAATGTTTAATGAATGAGTTGAATTGTATGACAAACAGTTTTTAGATGCAAATCGTAAAGCTTCTGCAATTTATGAGAGGAAGCAAAGGAAGATAGCTCGCGATATTGACCAGTATGAGAGTCAAAGGGCTTACATTTGGCCTAAGAACAGTATGATTAACAACCATGATAGGGATGGACATTATGAGCATAGGAATATAGAAGGAGATACAAATTTTCAAGGGGGCAGGTTTTATCCACCTTCAAGGAACACTTATTCAACAAGGAACAGAAGAATGAGATGATTAGAAATGTGAATAACATATATGAAGTGGATGATACATATAAAGAATATATCTGTGAACCCATTGATCAAGATGTTCAACATTCCCTTGCAGTAGGCCCAGAACATAACATTGAACTTAATAACATAGATTATCATCAGGAAGGGGTAGGTGGTATAGATGACACACAAGGAAGTATTGAAAATAAAATTATGGTTTCAAAACAAGGGTTCAATGTGTTTAATTACACCAACCTTGAGATAACTGAGGAATTTTTTAGTGTATTCTCCAAAGGCATGAAATTCATTCCTACTGTTAGATTTAATTTGGTGGACACCATTGTTGAAGTCAAACTATTTTGTAGGAGACTAAATTTAGCTATTCATTTTAATGATAGTAATGGAGAAACCACCAATAAGGTACCCCCATGTCTCAAGAAGAGAAGTACGTTTATACCGCCTAGTAACACAAAAGTGTCTAACCTTGAGAAAATGATTTGTAGTGATATCTACAGCTTTAGAAATAATCTCAAGTTGGACAAGAGTAACAATTTAGGACCTGAGGGCAATCTGACAGAGGAGGAATATAAGTGTTTAATGAAGTTTGTCAACAACAAAGAGGTAAGGTTAATGAAACCAGATAAAGGGGGGGATAGTAGTATTCAATAACATGGACTACATCAATGAAATATATCATATATTGCATCAATCAGGCAATTATGACGCTATATCTCTCAATGAGATCAATATAGGTTACAGGCGTATTGATTTAGCACTAGAGGAATATATGTTGGATAATAGGATCACTTCAGATACCTACAATTTTTTAAAAGTGGAATACCCCAAATTAGCTACGATTGTTGGGATTCCCAAAGTCCATAAAAATCTCTTACACCCCCCTTTTAGGCCAATTATATCAGGAAGCAAAGCCAAAACTTTTCCGTTGGGTGTAGCTATAGACACATGGGCAAAACCTGTGTACAAAAACATCCCACATTTAACCAAAGACTCATGGACGTTCTTGGGTCAGTTAACTTCTCAGGTTTGGAAAAATAACCTTGTTTTTATAACCATTGATGTTATTGATCTATTCTCCTGCATCCCTAGAGATCTGGGTTTAGAGTATTTTAGTAGCAGTTTGAGGAAATGTTCCAGCTTGAGTTGGGATAAAATATGCCTCATTACAGACATGATGGGGCTGGTTTTAGACCGCAATTACATTCAATTTGAAAATCAATTTTTCAAACAAACTAGAGGTGTTGCAATGGGAGCAGCATGTGCTCCCATATTCGCCAATCTGGTGATGTTTGAATGGGAATCGGAATATCTATTCAAATCTGAACATTACCAGCACATTGTTCATTATACCAGATTTTTAGATGATTTGTTTGTGCTATGGGATGGACCGATAGACAAGATTTCTGAGTTTATAAGCTACATTAACAACACTACTGAGTTTCTGAAGTTTACACATTCCATCAGCACAAGTGGGATTGCTTATTTGGACACGTATATAAGCCAAGGGGACAATGGGTTTATATCAAACATTTATAGGAAGGAGACTTTTTCGAATGACTACTTGGTTTACAGTAGCAATCACCCTCCCCATGTGTTCAAAAATATTTTTAAAGGGCAATGCATCAGGGCTGCTCGCATGTCCTCTACTAGGGAAATCATGCTGAAAGAAATGGAACATATTAAATCTATATTAAATCTATGTTCATTATCAAGGGGTATCCAGCCAACCTTTTGGCGGACACTGTCAAGTATGTTATTAGTGAATGGGGTAAAAAGTATATGTCCCTGTTGGGGAACTTTGGTAGTGTACATTCTATACCAGCCAAAAACCCAGGTGATGAACCCAGCCGAAGGGTTTGTGTATTAATGTATTCACCCTCAGTTTACTATATTGAAAACTTTATAAAAGACAGATGGAATCAGGTTATACGTAATGATGAATCTACACTGATGTTGGGCATGTATCCCAAAATTGTATACAAAACTGGTCTCAATATAAAGAGGTTGTTGGAAACCAAAGGAATTAGTAAGAAAGGAGGAAATACATCCACTAAAAAATGTGGAGCATGCAACCAATGTAAATACATTAATGAGGAAAGAGGATGCAAATTGGAAAATGCTAATAGAACATATGTATATAGCAGACATGGCAATTGCAACACCAAATTTGTGGTTTATTTAGCAACGTGTGTGGCATGTAATGCATACTATATTGGTAAGACAGAGAGATATTTTAAACGGCGCATCTATGAACATTTATATAGTATAAGAAATCATGACAACAAGAATGCCTTATATCGGCACATTATGCACAATAATGATAATCATTATTTTAAATTTAATATCATTGACACTGTAGGACAATCACCATATGGTGGTAATATTAAAGCCCAGTTAGCAATGAAAGAGAGTAGATGGCAGATATTTGTTGATGCCACTACTTATCCAGATATTAATGATTTCATTAGTATTAAACCCTATCTTATCATGGCCTAAAATTTGCAATATTCAAGTTATTATTATTATTATTTTAAGAAAGATTCAGATAACATTTATTCACCCAGCATTAAATTAATTTATATATAATATTTAATTTATATTTTTCAACCATTTTATCCATTTTTATAACATATATATATATACATACAATTCACATTTTTAGTATAACATATCACCTTCACAATTTTCAAATATATCAACTTTTTTAATAATTTTAAATATTTTACAATTTTTTAAAGAAATTAATATAATCATATGTTTTATCATGATATATTAATTTATTTATTCACCATCATTATATATGTAATTTTATATGTATATCCATACAATTATACAAGATCATGGTTAAAATTTTAGCCAAGTCAGTTCTATCTATCATGATAATGCCAAGATATATTGTTACAGGCATGTTGCAAGGGTTATAGTATTCAATCAATATGGAGGTAAACATATAAAATATGAAGTTACATAGTCATGTTAGTATGTTGTACACAGAATACACTGGGACAGTGACCTTGCATTATAGTGATAGCAATATGCATTCAATTTTAATGTAATTTTTGTTATTTTCAATATTTGCAAAGCAGCCATTATAATATTCATATATTCATATAATGGTGTAATATGCTTTTAAATCTCAAATTATGCTTGTGTGTTTGGCGCCAAATCTTGTTATTTAAAGAGTGCAGTAACAGTCAAATTTATTCTGAAGAAGTCTGCTTGACAGATGAAAGCGCTTAATGTGTTTTTCTTTATTTATTTGTGACATTCAAATAAAATTATCAGTCCGAGTTGAGACCCTGCTGCTTGTTTTTCTGCATCAGATATCTACTACTATTATGTTGTTGCCTGTGATAAATTCCAGGACAGAGTCATTGACCGACAAATTGTAGAAGTCACCAAGTTATGTTCCTAAGCAAAGACATTTGAAGGACAGCGCTTCTTTACTACTAATATGAATAAATTAACCAAAGACCTATCTGGTCTTGAAGAACAATTAAAAACCAGGAAGATCAAAACATTTCAAAGGGACCAAATGGATTATCAGCTTGGTAACCATTTCAGTATTAGCAAACAGGTCAAATTTCAACAAGCACAAACTCGAACTCCCAAAAGAAAACGACCAAGGTCGATATTGAAAAAGTGACCTTTTGACACAGGGTCACCTACTGATGATTTGTCTTCATACACAGATACAGACATGCAACACACACTAGACTCACCTACCCCTAAGAGGGCAAACAGTTCGGCCCCTTTAGGCCCAAATACAAAAGAGCAGGCAGAAAACATGCCAGAAATAAACAGCATCGATGGTCTTTTGAAACTAATAACACAGAAATAACCCAAAATGTCAATGTTCTGAATGTATCTGATGAGATTTTGTCCACCACACAAATTGAACTTTTGAATAAAGGCTTAAAGTTTATTCCTGGCTTTTTGGTTACTGAAGATCTTTTAGCACAAGATGTAATGTCATTTTGTAGACTTATAAACCTTAGATTGCATTTTGAGGACTCTACTGAAGTCACCAAGTTATGTTCCTTGGTGTGGATAATAAATTAATTTATCATAAATCTAGGTATATGCCCCCCATGAATCCCACAGTACACCAATTTCAAAGTAGTGTTCTCAAAGATCTACACTATCACAAGGTGAATTTACTTACACATGAAACAATCTCTCAAAGATCGAAAGAGATGCACTATTTGAACTACAAAACAACAAGGACATTGTCATTCTTTCTGCTGATAAATGTGGGGCCGTAGTGCTAATTAATTGGCTTCAGTATGATGCAGAAGCAAAAAGACAACTTCAGGGCAGGCGGTATTATCTTGAGATGCCCCTGGACCCCACCTTTAAGTTTAAAAAACAGATAGATGAATTTCTATTATTAGCTAAGGAAGAAGGTATCATTAGTGACAAAGTCATGCAACATCTTACCATTAAAGATCCCATGAACCAGTATATTTATTTTTTGCCCAAAATACACAAGGATTCTGTTAAACCACCTGGGAGACCAATTGTGTCTGGAAGAGGCTCTATTACTGAGCCATTGTCATTATTTCTTACTAAACAACTTAAACCTTTATTGAGGTAGGTCAGGTCACGTATACAAGACACTACTGAATTTCTCAAAATCATCTCAGACACCCAACTTGAACCCGAATGGTTGATCTGCACTCTAGACGTCAGTGCCCTGTATACTAACATTCCTCATGCTGCTGGCTTAGAGGCCCTTGAATACTGGTTAAATAAATCAGAATTGTATCAGCCAGGATTCAATACCTTTTTATTAGGCCTGACAGAGCATGTCCTAACCAATAATGTCTTTTTCTATCAGGACACCTGCTATTGGCAAATTAAGAGGACGGCTATGGGGGCATCTTTTGCCTCAATTTATGCTGACCTTTTTATGGCCTTTATTGAGGAACAGCTTATCTATGATACAGGCCATAATTTGTACCTGACAGAAATTGACATATGGAGGCATTATTTGGATGATTGCTGGATGGTACGGAAGTCTGATGCAGAATGTTTTTCTGAATTCATTGAATATTTAAATGGAAATAAATGGGGTTTACACTTCACGGTTAACTTTGACGTAAACACAATCACTTTTCTTGATGTTTCTATTTCTAGGAAATCAGATCACACTTTATGTACTGAATTTTTCCAGAAGTATCCCCAATACAACACCCTCCTCCATGCATCCAGCTTTCATTCACCTCATATAACAAAAAATATCCCCAAATCCCAGTACATTAGAATGAGACGTATTTGTTCCAAGGATTCCACTTTTCAGGAATACAGACAGGATCTGACTCGCAGATTCAGGGATAGGGGCCATCAGATGGGACATGTCCTACAGGCCAGCAATTGGGCCAATACACTCAAAAGAGAAGACCTTTTGGAATATAAACAACATGAGCAGCACAGGCTGTCACTTATCAGGTTAGTGACTACTTATGGTAGGAATTCCGATTTGTTAATCAATAGTGTACAAAGACACTGGAATATTCTACAGAGTGATCACAACTTAACTAATGTTCTATCAGACAGATGCTATTTTTCATTCCGTAAGGGCAGAAATCTAGCTTCACACTTCAACCATTATAAACATTCACATTCCAGAACATCTTCTCAAGAAGTACAAACTACACTAATGGGTGAGGTGCTCACAGGATGCTACCCATGTGGTCATTGCACTCATTGCAACAAAGTTTTTAAGTCCAAACAATTTACAAGTAAGAACTGTGGCACAGTTTACGACATCAACTTTTTTGCCAATTACAGTAGCGAATGGCTGATCAATTTAGCTACATGCAGCTGTGGTGCCTTCTACATAGGTCAAACTTCACGGCCACTTAGACTGATAATTTCTGAACACATTAGTGACATGAGGAATAAAAAACCAAGTAGTGCTTTATTTAAACATTCCACAAAACATTTATCTGCCAAGTTCAATTTCATGGTCATAGACATTATAAAAGGGAATAAATCCAACAAAGCAGGATGGCATTCCATTCTGGATACAAAAGAAAAGAAGTGGATTGTTAAACTGGGTGGTTTATTCCCACCTGGATTAAATGAACAATTTTGATTACCCAATCACAGGTTTGACTCAATTAAAATACATCTATAAAAGATAATTTTCTATGAATTTTATTCACACTGAGGAAGGCTGTGGTGTATAGCAGCCAAAAACCAGTTTGTTTTTTCATTGAATAAACATTATTTCAGTCTCACAGTTTGCTGGCTCACCTTTTGGCTTTTGAATGGGGATTACAACAGCAGGCCTGTAGTACATCTCTGGGAGTGACATGGTGATACAGCTGCAGGCATGCCTCTCAACTGTGCCAGCTGTGAATGAAATCACAGCTCTGGCCCTATCACTCCCTCCTACAATGGTCAGCTCCAGTACAAAAGCTACTGAATTGTGAGTTACATATTTTGTCAGCACGTAAGGGTAGATATAGCTGTCGTATCACATGATGTACTGTCATTCAGGTCCTCTCAGTCTGTGAATGTCACAGAGGAATAGTTTAGATATTGTAAAGGTGTCCCTGACTGTGCCTGATGTACTCTGGCTAGGTCACTGTTTTGTCGACATTCAGATCTCACTGCTTGATAGCTATGGCTAACATAACTGGCAATCCCCTACAGCAAGAATGCTGGTGATAGCCATTATTTCTGGGGGGACATGCCTAACCTCAGCGACAGAGTGTACATATCGGTCATACAAAGCAAGAGTATGGCTAGAGTAACAGATATTACTGCAGCATAAGCTTTTTCTGTGGGTTCTGGCATGTGACAGACAGATTCTCTATATGCTGACAACAACCAGTAATAATTGGCCAACCATTTGCCAGACATCTGCATGTTTGTGCCAACAGGACCACAATTATCAGGCACATGTGCACATGCAGCAAACATCCGTGTAATGGACAGGTATTACACCTACATGGAAGATATACTACAGCAGCTTTGCATTGCTGTCTGTCATTGTGGCACACTGGTGTCGCTGGACTGTCTCCGTGTATATGTAATAACATACACCTGTGTGTCTGACAGTGGCTGTATGACACAGTAGTGGGACTATAACCATAGGGGACACACCACAGGAGATGGTATTGATGGGTGTGGTGACATACAGTACATTCTGTCACAGCACACAGGGGCATACCGTTATTTCTACTATGTTGGTGATAGCCACATACATAGTGTGTTGATATACTGTAGGGTATGACATGGGAGGTAGCAGTGGATAGTGCAGGCCATTTTGGTTGGGCAGGATCTGTACATAGTGGATATCTATGTATCTGGTCCTGTGATGTGTTCCCCTATTGATCTCTTTCAGGACAGATGTATCTAAAGAGGCAACCACCATTTTCAGACGCTGAAAACAATGTTATCCTGGATGGCCTCAGACTGCATCATAACATTCTGCTGTCCAGGAGTCAACAGCATTGTGAATAATGTGCAGCACTGTGGGCTGACCTTGTCACAGCAGTCAACAGAATAGGGCTACAGGACAGAACCTATGAGCAGGTCCAACACTAGGCAACAGATATGGTCAATGACACATGGCAAAGGGTTACGGCTGTGGCCAGGGACCGTACTGCCACCGATGGAGGGCCTGCAGCAGAATGACCACTTTCAGCCACAGAAAACTTTCTGGCAAACCTGGATTCATCCACTGGCTCCCAACCATCCATCACCCCATACCTTGTGGAGATGGATGCCACAGCATTCACACCGGAGGAGCATCCAGGTAGGCATCCTGTGTTGTTCATCACTGTAATACTGTATCAGTCATTGCTGCAGCCTCTGCATACCAATACATGGGTATCAGCTCTATCTGCTTGGGGGGTGGGTTTGGTTTTAATGCACAGTTGTGCACACATACTCAGAATGTCAGCAATATAGGCAGTATCACGTTAGCTACTGTACACATTGGTATATGCACATATTATCCTGTAACAATGCCACATTTGGTATTGCTGAGAATACCTCTCCCTCACATTTCCATAGGTACAGCAGGTGTGGCCGGAATCCAAGGTTCTGTACCTGGTAAGTGTGATACTGTTATCTTATGGATCATATATACCCTAAGAATGTTAAGGGCTGCCATTTTGACCTAGGCACAACTGTTCTGCTTAGCCAGAGTACAATACTTTTATGTTCTATTTCACAGGAGTTAACTGTAGTGCATTGAATGGGTAATCACAACAGGAGCAGTAACACATTTGCACTTATTCTTGTGAAGTTCTATGCAGTCTGCAATACAGGAGGCAAACACTCACAGATGCCTGTTCAGACACAATAGGGAGATGGTACATACCTGAGGCAGTGATACTATAACTGGCATAGTATGCTCAAGACAGGCGCACTGTGTCTTAGGTGTAGGTCTATCAGATACACTAACATATTGCTTATCATACAGGTTTATAGTACTGGCAACATTATCCGAATGTAGCTGAAGTGCATGTTATAAGGGCCTGTCTTGTCTGTGTATGTTGCAGTCTGTTTGTGTGTTGTGCATGGGGTCAGAAATAAGATGTGGTATGTGTAATGCAGTTGTGGCTGCTCAGCTGTATGTGCATGTGTGGATTACCATACATAATAGTACAGGTAATAATGTACTTATTTTGTCTTCTTCCTCACAGGTGGACATGGGGGTTGGAGTCTGTCCCCCTCACACCCTGATGTCAGTGTCTCATCGGACTCTGATGATTATAGTTGCCATACCGAGGCACAGGTGGGGTTGTTGGGAGCTGAATCTGTGCCATTGGTTGACATACCACTTCCTCCCCCATTGTCCTCAAACACACTCAGTATGCCCAAACATACCCAGTCTCCTGAGGCCACAAATATCAGACATCCAGAGTGTGGTGACATCGAACAGGAGAATGTAGCAACTATGGCATCAGTGAGTGTAGACACTGGCCACAGCCAGAAAGCTGGTGAGGTCCCACACAGGCAGATTAACAGGGGTGCTCAGAGGCAGACTAATGCCCATCCACCATCTGTCACAGGTGTCACATCACGGGTCACTTGCCACATGTTTTGGTCTGTCATGGAGGCACAGGCAAATTCTGAATGCAATACCAGAGGGACGCTCAGGATTATGGATGCAGCACAGTCTGACATCCATGACTCCCTCTACCACATTGGTGATGCCATGGATCATTTCACTAATGTAGTGGACAGATGATTGGGTGAGACTTTGCCAGTCCTTGACCGCACATTGCCTATGCTGGAACATCTGGTTGGAGTCGGGCATCAGACACATGGACGTAGGTCAGCAACACCATCTGCTGAGGGTCCACATGGCAGTGCACGCTCATGCTCCTATAGTGGCAGCACCTCCAGCACTACAGATGGGAGTGTGCTGTCCACACTATGATGTGTCAGGCCATTGGCACATGCTGAGTGGTCCTGTGGGGGACAGGGGCCCAACAAATACCAGTCACCATCAGCTAATAGCACCACATCTGACCCTAGGCATGGTGGTGCCAGTGCCAGTCCTGGCAGAGCCAGTTCCCATATTCATGACCAGAGACAGTGAACTGTCCACTCTGCCATGTGCAGTCCACAGCAGTCCAACATACACATGTTAGGGCTAGCACTGGGCTTGACTGTGTACACACACACACTCAAACATCACTGTCACATGCAGGTCACCAACAGACATAGACAGCACCTCTCCATGTCCCAGCTAGCCAGCACCCCTACCTGACTCACACATATGCTGTCAACTGTTCGGCACAGCCTAGGCCTCTGGCACACCCTGTGCATGGGATGATAAAAGTGCCACATCCCTGTCATCCATACCATCAATGCAAGAACATGCACATATGTATCTGAGGCACAGGGTGAATATAATACATTACATGCAGTTTTATAGTGCGATAGTTTTATGCCATGACAGGTGCTGTATGCTGGCATGTGTCATGAGTACACACCATACGTTGTTTACCATTGTTGCATGATGTTAGATTGGCAGTAGTGTTGCCGACTGACAGGTGTCTCACAGAACTGTGTATGTTTCTGTTCCAGGGGTCTGAATGGCTAAGCTATGCAGATTTGGCATCAATACAGCAGCACAGGATGGCATGGTAGCACAGTAGACATATGACATCAGCAAGGTATGGCTGTATATGTGCATGGTTAAGTAGGGACATATCTGTAGAACAGTCTGTCAGGGACAATGGGGGCAGTCAGCATGATCATGCACACAGACCCTGTGACAAGGCCTGCTACCCTTAATATGTGTCACCTTGGGGTTCTATACATAAAAATATTGATGGTGGCAGATAGAATTTATGCCTAGGTAGATGTTGGCTAATTAGGGCCTGCAGCTACTGATAGGGCAGTAAAATGCATGAAAATTGCACACCCATATGGCTATATATGTACTGCTGCATTGGAATATATTTGTACACACACATAGTTGTCTTCAGTGAAATTAGAATCCCTACCTATTTATTAGTATACACTAGAGCACTCTGTACTTATTCCATGCACCATGGAGCTTATCTGAGTCGAGATTGTCGGCCAGTGTTGTTAAGGTGGATGACATCAGCAGGCCTTGTTAAGGAATCCAATGGCGAGGTTGGCAGGTTGTCACAGGGCCCAAAACTGCATAACCATTGCACAGAGACAGGATTGTGTACACTGCTGTGAGGTGATACATCTACACACACACAGAGTCGCCTGTTGCAAGATTAGAACCCCTACCTACCTATTAGTACACACTAAAGCACTACATACTTATTGCAGGTACCATGGAGCTTAGCTGATGTGAGAGTGTCAGCCAGTGCTGTTATGGTGGATTACATCAGCAGGCCTTGTAAAGGAGGCCAATGGGGAGGCTATCAGGTTGTCACAGGGCCTTAAAATGTATAAGCACAGATGTATGCATGTGTACACTGCTGCAAGGGGATACATTTACAAACACACACACACACACACACACACACACACACACACACACACACACACACACACACACACACACACACACACACACAGAGTTACCTGTTGTGAGACTAGAACCCCTACCTATCTATTAGTATACATAAGAGCACTATGTACTTATTACATGCATCATGGCACTTATCTGTTTTAAGATTGTTTGCCAGTGCTGTTAAGGTGGATGACATCAGCAGGTGTTGACAGGGAGGCCGATGTTGAGGAGGATGCTAGTCACAAGGCTATAAAATGATTGACCATTGCACAGACATAGGCAAACTGGGCATATTTGTGCTGCTGTAAGGGAAATACCTACACACACACACACACACACACACACACACACACACACACACACACACACACACACACACACACACACACACAGTGGCTGATGTGAGAGTAAAACCCCTACCTACCTACTATTACATACTATAGCTCACAGTACTTATTGCATGTGCCACTGGTTACATCTGCTGTACATGTGGTTGGTGCAATAGTACTTGTGGGCTATGCAAAGTGACCTTGTATTACACAGCATGTGTGGCCTGCAGAGTGAACCTGCTTTATGCTGTTATTGTAGCTACTGTCCTAGCAGTGGCATACCTATTAATACCCCTGTCATGTGTGTACAGTTAACAGTATTATCATGACTGGCCTGTTGCAGTTTGCTAGGTGGACAATTGGCCAGTGACAATATGGCCTGTTCAAGTCTTGCATTGAAGGCTTTGCACATTACACCACCGGCTCACCATTGTCTGTCTACAGGATGACATTCCACAGGCACAGGGTTCTGTGGTTGGGTGGAGTATGTTGTTATGCGGCCTTGGTGTGTTACCATCAGGCAACTGCTGTGTGTGTAGGTGCAGATAACCCCAGAATTCTGTGTGTGGGAGTACACATTTGTATAACCCCCCCCCCCCACACACACACACACACACACATATATATATATATATATATATATATATATATATATATATATATATATATATATATAAAACAGAGATGTCAACTTAGGTGCAGCTGTGTGTTAGCTAAGTATAGGAGCATGACCAGTGTGACTGTCAGTACTTACAAGGTGACTCCAGGCCAGACCTACCTGTACTCCAGTCTGGGATTTTGTATGCTGCAGCCTATTGTCTGCTGCACCTGATTCAACAGTCCAGCACCTCCCTGATATTTTGACCAAGGGATTCCCCGGCTGTGTGCTGAACATATTATATGACTCATACCTATCAACTGTACAAATTGTAATAGACTGTACAGAGTGTTGCATCATATGTATGTTATGTTTTAAATAGCATTGTGATTTTCCGGTACAGCAGTGGCAAATCATTATAGACTGATGTTAAGAAATGATGCCAGACATTTGAGTTAGTGACTCCATGCACACCAGGACACCCATGCTACTGCATAACCTGTTATTCTCTGCACTTTCTACATTTGTCTGGCCAGTAGTTAATCCTTCTCCTTATATTTGGTCCTTTGTCCCACTAGTGTTCATGGCTTTGTCCATATTTCCTACTGTATGTGGTTGTAGGTATGATGTGGCTGAGGTACATGATGTCACACCACACACAGGGTGACAGTCTTCATGCTCCTCACTGTACATGTTTTAGTAGGATGTCCAGCATTCTCCCATATGTCTGCTCTGTTCCATATACAGATGTGTTTTCCAGTACTATACTACTAAATGGAGCCCACTGAATTTTTGTAAGTACTGACACAGTTAAGTGATGGCCTTTACATACTGCTGCTACACTGACCTGTTGCAACCTGCTGTTATACTAGCCACCTTCCAGGTTACTCAGTGCATGCATAATGTCTGTCAGTTTGTCCCTCTGTCCCTCCATGGTCTCTGTCTTTGTCCAGCTGTCTTGCAGTAACAGATTGGGGCATATTGACAGTCTGTCGGACTCCTACCATAGGAGTACATCACATGCAAAAGTTGTAGGTGCAGCCAGTTTAGAACTATGAACACCATCAACCATGCTACTGTACATAGCCCACTGAGCCACACCAGCCACTAGGACATGAGGTCTACTTCCTCACACTATCAACAACAGACAGACATAACACTTTGAACCCTGCATATTGTGGAAATTAGAATATGTATCCAAGCTGTTTGGGACAGCCCTGAGATTATGTGGTGTGCTGATATATCCATGAAAACATACTGATACAGCAGTTGTATGGGAACACTGATGTGTTGGGGGTAGGGGACTCTAGCATTGACAGTCATGCATCTGTCCTATGACCCCACTGTTTTGCATTTTCCTTGCATACTGCAGTGGATTTTGCTGCCTTGAGGCCTACTGCATATTATGGGGCAGTCAGTATTCGACAGAGTACCTGTTGTCCAACATAGTTGTTGTTCTCTGCAAGTAGCCCAGTAGCCATCTGTATTCCCTTGCATACATGCAGCAGATCCATACATATGCTACCATAGTGTAGTACCCCATACATTTGTTGTAAAGGACAGTGACTTACCTTGTGATTGCAGCATTTGAGATACCTGTATTGCAGGGCTGACTGACTGATGCATGCAGTACACTGCCAATTCATTGTGAGGTACAGGTTGTGTTATGTGGCTGGCATCCATTTTACTATGTATGTGAGTCAGAGTAAGGTGTCAGCCCCTAGGACCCTAGGTTGTCAGTCCATGAGCTATGCTTTGCCTCTTTGCCAAGGCCAGAGCATACTGGGCATGCCTACGTCTGCCTACAGGGACAGCCTCAGAGGGTTCCTCCTCCAAGTCACCCTGTGGATGTGGCTGTGGGGACCTTGGCAGTGGTGGTGGGCTGTGTGTCTCTTCCCTGTGCTGATCCTGCCACAGCTGTTTCTGCAGGATCATATTGTGTAGCATGGTACATACTGTGAACATCTGTGCACAAGTGTCTGAAGAGTACTGCAGGGTTCCACCAGATATATCTAGGCACCGGAACTGTGGCTTCAGCAGCCCAAACATATGCTCTATCACATTCGCAGTTTGTGCGTGTGCCTCATTATGGTGTTCTTCAGTAGGTGTGTTTGCCTTTCTGATGGGTGTCATCATCCACGGTTCCAGCATGTAGCCAGCATCCCCCAGTAGATGGCCGTACGGGATGTCTCCAATGGTAAACATCTGGTACAGATGTGATGCATGCTAGATATGGGAGTAGTGATAATTGCCAGGACTGCCAGCACAAACAGTCATGATAATGCGCTGGACATTGCATATGATTTGGCAGTTGTTGGAGTGATACTCTTGCGGTTGACGTAGACTCTACCCTCCTCACCAGGCAGTGCTTTGATGTGTACATGAGTGCAGTCTAAGGCACCCAGTACCTCAGGGTAGTGTACTACACAGTAGAAGAGATGCATACTGCTGACCCCCTCCTCAGGGGTGCAGAGTAAATAAATGTACTCATTGGCATGTGTTTGCATGGCACCCAGGAAATGATGGAGTACCCTGGATGCTGATGCCTGTGAGACCGCCATCATGTCCCTAGTTGGTCTTTGAAAATACCTGTAGCTAGTATTCTAAGGGCTACACATATTTTTGTTTCCACTGGGATGGGTTCACCTCTGCTGGCTCTGGGTCTGAGCTGAGGGCAGTACAGCTCGGTGAGTTCTTGTAGTAAGTCCCTGTCCAGCCTGTAGCACTCTACAATCTCCAGCTCATGTAGGTCCTGGAAGGTTACCCTGGGCCTGAACACTCTTCTCCCTCTCAGTCTAGACCTATTGTCAGCAGCAGCATTAGCACTGACCTCAGCATCTAGCACATACAGATGTAGCAGTGCAGCAGCAGCCCCTAGCTTTCTGTCAGTTAAAATTCTCAGGTCTGTACTCCAATGGTACAAAGTATAGGGGAGAAAACTGACTGTAGGGTGTATGCATAATTTATAGTAGTCTGCTGTAGATGCAGCCTGTGTGATTGGCTAACTATGATGTATTCCACCTGCCAGGTACATCACTGAGGGGTTTGAATGGCCCAGTGTAAGTGGAACAGGGGTTATCAGTAATTTATATAGCTGATGAAGTCCAAGTGCAAAGGACGAAAACGCATACTGAATTTGTTTGTGTAAAAGCGTTAATGCTTTTTGGATGTTTTTTATTAAATTGAGTGAATTTTCACTTTTGGGTTTCTCTTTTTTGGCTTACTGCACTCTCTTTGGATTTATTGGTACTTTCGAGTGCTTTTCACCTTGGTATTTCTTAGCAATTTATATATGATTGGCTTTCACTGGCAATTTCCTTTTTAATTTATTTTTTTAACTGCCTTCACTACTAAGCATTGCAGCATAGCACACAAACCCACACCACTGATATAAACAATGCTCAGCAGTCAATAAACACCAACCCCCCCCCCCCAGATGGGCATGCTCAGCACAACTCAAACCAGATAAAACATGCACCTCGCAGCTTAACAAAGCTTAACAGCACTGGACACACCTCCCCTGCTTAGCTGACAGGCACCCCAAGCAAACGGGTGCTGCTGAGCTCCAGTCTGCCTAAACATATAATGACACACCCCCTTTTGATGTCAGCTAGCTCTTCTGTGGACACCAACATGGTTCTGGGGCTACACAGATTTTTATCTGCAGACAGACACAGTAGCCCATTTTTGCTATTCAGTAACCCCAGCTCATTTGCATACAGATCCATGCACACAACCTGGATACTGCACTATACCAGGGCCTGCCTCCTTAGCAACCACTGAAATCTACCATTGTATATACTCCATGTAGGGACCTATAATGCATTATTCTCACATATTTCTTATTTTTCGTTTTTAAGCTTTTTATTTTTATTTTTTGCATAACTGCACGTATGAGCACTGCTGTGCATCGCATAAACATAGTATGGGTATTAAAAAATTATATTGCATTATTTTGAATTATTTTTGGACACAGAGGGCATAGTTTTGCACATATCTGTGCCTACTATGCAATTTCTGGCCTTCTACATGGGCTTTTATAGCCCCTGTTCAATTTTTATTTTCTTGTACATGGAAATTTTCTGTGTATACTTCGGACACCAACATGGGGTCTGCAGGACTGCTTATTTGCTTGCTGGATCACTCCAGCACTATCCTTTGCATGCAATTCACCTGCTTATGAGGTGATTTGCATGCCATGGACACGCCCGTGTCAGCACGCTCATGCAGACCCCTCTGCTCTGTTTACTGGATCACACGGCTGCTTACTTCTGTGTAAGCTCTGTGCCACTATGCCAACACAGAAAATTACTCTGTGTAGGCTTTATTGAAATCCCCCCACAATCTAAACAAGTATGGGTGTAGGACAGAGCCCTGTGGGACACCCTGACTGTAACCAAGAATGTTACCTATCCAATTGCTGTATGATACTTGACATGTCCTCTTTGTAAGCCATGCAGCTGTCCATCTTATCAAGAATACATCAATACCTAGTTGTTCTTATTTATTGATTAGAGTTATGTTTATGACCATATCAAACGCTAAAGTTAAATCTATATAAATTACATCCCAGCACAATTTTTCATTCGTAGCTGTTATTATATTGTTATAGAACATTGTGTTACAGGTGGTAATAAATCTATTTTCAACATATGCATGCTAATATATGATTTCAAGTCCTAAACTTTCCAGTTCTGACAATAATTTATCCAGTTTAATTATTCTATTATTTTTCCACCACAATAAAGAAAACTTGTGGGTGTGTATGACTATGGGTTTGTCCTACTCTCCTTTCCCTTAAACAAAGGTTTAACAAGTGCATCTTGAGGAATCTCCCCATATTTATATGATCTCATAAATAGTAGACATAATGCTATTATAACTTCTTACTGAAGTGTTTTCAGGTCATTACAAATAATTCCATCTTCTCCCTGCGTTTGTTTGGATCCAATTTGCGAAGTTCTTTTTCAATGTAATCTAATTTGATTTCAGTATCTGAGGTTACCTGGATGTCACTAGGATAATTTATCACCCCCATTGTGGAGCCAAATTTCTTTGCATAAGATTTTGTAAATATATATATAATTTTGTTGAGTCTGAGAATAAATTTTAGAATCTACACACAGTTTATCAATTTGTATATCATTACTCCTAGCACACCTTATGGACCTATACAATGGTTTCCTATTATCCACAATATTTTATATAAATTTTCTTCAAATTTTTCTTGATATTGTCTCACACTATGTTTAATTTGTCAGCTTGTTTATCTCAGTTTTTAAAATTGCAGTTTAACCTTTCCATTTCTTATATTTTTTGTCTCTTACCAGCAACATGACAAACATTGGGGGGCTAGAAGTCTTCTTCTGGCCCCTTCAATGCATCATTGCAGCAAACCACGTGTTCTGTTTTGCCATCCCGGAATTCTGGAATTCTTTTAATGCATTTTACCTTTTATGGCAGTGGCTTTTGGATTTTAAGTTGGAATACCTTGTTTTGTGCTCCATTTGTAGGATTTCTATGACTTCAGCTTCATGCCAACAATGGGGTGCCCAGCCAACCACAAGGTGCTAATGGAAGAAACTGAATGCATATAATGCATTCTCTTCTGTGCCTGTGCACCCGATGCTTAAGAAACAAGATCACTGTTTGTAGCTAAACTAGACTTGATTTTCTATGCAGCGTGCTGTTGATTAAAGTGTTAGGAAAACTCTACACTGTAAACAAACACACACATACACACATACACACACACACACACACACACACACACACACACACACACACACACACACACGTATGTGTACACAGATATCACACACACACACACACACACACACACACACACACACACACACACACACACACACACACACACACACACACACACACACTCATGCATGCACTAATGATCTAGAGTGTTAATTATAGCTAGACTGGGTTACCAGAAGCAGAGTGAGAAAGGAGGTAGTGGCAAAAGCAAAGAAATATTGGGGTGAATCGTTAGGGAATAGTTTCCAGAAGCAAAGATATAATATTTCCAGTCTACATGGCCCTGATCAGGCAATACCTCAAGCACCACATGTAGTTCAGGAGGCAATCTATGGACTGGGATAGTAAGCTGATGGAAGGTAATCAAGCAGAAAGCTACCAGAAAGTGCATAATATGTAGGGGAACCTTTATGACCAGGCAGTAGAGGAGCTAGCGATCTTCTCACATGATTCAAGAAGAGTCAATGGGAAATTATATTGATGTGCATGATCATGACAAGATCTCTTAACAGAAGTGACTAAAAGGGTAGGAGGTGCAAAGGTAGCAGATTCTACAGACTAACTACTACATGGATTACCAAAATTACTTCTTAATAGATTGGGTTGTGAACCCACAGAATGGACCCCAAGAATGGGCTGTAGGTAGGGACGCATAAGAGGCATTGAAGACATGCTGAGAAGAAGTAACAAGGGAAATAGGGATGAAATGGAGGTAAAATGGTAAATGCACTTAAAAGTCTAGACTGAACAGGCCTACTGCCTCCTTCTCCCATGAAGCAAATGTAATGTACTGTAGCTGTAAGAATATGCCAGGACCTTAATCTGCTTATCATTCTAGTCCTGTGTGTAGCAACAAGCTTTGTTCTCCTAAATTACATATTTCCCTATATCTGATAACTAACCTTGGTACTTTATTAAATCAAACCATGAGTATGCAAAACATGTACACTAAACCTGCATTTTACCACATATTTCTCTCAGTTTCTTACCCTATTATGTGCTTTTATTGAGAGTCTCAAGCCACCTGTTATTATGATTTTTAACAATAATCCAGAATTAATTTTAGGCCTTCGTTTATTATCCTGAACTGATGAAAAGCCTAAGAATTTAGCTATGTGCTGTTGCTAAGTTTCCCAAGCTTGTAATTTAATGTTTAAATCTTTACCTGTTAATACTTTAAAATAGAAACTGCAACTGGGAATATAATGATAGGCAACTCACCAGCAAAAAATATTCCACCACCACAGTTTATCTACACAGACTTTTCTTTAATAGATAGTACGCTACTCCAGTCTTCCAGCCTATTGCCATAATGAAAACATTAGAACAGACAAGTGTCACTTGTAACTGTAAGGAACTGATAGGGAAAACAATGGTTCTCTGCTTTTATCTAATTATATTGAAATTAGTATTACATTCTGTTATTTCAATTCTACTTTTTATTTTAACTTTTACTAATTATATATTTCCATGCCCTGTAGTAGATGTTTTATATCTGTTTGTTCAGATTTTAGTTTGGCGATTGATTTGCTTGCTTATTGTATAGTCTTTTGTAGATTGTTTATTTATGTCTGTATATATTTATTTATTAACTGTGGTAGAATGCTGATTGTTAGAGATAGTTTTTAGGCTCAGTCCAGGAAGATAACGTACATTAACCTAAACTACCTTGTGAAGTCTAAAATGTATTGTCAACAGTAACATAACTTGGTTATACAATGAAATGTTAGCACTATAGTGACATACAATACCTATCATTATTATGTATTGTATTAAGGTAAAAATTGCCTTGACAGTGCTATCAATTCGTCTTTCCTCACCACTCCTGCTGAGCTATTAACTTAACAATAGCATCGACCAATAATAATTAAATAATTTAATAATTATTAACTTAGTGCTATTGACCAATAATGTCAGAATCTGTCTCGACTAATGGGAAATGTAACTGACCAAAATTTAAGATTCAGTCAGCACATCCAATGAGCAGTAAAAATGAAAAGTACTGTGAACTACAACTTGTTTTACAAAGTAAAATCTTTTTTAACACAACTAGTACGTAAGAGCAAGAGATAAAACTGCAACATTTTCAAGTACTTGATTCAAAGGAACACGCTTCTGCCATAATGAAAACACTAAAATGTCTTAATTAATTGGAGCTAGATAATTTAACTGCACCTCAGCACCTCTAAATTGCATATGACATCCTCTACAGACCCCCCCCCCAAAATGACCATCCACAACCCATTTATTAAACCAATGCACACACTACACAGAACTATGCTCACTAAATGAATACATAATATTCATTTAAACATCTATTAATCATAACAATCATTGTCTATACACAGTATATGTTGCTATACTTTGAAACTTAATCCGAGCAAATATCCCAGAAATTTTAGCCCACTCAGAATTTGAAATGTCAGTAAATACATACCTCATCCTGTGTGTGTGTGTGTGTGTGTGTGTGTGTGTGTGTGTGTGTGTGTGTGTGTGTGTGAGTGTGTGTGTGTGTGTGTGTGTGTGTGTGTGTGTGTGTGTGTGTGTGTGTGTGTGTGTGTATATGTGAGTGTGGTTGGTTTCTCCCTGGTATAAGCCTCATATAGTGTTAGAATATGCTTACTATAAAAATTGGCGCTATCTCCTCAATGGCACCAGTATTCCATTAAGGGATGCCCTGAGGGCGACACACTAGTATCTGAATGTAAATCTTTGGCTTTCTACGTCTTATACTTGCTTTAGCTTGGATTCTCTACTGCATTTCCTGAACTTTTACTTTTTGGATTCTTTTTTTTTTTTTTTTTTTTTTTTTTTTTGCTGTGTTATCTGCTTCTGCTTCTAAATTACCGTACACACAAAAATATCTGAGAAGGCTCATTAGCAGGGAGTGAAAGCACCCTTTCTGTCAACAATTTAATCTCACAGAAAACACCTCTCATCACTACAAATTCCTGGTATTCTGACAACAAGAGGCCCATAAAAGACAGCACAATTCTCATGGCACAAATGTAACATTTTGATATGATATGCCTTGTATAAATAGGCGCCAATGAGGCTCTTTAGTATTCAATCCCTGTTACTCCTTAAGAGACTTAACTCCTTGCTTCCTTTCAATAAGAAGTGAAAAAGAGAAACACATTTTTTATCAATAATAATGACCTGAAATAAGCTTGCATTTTAGTGTATATTTTTATAGCTTTTGTAAACAGGGGAAACAAGGGACAGCAGAAGGCATAGGATTCTTTAAGCAAATTATGTGGATTTTCTTCTACCAACTACACATACACACACACACACACACACACACACACACACACACACACACACACACACACACACTTCTACATGCAAATTAAATGGGCTTTTTCCACCAATGATACACTTACACACAGACACCCTTCCCTTCGCTTTAAGTCCAATCAAGCCAGTTGCCTATGCCACACCTCTCCAGCTAAAGCATTTAAAAACCATGTTACTATTGCTTGATCTGAAGAAGTCTTGTAATAAATAAAAGCATCCATTACAATTATTTTCAATAAAAATCTGAAAAAGGATCCTTTGCTGTGGAGTTTTATTTTAACCTGGAGTTTAGGAAGCTTTCACTTTTTGTTCAAAATTTAACATCTGGTCATTGTCTTTCATCTGTCACTTGGCATATCCATCTTCTGCTTTTGCATTTAGCCTGGAGGACTACCATGGTCTCCCACGAGGTTTGAATTGCCAAGCCCAGGGTTTATGTCATAAGTACATATATGCTTAGAATCCCTGCCTAGCAGTGAATTATCTTCTTCCTGTACATTATAACCTCATACAGCTTGTTTCTAACCAGAAAAAGACACTCTGTCTTGTGCATAATCACCCACATTGTTCTAGACTTAATACAATTGATCATACCTTAATGTATTTTAGCTGTTCCTGTTCTTTTGGGCTTACTGAACATATTCATTGCCAAAAGCCAACACTAAGTGCACCACAGATACTGAACCACATCTGATGAAGTGGTTTTACTCTTTCATAAATCCATGTGAGCTATTTTCTTTTTTTTTCCTCTCAAAAGCCTCCTTACCACCTGCTTCAAGACATCCTGGTTGCGGTTAACCTATTACACTGTGTGGAACTGTACATAAAATCTGCCAAAGCCCCTGCTGTCACCTTTAGGAAGGATGTCGCAAGAGATGACATATATATATATGGAAGTGCGACTCTCATTTTAAAAACACTTAAATGGGTTGAGCTCTTTTAAGCACAGATCTTTCTTTTACATAAAAATGGGATCTGGAGTAGGGACTTCATTTGTCAGCAACCTGTGGGTCTTGGATCCGATATCGGATCCGAGCTGGCAACTATTTATACAGCTATGGATCCGAGCTCCTAGCTCCTCCCCTCACCCATAATCCCCTGCCAACCCCAAATGACCTCAGATCTAGTTTGCCGCTCTAGAGTGTGTCAGCTGGATTTTGAGCTCCTGGCGATTATTGAGATAAGTGTTCCCTTTTATCTCTTTAGCCTTTTTTTCTGTCAGTTAATTAGTGTGTGTGTATTAGGTTTCCCTCTAGTCTGTTAATTTTTAAAATTTTAGTGTTTACCCTCCCCTCACTGGTCGTTAGAGTGTGATTGTGTGTGCTTGCATTTGGGGCCTTGTGTGTTTGTTGTAGTTTACTTAGTTTTGGGATATGTCAGAGGCCCCAAAGCCTATTTTTTCTAAATGCACCAAGTGTGGCCATAAGCTCTCTCTGGTGGATGGCCACACACGGTGTGTTCGGTGCCTTAGGGTTGAACACCTGTCCTCGGGATGCACCATTTGTGCAGCGTTCAACCCCAGGGCACTGAAGGAGCGGAGGTCGAAGCTGGTCCTGGCGTGACATTTGCCCCCGGAGTTGGCTTCGGCCTCCGCTACTCCCGTGGCACCTCCTCAGCCTGTGGTGGTGGCCACTCCTGCCCCCCTTCCTCTGGCCGGGATTCAAACTCCCACTAAGGTGCTGGAGGACAGGGAGGCCAGGAGGGAGAAATGGAGGGAGAAGCACCACAAGCGGTGGGCTGAGGCCTCCGCTTAGGCCCCCGGCTAAGCGGGCTTCTCCCTCCACGGCTTCCAGGTTTCCTCCTCCTCAGCTCTGATCACCTTGTTTCACCCCAGGGCCTGACGAGGAGGAGACCCGATCTCCGTCGAGGTCATCGAGGCGGCACTCCAGGCCTGCCTCGATGGCCTCGTCAAGATCCACTTACAGCCTGTCTGATGCAGACTTGGACTGGATGATGAGAAGGTTCATCCAGGCCCAGCTGCAGATGGGAGTGCTCCTGCCTCCCCCCCCCCCCTTTGGGGGGGAGCTCGACACCCTTTTTTGCTCCGATAGCTCCTTCTCCGACCCGCTTTCCAGGTTCGGAGTGCTTGGAGCCGAGCAGCGTTGGAGCCGGGGATGGGTCGGTGCTGACAGTACTGGGTACTTCTGATCTGACCCTGCCCTCGAGTCTGTCGGTTCCATCTTCAGATCCGACCTCTCGGAGCCGTGGCCCGAGCTTCGGATCTGAGGGATTCAGTGTGCCTTCAGCTCCGTCCAGGTCGGAGCACACTGGTCCCTCGGATCCGACGCTCTCGGCGCTGGTTCTGATCCCTTCATCGGATCCGAGTGGGAGTTGGCTCTTGGAGCCCAGGGAGGGTGGCTCCCCCTCGGCCTTCGATGTAGTGGAGAGGGCTCTGTCGAGAGCATCCAGACCTCCAGCCCTTGTCTCGGTTTCGCTCTGCACTCCCTCTCTGCTGGGTCAGGCTTCCATCACCCGGCCACAGGGACAGCCTGCTTCAATGTCCCAGGTTGTTCCTTTGCAACAGGACATTGCTGGTGAGACCTCCTCGGACAGCCCCCCCGAGGAAGTGCCTCGCAAGCATAAGTGTAAGAGGAGGCACGTGGACTCCCCCGAGTCCTTAACAGAGGACACGGACTTGGATGAAGGGGAAGGCTCCCCAAGGTCACCCCCTGAGGATGTCTCCTTTGGAGACATCATGGAAATGCTCAGGCTCGGGGGGGGTGGTCTGCCCCCAAGGCTTCCTCCGACAAGTCTGTGTTCCTGGAGGCATTCGAAGCAGGCCCGTCTACCTCTTAGGTGTCCCCTCCGGCCGACCCCCTGGTGGACCTTGTGACCACCAGGGCATGGAAGGAGCCGGACACTGTGGAGCCAATCTCTAAACACCCTGATAGGATCTTGAGCCCCCCCCGCAGACCAGCCCCACTGGAGCAAGGGTCCCCCTGTAGATGCCATGTTGATGGTGGCAGCCACTAAGAGGGAACTAGCTCAGGAGAGCCCCTCGGTCCATCCTCCGAGCAAGGAGTCCTGCTTGATGGATCGCCTTGGGAAGTGGGTATTCAGTTCAGCGACCTTCTCAGTAAGGTCTATGAACTACATGGCACACGTCATCAGGATGCAGTGGGATCTTATTAAAGAATACGCTGCTTCCCCCACCGGAGTCCATGTCGCCGGAGAACAAGCAATTGTACTCCACTTGTATGGCCACTCTGAGATCTATCTCTAATACCTCTATGCAGCTGTTGTCTCATGCCACTGAGGGAACTGCTAGAGCTAGCGGAGCGGGCCTAGTTATGAGATGCCAGGCTTGGCTCCGACATTGTGACTTTGCGGAGCCCTTCAAGGCATCCTTTGCGAATGCCCCCTTTGATGGTTCTGCCTTGTTTGGCAAGACCGTTCGTGAGACACTTGTCCAGAGCGAGAAGGACGGGAAGACATTGTCTGCCGTCGGAGTCCGCTTCTCTGCTCCCCAGAGGTCCTTCTCCAAAAACTAAAAGGGACAGAAGAAGATGTGGTTCCAGAAATCACAACATTCCCAACCTGCTCCGGACAATCAGTCCTTCCATGGCAGAGGAGGGCAGGGAGGACGCCGTCCTAGAGGCAGAGGGGCCCCGAGAAAGTTTAGGTCCAGAGAATCCTTCTTTGATCGGCCCACACAACAGCCCTGAAGGGTTGCCCGACTGCTCCACTTTGGAGGCAGTCGGGGGGGCACTTCTCGAGGCGTCTGGTGGCATGGGAGTCCATCACGTCAGACTGCTGGGTGCTTCGGATTATATCCAGAGGTTACAAAATCCCTATGCAACATATTCCCAGATTCAGAAACCTCCCCGAAGTACCACCCGATCAGAGGGAGGCTGCAGCCGCAGAAATCCAGCAGCTGCTAGAAAAAAGGGCCATCCAACCCGTCCCCCCAGACCAGCTCGGATTAGGGTTTTACTCCAGGTTCTATCTGGTGCCAAAAAAGATGGGGGACCTCAGACCAATTCTAGACCTTTCCCTCTTGAACCTGTCGGTAACCAAGGAGAAATTCCGAATGGTCACTCTTCAATCCATTCTCCCCCTGTTGCGGGAGAATGACTGGATGTGCTCAATAGACCTCAAGGATGCGTACTACCACATTTTAATGGACAGATGATCCAGGAGGTTTCTCCGTTTCCATCTGGGAGTCAGCCACTATCAGTTCAGGGTCCTTCCCTTTGGCCTCACCACAGCCCCCAGGGTGTTCACCAAAGTTTTAGCAGTGATAGCGGCACACCTGAGACTTCAGGGAATGCAGGTCTTCCCGTACCTGTTAGGCATCGCGATCAATATGGACAAATCCTCCCTTGCTCCGACACAAGTGACAGACTTCATAGGGGCCAGATTAGATACGAGAAGTCTGTGATCCTACCTCACTTCGGAACGACTACAGAATCTGAGATTACATGTGCGGGCCATCCTCCAATCAGAAGCTCCACCGGCGGAATTGGTCCTAAGGGCACTGGGCTCTATGGCAGCAGCAATAACGCTCCTTCCATGCGCTCACCTAAACATGAGGGTACTACAGTGGACCCTCCAAGTAAAATGGTCCTTTCAGCTTCTTCCTCTCAATCACCCTATCTCTATCATCAAGGCTTGCAGGAGGGCCCTGTTATGGTGGCTTCATTCCCCAGACCTCCATACAGGCCGCCCCTTCTGCGCCCCACCTCCTCTCGTCACGGTGACCATGGACGCTTCTCGCCTCGGGTGGGGGGGGGGCATTGCTCAGGCAGAAGGGTCCAAGGCACGTGGAATGACACAGAGACCTCTCTGCATATCAATGTTCTGGAGATGAGGGCGGTGCTGTTAGCGTTGCAAGCACTTCACAACCTTCTTCCCATAGGAACTATTGCGATACAGACGGACAACATGTCAGTTGTCTGGTATATCAACAAACAGGGGGGAACCAGGTCTTATCCTCTCTGCCGAGAGGCCATGAGGGTGTGGGAATGGGCGATCTCCACCAACCGCTTTCTGATCGCAACGCACATTCCGGGACGGTCCAACATTCTGGCGGACAAACTCAGCCGCACTATTCTTTCCCCTTACGAGTGGTCTCTCAACTCCCGAGTAGCGAAGCGGATTTTTGCAAAATGGGGGCAACCCTGCTGCGATCTCTTTGCCTCTCCCTCAAATACAAAATGCGACAGCTTCTTCGTGCTGATTCCCCCACCAGGGGAAACCCCGAGAGACACTCTAGTGCATGCTTGGCCACCCGGTCTACTTTATGCCTATCCTCCTCTACCCCTGATGCTAAAGATGTTACAGAAAGCCTCTCGGTTGGGGAGCAAAATGATCCTCATTGCCCCATTCTGGCCTCGGCAAACTTGGTTCCCTTACCTGTGGTCTCACTTGGTGAATTCTCCCTGGATTCTAGATCCCAGCCCAGATCTAATATCCCACCCATCAGGCTTACTGACCCCGAACCTGGACAACCGGAAGCTAACAGCTTGGCTGCTCCAGTTCCACTCTTAATCAGGACTCCCGGTATCTCTTCACCAGTCAAAGCCATCTTAGTGGCAGTGCATAAGCCTTCCACCAGGAAAGTTTACCGCAGTAAATGGAAGCCCTTCTCCGTCTGGGCGGAACACCATAATTTGGACCCCTTCACTGCTCCACTAACATCCATTTTGGACTTCCTTACCGGACTTTTTCAGCAAGGGGCAAGCTGTTCGACAGTCAAGGTACAATTGGCAGCCATCTCCCATTACCATGTAGGACACGAGACAGGTCCTTTGATGTCAGCTAAACTATGTAAAACCTTCCTCAAGGGTACTTTTCTGCTCAGGCCCCCTATCAAAGAAGCCGTACCCCCTTGGGACCTATCACTAGTTCTTCAGGCCTTAACTGCTTCTCCCTTTAAACCAGCTGCCTCGGCTGATCTTAAATACCTGTCTTGGAAAACAGCATTCCTGGTAGCCATCACTTCAGCGAAAAGAGTTTCGGAACTTCAAGCTCTGTCCGTAAAACCCCCTTACTTGGTTTTTCATCAGGATAGAGTGTACCTCAGGACCAATCCATCCTTCCTACCTAAGGTGGCTTCAGAAACCAATATCAATCAGTCCATTAACCTACCTGTTTTCTTCCCTAATTATCAAAATAAAGGAGAGTACAAGCTGCATTCTTTAGATGTGCACAGGCAGCTGCGTTTCTATATTCATAGGACTGCTGGTCACAGACAATCTGATTAGATGTTCATCTCCTTTGCCAAATTCAGTTTGGGTAAAGCTGTTTCGATGGTCACCTTATCACGCTGGATATCCAAATGTATCCTTCTAGCTTATGAGACTTCTGGGAGGCCCGCACCTCAAGGGGTTTGTGCACATTCCACTCGCTCCTTATCTACTTCTGCTGCATTCAGATCTAGAGTCCCCTTGGATGATATTTGCTCGGCAGCCACGTGGGCCTCATCTCATACCTATATCAACCACTACAAACTGGATGTCATTTCCAGAGGGAGAGCATCCTTTGGCTCCGCAGTGTTCCGGAACATCCTTCCATGATGGCCGCCCAAGATTCAGGTAGCTGGGGACTCTGTCCCACAGGTTGCTGACAAATGAAGTCCCTACTCCAGATTAAGAAGTTATGTACTCACCATAACGTTCCATCTGAGTAGGTGGTCCCCCTGGCCTTCAGAAGAGTTGGTTTGGTGGTATTATCCTGCCCTTTCCTGTTGGGATACCTTTTTCAGGTATATGTAGGAGGGCAAACTTGATCTGAGGTAATTTGGGGTTGGCAGGGGATTATGGGTGAGGGGAGGAGCTAGGAGCTCGGATCCATAGCTGTATAAATAGTTGCCGGCTTGGATCCAATATCGGATCCAAGACCCACAGGTTGCAGACAAATGAAGCCACCTACTCAGATGGAATGTTATGGTGAGTACATAACTTCTTATTCCTAGACAGTGCTTTTTCCTTCTCTATGGCATCACTTCATCTTCATGTGGTTGCTAATGGTCATCACAGCATTAGACCAATAGCTGTGCTTGTACCTGTTCTATTTCTCCACCAACCTGCCTACGCCTTCCTTTCTGTCACTATTTCTATTGCCTAATTCCTTTCTGTTGCTCAGGCTAGCCTAGTCTAGTGCCCCCCCCCCACTCCACCATGTCATCCAGTTTCTTCTTACCACTGACAAAGACTGGCCATCTGGAATTTATTGTTACCTCTATTTAATTTATGTTTGCTAATTAATTTATTTTTCTGCTTAGAATGCATCTGGTACTTGCCTATTTTTATTCTTCAGCATTGTTTCGTCTGTTTCTATTGCTATATGTCTTATGTGCTGTCCTTATGATTTAAGAAAACAGAAAAATAGTTTGGTTGAAACACTTAAGAGTCAGCTGAGTGTGTCCCATATTATTCCACAAATGTAAGCTGCAGGAAATGCCTAGCAGAGGTAGCTGTTCATATGCACAATGTACCATGAATCTTAGTGGTGGCCACAGGAGGTCATGTTTGGCATAGAATCAGCACCTACCTTGCATCCCGACCAACAGCTCCTTAGAGATTGTCTCTAACTCATTCCCTCCAGTACAGCTTTTTTGTGTGTGTACTTTTAACTCCCAGTTGGTGTGGCTTGAGCCTTTAACAAATGAAGTTATCACCTTACAATTCCAACGAATACCCATTGACAGAGGTCAAATATCAATACAATTGTGTTTGCCATCATGTATGCTTCAAGATAAAATATTGTGATGCATTGTATGTAGCATGGTTTTGGAATTATTAATGTAAATATGAACAAGCAATATTTGATGCCTAGAGGCACAGTAGGAGTTAACTGCAGAAATGCCTGGAGGTGCACTCGGCTGTAATGAGCTAAGCAACACTATGCTTTGTAACCCACTCCATTTTGTTTTGCAATCACATTCATAAGCAAAGAAACACACACATCAAAAGAGAATAATGTGTCAGTTCTGAATGATAATATCTGTATCCTGTTTAACATGTGAGCTTCATACTGGACAATAGATCAACAAAACATGAATAATCATGAGGGGAATGTTCTTGAGCTAGTAACAAAAACTTTTTTTTACAAGAAAGGTTTAACAAAAAATTGTTAACAGGTTTCCATTTCAGGATGATCTCTTACAAGATGCCTCATTAGTTACTAACCGGCAATGAAGCTGGAAATATCTTCAAAAGGTTCATGTAAGACATTTTTCAAGTTAGCAGTTTACTCTTACGCTTTCAAATTTGTGTTGAGCTGCAGAAACATCCCTAAGGCATACTTCAAAATTAAAAAAAAAATGGAACTCATGACAATGGATAATTATGTATTAGTCTGTTTTTTGCCTATATTATTTCAGCTGATGACATAGATTTATCTGATAACCTTCCTAAGATTAAAACATCCAATGGGAGCAAGTCTAACAATCTTGAAGGTGTGAGTATTAATGTACAAAGCAAATTCTTTAGTTTCTGCTGCCTTTGTGTGTTTGAAAATGAAATTCGATGTCTCATATCAGTTTTTCAATGTATGACCCTAAAGTTTTAACTTCAGCCTTGCAAAAAGATAATAATAATTGTGGGTTGTATGTCTTTCAAAACAAGAAATAACTAAACTGTATTCTATGACCATTGAGTCATTCTTGTCAGAAGAAATCCCTGCAATGTTTGAGAAAATAATATTAAAATGCATTTTATTATATACCAAGGAATCAGATAAAGATTGTGCACATTCTAACATTACTGATTATATGTCAAAAAAAGAGTTATATTTTTGCCAGCCATTTCATCCATGTATCCCACAAAGATGATGAAAAGCTTTGCATCTGCCATTTTTGTCTAGTGATATTCAACAATTAGTAGCTGCATTATTCTGGTACCAATGGCTTCAAGTATATATTGCTGAGTAGCTGGGATTTGTTGCACCACACATAATTTCCCTCAGAACATCTTGTTCTTCACCATCCATCCATACATTCATCTACCCATCAGTTTATCCATCCTTCTATCCATGCTCACTAGTCAATGACGTCTATAGTGACCCTGGGAACAGGTGCTGCTATCCATCAAATTTACTAGGCAAAAAGGGAACAGGCATAGATTGATAGACCTTACTTCTGTATCACACACAAGCGTGAGCACACTCACATGCACACACACACACACATACACACACACACACACACACACACACACACACACACACACACACACACACACACACACACACACACACACACACACACACACATCACAGGCATACCTAGGAGCAATGTAAATTCAACAATCCACCTGCCACATGTGTTTGGAAGGTGGGTTGAAACTGAAGTACTTATTGAAAACCCACAGAAAATAAAAAGGATATGCAGACTCTAAGCAGAAGGCAATCCAGCAAAAAATTGAACAAGAGATGACAATGCTACTCACTGCTCCACCTTACCACCTTGTTCTTTACCATACTTAAAAACTTCAGTTGTCCTGCTGTGAATGGCAAGATATGTTCTCTGCAAGTATGGGCACAAACATGACCTCTTCCTCCATCACTTTTGAGGCTATCAGGCTCTGGAGACCATTGAGGTCAGACATATTTTTCAAGGTTTATTTTAAAACTCTGATAGTGTTTATCAGAGTTAACATCATTATCCCCTATAATGGATTGTGAAGTCTGTGTTGCAGATCTTATGGATTGTATGCTTCCCATCTTGCATTCTTCCAGACAGCCACTCAGAGCTGCTTATTCATCTTGCCTGTGGACATTTAACCCCCCCCCCCCTGCTTCTTTTGTAGTGTCATATCTGAATCTTTGTCCTATTCATATTGATCCAGTAAATCCCTGTCTAGCAAGATTGTGCAAGTTTTAGACTGTGAGTTGATCACAGCAATGAACTGTATGATAGAAAAAGCACAGAACATGCATATAGTGGATGTCCGTAAAATAAAAAAACTTCAGGCAAAAATGTTAATGAAGAAACACAGCAGTATGTACCACATAACCTATTTCTGCAGAATTATTCCTTCTATGCAGAAGTTACAGGAATTATATCAACTAGATGTACCATCATCTAAAATGTGCATGTAGGAGCCTGATGACTCTGTATGTAGCCAAACTGCAGGATCAATGCCAACACAACTTTCTGTACAGAGTGAGATTAAATAAATCCAAATCTTGTCTAACTGTGGTACATTAATAGGTACATTCTGAGGTAGAGCTGCCCCCTCCCACCCACGGAAATGGTGTAGTAACCCTTGACCATGGCCATACATAAACAGGAAAACTGACACTAGTGCATTGAATCCTTTGGCTCAAAAGGAAGGCCAGCACTGTTATGTCCTGGGGTTGCTTACTGTAGGCCTATGGTGAAGAATGCCATCTGTGTATGTCCAACATTGTATGTCACTCCAGTCATTAAGTGAATGGTGCCCACCTAAACGGACAGTTGTGGGAAAGGACATGAACATGTTTTTTTACATATATCCATCTTTGTTTGCATTAGTGCAAGCACTGTTTAAAGTGCAAGTTCTCCAACAGCATATTCCCATTAGCAGCAAACCTAAAACCCCTTCCAACAACCCTGCCCCCACACTACACCTAAAGCCTAATTCCACAAGTAAACTGAAATGCACCACCATAACTGTAATGACTTCAAAGTTTGGGTGCTGTGTGCACTCATTACAGTACAATGCTAATCGCATAATGTCACTGCATTCAGTCATTAGACTGACAGACATTAGTAGTACAGTTACATATATGCATTCCTTTCTAAAACGGAGGTTCAAATTTGTTTTCAGGCAATTACATTTGCTATTAAAACAACTTCAGATTAAATAAATACATTAGAACTCAGCTTACTCCCCTGTAGTTGAAAGTCATAGCAAATTATTTACTCATATAAGTAAATTGAAAGGGATGGAGTGATCACCCAGTCACAGGATGCAGTGAATATACATGCTGAAAAAGTGTACAGATTTAATAAGCTCTGCAAATCGACTTGAAGAAAATTTGTGCAAACTTATATCTAACAAGTATAGAGAATGGCTGAGTGGAAAAATATTCAAAGCTAAGCATGACAGCCATATAACTGAAAATAAAAACAGCATTATAAACAAGGCATGCCAGAGTGCTACAGACATAAAAGGAAGCATTCTTTAATATATGTGCTGCCGCTAATAATCAGAAATTCAGGTTTCATAGAACCAGATAATGTACTTCTATGTTTCCTAAGCACAAAGGAAACCTAGCCCCTATCAGTCCTGTTCAACAGGGTTCTATACTTGGGACAGCTCTTTATTCAGATTTTTCTGTTAATATATAAAGTGGTAATGAGACTATGAGTAAGAAAATACACAGTTTTCAAAACTGTGTTTATCTAATTGCTTAAATATACAATGCCAAAATTCTCTAGAGTGGTCTACAAAAGACAGATGTGATGTAGTAAGTGTGACATCATGGGAAGTGACAAAAAGTTTATATTCCAAAAATAAATGGTTATCTTATAATATGACATCATCACTAAAGACATTAGAAAAAAATTAGCTCAATCATTGTGTTTATGTACCAAAGTACACCCTATTCAATTCTAGAAAGCATGTCAGATCATATTAGACAGACCATAGAAACACTGATCCCTCACTGATATAACCCATTACTTAACACAACACTGTTCTGTAGTCTAAAATGTAAGGTACAGTTCATTACCATAAAAGGAATAGCAAGACTTGAAATGTTCAGAAAAGCTTTGTTAATCATGAGTTTTGGATAACAGGATAATAGGAAATACAAAGCCTAGTGGCCACTTACTCCTTGCCAGTACCTACCTTAAACATTACCTCCTTTTTCAAGCATGGTTAGGACAATCAAGCCAATGCTAAACTTGTGAATACCCATTCAGTTATTTAGGTCCTGTGTGAAAGATTATAATGTATTCCCCCCAGCTTAATTTGTAGTGGTAGCCTATTCCAAAGGTGGGGAAGGCATTGTATAATGAATCGCTCTTTCCACTATGTCGAGTGTATTTGCTGATGTAGGTTTACACTTCTAGTCTTATACTTAGTGTGATTGTTTGATTTATGGAGATACACGAGATCCTGGTCTTCTAGGTCTGTAATAGCTCAGAAGGCAAAGACACAATTCACCCTTCAGGAACATATAGGACACTGAATAAAGGGATAGTGTTTCTAGTCTTTATTGGTAGCTTAGAATTCTTAAGGCAGTGATCTATTTAGTTAGGAACCTCTGGGGTCCTTCCAGTTGTTTGATATGTCTATTGAGGTGCATCCTAAAGGGTGTATTGTATTATATGATATGCCAAATCAATGCAGAATATAAGGGCATAATGACTTGTTTAGATCTTTATGATATTCCTTTTGCAATCAGCTGTGCTATGTAGAAGGACTTGCAGACCACTGTAGCAATAGGATGATGAAAGGAGAGAGTATTGTCAACCCATGTTCCACAGTCTCTAACTACATTCTCATTTTGAAGCTGGTTGTTATCTATGCTATAAGCTGGGTGGAATGGGTTGTCTACAAAACATGACAATATTGCACTTTTTTTGCATATAATTTTAGCATGTTATTCATAGAGTAGGTATTGACAAGTTTAAGCTCATCCTGGAGGGCATGGGTGTCAGAGAGTTCTTGACAAAACTTTCAGTTTACTATCATCCAAAAACGTGGTTAATCAGAGACCTTACTTTGTGATCTGGAGATCTGAAAAGTAGATACTAAACAGCAGAAATCCTAGTACTGTGCCCTGTGAAATCCCCTGGTCACCTTTACTCTCTGCACCTGCTACCCTCACTTTGTAGATTCTATCAGTTTGGTATCCATTTTACTACATAGGGATCTATTTGAAGTATATTTAGCTTGAGTATTATGCTAGCCTGAGGAATGGTAGCAAATTCTTCGGCCTTGTCAAAGTATGCTTTTAAAGCAATTAACCAGATTAACCAGACAGGATCTACCTGTGGCTAACTCAAACCGTTGTGAGTGGAGCCAGATAAGATTTTTAATATTAAACACTTTAACTGTCTCAAAGTTCACTGAAATGTATAAAAAACACAAACCTTGTGGAAATGAAGGAAAGCAGCAAGTTCTTGTTTCACAGCAGAAATAGTCGATATAACTCCAGCAGTATTCAGCAAGATATTGATTTAATTCCAGCAGGGAAATATTAACAATCTTCCAGCAAACATTGATTAAAAACAGTAGTGAAATATCCACATAACAGCAAAACAAAAAAGTTATTTAAGCGCTTTTGTTCATTCACTATTACATTGCAAAGTTGAACTTCATCAGTAATACAAAGAAATAACTGAAGATTGTGAATATTTCACTGCTGCAATTAAATCAATATTTTGCTGAATACTGCTGGAGTTATATCAATTATTTTCTGTTGTGAAACAAGTACCTGCTGCTTTTCTTCATCTCCACAAGATTTTTAAGATCATAGCTAATCAGGTCAGTAATGATATGTTCCATGGCTTTGCAAGTGAGACTTGTCAAACTGATGCTTGTATAATTTCCAGCGTTAATGTTGAGACCATCCTTGTGAAGTGGAATCATGGCTGCTGTGTGCCAGACCTCAGGGACACAAACAGTGACTAGCCTCAAGTTTAATAGCATAAGGGGTCTCTGCCAATGCCTGTTTAGTACTATTTATACACCAGCCAGATATATTGTTAGGTCCCATATAGGGTGTATTTTTAATTTCGGAAAAAGCATATTTGGAATATGTTTTTAGTGATGACAGGGGTATATAAGTTTGTAATGAATTAGCTCGTTAGTATTTTGGCAGTGTCCACTGGATCAAAGTTGGTAATGCCACCTTAAATAATTACCGAGCAGTCTTGGTGTTATTTATTGTTTCCTGACATAGCTGAAGAAGGATTTGTAATTACCCCTAGCTTCTAATGCTGGTGATCAGGGGCTGCTTTAGTTTTCCTAATGATATTTTTTTAATTCTTTGACAATTCCTTGATGTTAACTTTGATTCAGTGGTCATTTGTCCTGCTGTATACTTTGTGGAGATTTTATTTTGCTGTATTATTTATTTATATATGTGGACCACCGGAATGGTTTACCCTTAAAGTTTCCCTTATATTGAGATCTGGATGGGATGACTAGATTTTTGCACTTCTCTAGGTGAGCAAAGTTTTTTTTTTGTAATATGGCTACTTGCTGTATCAAAGTTTTGAGGGATACATATTGATTATATGAACATTTGCAGACTTCATCATAAAATTAGAGATTTGTATGCTTGAAAACCAACTCCATGCCAATGAAATCCATTAGTTTTGAGATTTTAAAGATAAAGGTTGCCACTTCATTATCAAACTCAATCGGGGACAAAAATACCAGGAGAATTGACTTACAGACTCTATACTTGCAAAACCAAGGTCTAGGATATTTTAACTTCTAGTGACTTTGATTATCTGGTCTTTGGAATTTTGGTGTATTAAAGATTAAGTGCAAAGGTTTTCTTTTTTTTACCATTCCTTTCTGTGATAATTACTGTATGCCACATCTTGAAAAGCAGGCTTCCTTATTCTATAATGTCTAGTATTTTCTTTGGTTACTTTAGTGGACCTTTATTTATTAAGTTTAATAAACTTGTATTTCTATTTACTGCATGCTGAGCAACTGTCCAATTACTTCATGATTCCATGTCATCCAGTCTCACCTGCTGATGATATATTAAAGGGGCCAGAAACAGTTCTATGGGGGTTGTCGTGTTTTATGTAGTCTGCAGCAGATTTTATTACAAAGTAAACAGAATGCACTACAGCCAGCTACTCAGCAAGACAATAAATCAATATATTCAAGTGAAAGGTAACAAAAGTATAATGGAACAGGAAAATATTCTTAGTAAAGTGTATAGTTCTTGGCAAACAGTGTAAAAGAACAGATGTAAAACTAAAAAAAAAGGTGTCTACCAATGGAATTACTGATTACTTTAAGGGAAAAACTATGGATTTGTGATTCAAATACATTCCAGATCTGTCCAGAATACCAGTTACAGAAAAAAATAAAGAAAGAAAAGAAGAGAAATCATAGGAGAGTGAAATGTTTTACCAGCTTTGAAAGTTGGTAAAAGAACATATCACTGTTAAACAGACAACAGCATATCTCTCAACGTCTTTGATTATGATACCTGGACAAATCCAAAAATCATGGGAGGATCAAGGCGCAAATGTCCTGGTAGGAAGAAAGACTTTATGCTGTGTTACATCAACTCATGTTTTGGTTTCCTAGAAGAAATCTGAGTATGCATTACAAAGCAGAAATCAGTGACATAAAACGGTTTTGCCGTAAAATACTGTAAGTATCTTGACAAAACTGTCCAGAATGTACCTTGACCACAATGAAGTGTAACAAACTCACTCTATACCCACTATTATATATTTATAATAGTGGGTATAGACTGTTATAAGTTTAAAATAGGATAAGGAATATGATTCATGAACATTGTAGCCTATGAAGTATGGCTGGTATGAACTAGAATGGTGTGCCAAAACCTTTTGTAATCCATAGAGACAACTACACAGTTGAATAATTTCTTGTATGCAGTCTTGACCTATTGTGCTGCCTGAGTACGCAAAGCAAGGGGCACATAGGCAATAAACTTCCCCAAACACACACACAAGGACTGGATGGTACATGATACAGAGATAATGCACTAACTGCATAAAAGCTGCTGTGAATAATAATATAAGCTAGGAAACCAGAACTGTGTACCCTGTAGATGGTATAGTACTCTAGCAGCACAGATCTCCTTTCTCTGCTTCTCTACTGCTCACCAATTTTTCTGTTTATGTATTGCTCACCAAACAGATGCCTACTAGCTTTTAATCCTCTCTGGCAACTAAATATGGTCAGGGGAAAGCTTTGCTGGGCTAATGTTAGAATACTTATTGTGGCTGGCTACCACCTATGTGTTTGTGTTAACAAAGCTGAAATACTTTACCATGGCCCTTATTTTATTTTGTTTTAATTGTATTTTATTATACATTTCAAAAATAAGGCATTATGCAACTGGAGTACAAAAAATAGAGTGAAGAAGGCACCTCAGCCGAAATGCTGGTGTATGCTCACACGTTGCTGCCAAAATTTAAAAACGAATAGTCCCAAGGTCCATAAACGTAAAAAGAATTTATTGACACATAAAAATACAAAAAGTAACGTCGACCTAGGTTTCGTTCATATATCGAACTTCATCAGAACAACATACTAGAGTGAAAAACTTCTTTAAATAACCAAACCATCATCACTAAGTGATATCTATTATTCAATTAAAATACTTAACAATTGCTTAAAGGAACCTTGGAAAAAATCAGATATATAACTTAGAGCTAATTTTAAAGGCAGCTAAAAACTTCACTAAAATGTATCTATACTTGTCCTACCCATATATTTGTATATGAATGCATGGATAATTACATTATGTGAATGTGTGATTGACAATAAATAATTTATATATGTTTTTGTATAAAAAATGGTGATAAATACATATATTAATCATAATAATATTATAATCCATATGAATAAAAAAGTAAATTTGATATATCATATATGATACATATAATATAATTTAAATACACATTTGAAATTATTATTATGCAACAGGTTGTTGAAGAACTCAAAAAACCCCAAAAAAACCCCATACGCGATGAAATAAATCCACAATAATACAATTCATATAAGCCATACAAAAAATTATTATTATTATTAAAAGATAATGTAAATAATGAATTATTAATTTAAAAACCCCTCTATAAAAATAAGTACATCTGTACATAAATAAATAAATATAATACTAGTAATACATACTTATATAAATATATCAATTAATAAATAATAATCAAGTAAAATATTAATAAATATTGTTGATGAACAATATGTATTCTATATGTCAACAGTAATGCCACTTATATATGTATATTACAATTAATCAAATCAATACCCTTTAATATTTTTCATTCTTAATATAGGCTTAATGCTAATAAGTTCATTAAGTCCAGGGTATTGATGAGCATTTAAAATAATTTGCATCCGCAGTTCTAAGACATCCAGATTATATTTCGTAATCTTACCCTGAGGGTCTAACAATTGGTGAGAAACACCAAAAAACTTAAAACTATGATCTCCATATTGATTTACATGCCTAGCTAATGCATTTGTTAATTTTTTATTCTTGATATCTAATAAATGCTCTCTAATCCTATCTCTCAAATGCCTGCTAGTTTTACCAACATAGAATCCTTCACATTGTTGACACATTGCAATATAAACAACATTAGTAGTATAACAATTAATATTTTGACTGATGTTGATGTTATGTTTATTTACTATCACATTTGTACCTGTAGGTATCAAGTGCTTGCATGTGGAACACCTACCACATTTAAAATTACCCGGAGGTTTATGTGAAAAATTATTTTCTTTAACATTCAAACTTTCAAACATATCCCTAAAGGATATGTCTTTCCTAAATACAAAAGTAACTTGTCCTTTAAAAATTTCTCCCATTGTTTTATCACCAGTTATCAAATTCCAATTTTTATCAATTATATCCTTTATACTACATGATGTATTATTATATGTCGTGATATACAATGGAATATTGTTACTTATATATTTCTTCAAATCGACCTGTTGGTCCTTGTGGTAGTTAGTCAATGTCTCACTATTACTACTCAATAAAGCTTTATAAATTCCAGTATGTCTTTTACCTATCACTTCTTTTGCAATATTCATACAAAAATCTCTAGGATACCCCCTATTTAAAAATAATGAAATTATATATTCTATTTCATGTTTGAAGTCCACCTCCTCACTAACAATTCTTGCTGCCCTCACCATCTGGCCTTTAACCATGGCCTTTTTCTGGTGGTGAGGGTGCCAACTATCATAATGTAAATAAGAATTTGAGAAGGTGGACTTCCTATATATTTTAGATACAAGTTTCTGTTTGATTCTGTCATAATTTAATTGTATATCTAAATAACTGATATTATCCTGGCTAATTACATATGTAAAATTTAAAAACCCTACACAATTATTGATATAATCTAAAAAAGTATTGAGTGCTGTTTGTTCTCCTTTCCAAATGATAATTAAGTCATCTAAAAAGCGACCATAAAACTTAACGTTATTAATAAATAAATCTGAGTTAAATACATAATTCAGTTCCCAATAAGTCAAAACAAAATTAGCAAAATTGGGTGCACACGCTGCACCCATAGCTACTCCACTACTTTGTTTGTAATGTACTCCCTCAAAAAATATATAATTATTTTTGAGAACAATTTCCATAAGTTTAACCATAACGTTAACTTTATTCTGATCGTATAAATTAGTATAATATAATTGCTCCTCTAACCATTCTAACCCCTTATCATGGGGTATAACAGTGAAAAGGTTACATACATCCAATGTAACAAAAAAATCCCCATCTTGAAATTCTATAATCTTAATTTTATTCAAAAGATCCCAAGAATCTTTGAGAATATGAGTAAAATACTCAATACCTGGTTTTAAATGAAAATCTAAAAATTGACTAATGAAATGTGTCTTACTCCGTTTGCCATCCACTATAGGTCTGAATTGTAAATTGTCAAGACCTTTATGTATTTTAGGGATACCAAAAATGCCACTAATGACAGGATATTCATTTTTCAAAAACTGCCATTCTTCTTCATCTATCTCCCCTTGGAATAGCATGTCAAATAATGCATTATCAATTCTATTATATGCAATAAATATCTCATTCCTACTAACCTGCTCATATGTGTCCCCTTCTAACAGGGCATTAATATAAGACACATAATCTTCATAATTAACAATAACTATTCCACTACCCTTATCGGGTTTCATAATTCTGATACCTGGGGTTGTTATTATCTGGTTTAAAATATCTTCTTCTTTTGCAGTTAAATTACGACTTCTATAACATTTTTTATTATTATTTTTATTTTTATTTTTATTTTTATTATTATTATTACTGGTATATTGGGCAAAAACATCCCTAAAGTCGTTTTCTGTTACTTTCTCAAAAAAGGCCACTTTTTCATGCATGGGTGGATTATAAAAACTGGGTTTGGATAATTTACTTACACCTATCTGTCCATTATCCCAGTTACTACTCTGATACAAAACTTTTAAGTTCAGTTTCCGAGTAAATAATTTCAAATCCAATATTGTATTGACCAAATTACCCATCCTGCAGGGTACAAAACTAAAGCCTTTTGAAAAAAGATTGACACATTCATTGTTAAAAACTTGATTAGTGTAATTGTATAGCTTAAAATCGCCTTTGGAATTCGTAACTATTTTGGGTTTAAAAAACAACCTGCCATCACTTTCCTGTGCTTGTTGATTAATCACTTCCAAAATCACATTTTCCACACACACACTTTCTACAATATTATGCATTTCACCTATATTATTACTTTCATTAAATCTATTGTTATCTATATTATCAAAAATTCCTTCATATGAATATATAGATAAATTGCTTAATGCATCATCGTTCTCTGCACATTGACCTACAGAAACATGATCTATAACATTCTCAATAGCATGATTATTAATCATATCACCATCTGTTCGCTGTTGTTCAGATACATTAAGAGGCAAAACAGTCTTTAAATAAGCAATGTCCGTGCTGACAACCTCACTACCATGAATCTCACAATTATCCGAACCAATGTTCTGTGTGGTGATAGAAACATTATACATACACTGACCAGTGTCAATGCAAGATTTTGTTCCACACAAATTGTCACTTTGCGTAATACTATTACAACGGTAACTGAAGCTTGTCATGCTGTTTCCACTATTCATACCCCCTTCCATAACAACTGGTAAATGACTAAAAGAAGTTCCGTTAATTTCAGTAACTTGTAAATATGCTTGCTTAATTGTGTTCGATGCCATAAAAGATATATCATCCTTCTGCATATTAATAACCGCTTGATTGTCATTCACAAACAAAGTCTTATAATTAAATGGTAAGTTTGAATTCTGCTGCTTACCAAATACCTCCAAATGGTGGACGCCAGATCTCCTTTCTCTGCTTCTCTACTGCTCACCAATTTTTCTGTTTATGTATTGCTCACCAAACAGATGCCTACTAGCTTTTAATCCTCTCTGGCAACTAAATATGGTCAGGGGAAAGCTTTGCTGGGCTAATGTTAGAATACTTATTGTGGCTGGCTACCACCTATGTGTTTGTGTAAAACAAAGCTGAAATACTTTACCATGGCCCTTATTTTATTTTGTTTTAATTGTATTTTATTATACATTTCAAAAATAAGGCATTATGCAACTGGAGTAGTTTGGTTTTATTGCATTTCAAAGAAGTGTTCAGATTGGAATTAACTAATACAGTAATCAAATAAATAGCAAAATTAAACAATACTACAACTCAGGAAGGAGCTGAACAAACTTTGCACTGGAGACATTATTAAACCTGTCAACTGAATGCAACTGCAGTTGATATCCATGTCAGATAGAGGGAGAACTGGCTTAAATTGATTTTGCATTGCTATTTATGATCCTTTATGACTATTAAGCTGTTCTTAATTGGGTATTCTTATGTAAGAAATGCCTGCAGAACAAATTATCTGTTTAAAGCTTGGTTATATAGTGTCTGGCCTGAATAATGACAAGTGCAAATTATTTTTATGTATCCATTAATTAATTATAAAACTGAAATTTACTTACAACATAATATAATTTAAAATAGTAAATTAATGGTTTGGTTAGGTTATTTAAGCCATTCTAGAAAAGAAAGGAATGAGTGCAATAAATTAAGACAAAAATATTTTCTGCTTGAACAGTTCTAAGAAAATGTAAGTATTGTTGAATGTATTAGTTAAGAAGTAAAGAAAACTGCATTTCCCATTTGTAGTTTATAATTGTTTAAAGTTATGTTCATTTTTAGTGAAAGACAATATAAGCAATTTTTTTGGACTCTGTGAAATAAAATAAAGCATTTTTGTGATGACGAAGGGCTTTTATGGCTGCATTATTTATGTCACAATGATTTTCTGGGGTTTAGATTTCTTTGCTGCTACATTTTGCAGATCATTCTATTTTAACTATTAGATAATGTTTACATTATTATTTGGAGTCAATATAAAATAATTTATGGTTTGTAGAAGCCAGTACTTGATTGAATAGACATAGATTTAAATCAGTATACAACTACCTACTGATGCCACTTTTTTCATCTTTGTATAGTCCACATTATAATACTTTTAATAGCATTATCATACAAGGTTTGCAAGAAATACAGTTAAGATTAACTGGCAGAAAATGATTATAATATCAAGTGCAGTACAAAAACTTGTAAGATGTACCAACAAGGAAGATAAGTAATTCAACAGCATGTCATACAATGATAAGTAAAGTTGTAGTATACAACAGGTTACAGGTACAGACGGATAGTAATGGGAAGAACTAGTAAAAAGGAATAAAACATTGAGCCAAAGAACAATAGCTAAATGTTCAGCTGGATCATGAAAACAAAGAATGAAGTAAGTAGGCACCAAGACGTTCAAATAAAAGTAAGAATGAGAGAAACTAAATCAGACTTAAAAGAAAGGAAAATGAGAAGAGAAAAGAGAAGAGAAGAGAAGAGATAAAATTACTGGAAGAGAGGTGGGTGAGTGATTATGCCTCAAAATGAAGGAAAAATAAAGATCAGCTGGGGTTCAAGTTAGACACTGCTGAGGATACATAGAAAACAATAAAGCTTGCACAAGTAAAAGAAATAGCATTCCGACAGAATATTATCTAGTCCTGGCTTCCTTCTTAAGCAAAGAAAATATAATTCAATGTCTGATAAATGAAAACAGAAAAGATTTAAGGAAACTCTAGACACAGTATTAGAGGCAAAGGAATACCTGATGTCTAAAGATTTATAGAGATGTATGAGAAATGAGGATGTGGCAATTAAAGTAATATTATATATATATATATATATATATATATATATATATATATATATATATATATATATATATAAATTTATTTATTTAGATTTGTTACCAGGGTAGAGCACTGATCAACATGGACTAACTTCAGATGCAGCTGGGGAGAGGGGTAATTCACATAACAAAGAAAACCATAAGTTGCAATTATTTCAAAAAGTATTAAATTTTACATAAGAAAAATAGAAGAGCAGTTGATAGTTACAGAGAAATTGAATTAGAAATACAATGTTGCAAGAATACTAGAGAATATTAAATATATGAGTTGCTGTGAAATATTAATTATATTACAATACAAAAGGAAGGGAAGGATAAAAGATAGTAGCTGATGAAAATGGAAGGACAGTAAATATCAAAAACTGTGGCAAGAGAGTAAATAGTGTTAAGAGGAAGATATCATGACGATGGTTGAGTCAGTGATATCTTGAGCTACAGGTGTTGAAAAAAATAATCAAATAAGATATTCAGAAAAATAAGTAGGTCGTTGTGAGAGGAAAAGAGAGGATTAGTGAAAAGCAGGAATTATCAAAGAAATTCATCAGCAGACTATATTGTAAAAAGGGAATGACACTCAAAGGAGACATACCAGTAGTAACACTTCTTCATTGAGAAGGTATCATGAAATATTAAAGGAAGAATATAATGAACTAAGTGTACAAAAGTTGTTTTTTTTTTTCTTACTAAAACATTGGTCCACTACATTTGACTTACATGCATTTATGAAATAAAAGAGAGTGAAGCCATATTATTTTCTGAGAAATGCAATAGCAAAGGTGGAAGTTGATATGGTATGAAAATGTAAAAGTAATAGACGTACAATAGAGGTACTTTTAAATTCAGAAAAACTAGCTAAAAACACAGTTGAGAGGCATTCAAATAGCATGTCTAGGAAAACAGATGTAGTAATCAAAAAGTTTTCAAATTCTAAGTGGGAATCATAGGAATATGGACATATAACACATGATAAAATTTAGCAAGTTACTGATAGGCAGATGAGTAGAAAGACATTAAAAGTAGATTTAAAAGTTAAGGAAGTTAGGAAGAACAATAGACAAACTGTGGAGGTGACCATAGTCTCTCTGTACAGAGTTCATAAAGTGAAAATGAGAGCTTCAGGAAACTGATAAATGCTTTAAAGTTCTTAATGGAGACCCTTATTCAAAATCAACTTAATTTAAGAGAATTTGTATGGGTCAAAGGGTTCAAGAGTTTAGTCATACATATTTATGGTACTCAACCTAAATGAAGAATTAATTGAAAACTTTAAAACGTTTGATAAAGTATGGTTTACATTGCATGCAATGGAATAGACAATTGTGTAACTCACATTTAAGGAGAACAGATCAGAAGGGAGCAGTGGATGGCCTACCCATAGTTCTCAAAATCTTAGAGAAAGATCGACAAAGCCTAAAATAATGAGTGGGCACAGGACCAGAATTAGTGACATATTTTAAATGTTGCACTTACTAACTTAGAAATTTGATAGGATAAGAGGACTTACTGTACATTAGCATGCAATGTTTTTAAGTATATGAAGTCTAAAACTCTAATGTTTGTCATTATTTAGTGACTTCAGTACTTAGTGATTTGCTAAAAACATAAATTATATGAGGAATGGACTAAAACTGTGAGACAAAAAGCTGGACAGTTGAAAGGTATCATAAAATATATATAGATTGTATAATAAATAACAAGATTGTGACTTCTATAGTTCATTAAAAATGTTGATAATGCAAATATTTAGGAAACATAGAACACTGGTGAAAATATGGGTCCTTTACTTAATTATGCAAGCTATGAGTTAGTTGCAAAAAGGGACAACATTTATGGAAGACCATATTTCAGTATAATATATTCAGTGAAACTAGCAAAGCAGTTAAGTCAAAACTTGTTCAAGAACCTAATCTCTAAATTCTATTAGACATCATAATTAGTGATGACTGTATTATTTCCTGATCATATATTTGAAGATCTTCAGTAAAAAAGGAATTGCCAAAAATAATTTTGTAATCAATTAAAATTTGTATTGTATTTAAAAATGGAAGTAAAGATGGAACACAATGTGGGTAATGAATGATGACTCAAACTTGATAATTAGGCAATATCAAAGATAGTCAGATTATATGAAAAAAGTTAACAAAAGGAATTCTGAAGACATAAAATAAAGGAATATTAGTATACACTATTGAAAATTGTAGATAGGAATGATCCCATCATTCGTAATGGCCTTACATAAGCTGAATATACAAAATTAACATAAATATATATATATATATATATATATATATATAATCGGTACTGATCCCCGAAGGAACTTTTCACCAAAGCACAAACAGCCAGGCATACTTCTGTGAAAGTGCTTTTTACCAAAAAAGCAATTTTGCAGAAGTATGCCTGCAGCTAGAGGGAGTTGTGGGGGGATGACTGTTGTAGAGATCGTACTACTGTGCAGATAAGGAAATATTCCCTTTTCCTCACTGTAGTGCAATCTTAAAGTAGGGGAGTATGGGGAGCACAGCCCCCCACACGGGGTCTGCAGGGGGGCTTGCCCACTGCATAAAAGTAGATTTATTGTTTTTTTTAACGCACTTTAACGAAAACGCTTTTTCGGTGAAAGAGCTTTTGTTAAAGTGTGTTCAGTGATTGTGGATTTGGACTATTGAATTTTCATTCAATAGTCCTAGATCTATAAATATATATATATATATATATATATATATATATATATACATTAAAAGCTCAAATAAGAGTGGATAGTGTCCATATCTCCTTAATAATAAAACATAAACTAATGTACAATTACAATCATAGAATTGTAAAAGAGTATAAAGGATCAAGGACAGAGAAGGTGAAAACTTAAATTAGAGGAAATAAAAAGCTCTATAAAGAAAACAGGAGTGATTATAAAAGACTATAAAATGGATAAATAATAAGTAACAGAATGTTAATCAGGATAATTTGTCTAGTCTAAATGAAATATAATCTGTCTCTCTTTCTCTGTATATATACACACACACACACACATATATATATATATATATATATATATATAAAATATAAAGCAATATAATATACATTAATATATTATGCAGTTTGTGATAGTACAATTTTTAAAAAAAATGAAATATAAGAACACAGAAATTAAGCAAATACTTCCTTGATTATGAATGTCTATATAAAAAGGAGGAATGAAAACAACTCTGTAAAACTGAGGTAAAATGAAAACTATGGACATTTATGATATTGTCAAAATGGAGAAATATGAATATGGAAAAGTAATAAAAGAAAAAGTAAATTTTTTTTTCGAAATAAATGACAAGATGCTTGAAGTAAACAATACAATGAAAAGTTAAATGTTCCTTTTGACAATTGGTAACTAAAGGAAATGGGAAAAGGCTATTTGGTAGAGACTGGTATATTATTCACGCTAAATGGTATTCCTTTTTATAAAGAAAATCTTAAAGAAGAGAAAGTGCATCAAATAGTAAATAACAACATTGGTTAAAGGTAGATAAGTAGACATTTTGAAGAAATTTGAAAATGCAAAGCCTGAGAGAATAGTTGATGAGGGATATAAGGCTGACACAGCTGACTAGGCAAAATCTTTAGAATTTAGAAAAAGAATATATAAAGAAACTCATTTTTTACAGAATCATAGAAAACAGGTTAGGTAATTCCAATGTATATAACAAAGGAGAAGAATGATCCTGAAATATGCACACCACTAACATTGTTAGATGATTCTCTAAAGTTGTCAATATAAATTTTCTTTTTTTTTTTTAAAGGATGAGAGTAGAAGAACAGGTATGTCTAAACTGCAGTGTGCATACTGCTTCATGTCACCCTTCACAATTTAACAGAGAAGGATATAATGCTGAGAAAGCAAATCCTATTTACATTGTTCCTCATTAAAGAACACATTTTATTAACTTCTCCAAGTCATTTGGGTTTCTAATATCATGATGGGAATGGACCCCATTCCTAAGTCAAAGTATGATTAAAGTTCATGAAATTAGTATTGTTTCAGTCGTCAGCCAAAAGTGCTCTTCACAGCACCGATAATGTGCTCAGTAATGACTCCTTCTGCAATTCATATGGAGTTACACGTACTGGTAACACATCTAAGTATGATTGTAAATTATTTTTTATAATACCCATTGCTCCTACTACTACTGGAACTGTCTGGGTATCTTTCTTCCACACTGCCTTCATTTCTGCCTGCAAATCTTGGTATTTTATGACTTTTCTCTTTGTACATAAGATACTGTAGTCATTGCATGTAGCAATTTTAATGATCACTGCTACTTTTGTCTTCTTTTCATGGACTACTATATATGTTTTTCTCTTATCTGTTTTTTGAACTGTTGGTAATGGATGATCCCATGTGTTATAAATTTCATCATTTTCTATGATGTGGCTCATGTTTCCAGTGTTTTTCAGCTACTACAGTATTATAATGTTTGCACAATCCTCAGTGCAACATTCTTACCATATTATTATGCCTTTCAGTATACAGTCATTTTGCCATTAGTATAACAGATCCAGCAACAAGATGTTTGACTGTTTCATTCTCATCTGATTCTTCATGTTATATTATTTCTTTTGTTTTTTGACACATTCAGTTGTTGTCTGATTTTTATCTACTTCTAGTTTGATTTCCATTCCCACTTGACACTGATATGGTTCTACTAAACTAAGCAGGGAAGTCATCTTTGACATATTCTCCTCATGTTCCAAACTTTCACTGTGTTGGTGTCTTGTGAGGTCAGCAGATCTGTATGCAATTCCACTATTACAGATGTATACATGTAAACAATTTTGAGGAGGCCCAATCCTCCTTCCGAATTGGGAATATATAATCTTGGTATGCACTGATTTTTATAAATGATTTGATGAGTACAAAGCATCTTTCTTGTTTTCATGTCCAACCTATCCAACACCTTTTGGGGCCAGTCAGACAATCCAAAACTGTAAGTTAGGATAGGAAATGCAAATTGATTTATAGCATGGATTTTGCTCCTTGATGTCAATGCTGTTTTCAGTATTAATTTAACTCTTCTAAAATATTCCTAAGTTTTATTTACATTTGTTCATGTTTTATTGTTGATCCTTCATCAGTTCCCAAATATTTATGCACTGCCTCTTGCTAAAGTTCTGTTACATCATCTTTCTGTCCCAAACTGATGTTTTCTTGGTGCTGCAGGTTTCCTGCTATAAAGGCTGCTTTTGCACATTTAGCAAGACCGAATAACATTCTTATATCATCTGAAAAAGTTTTGACCACTTGCAGTTTTGCTTTCCGATCCTCATCTGATGAATTATGCAGTTTTAAATCATCTACAAAAGGAAGATGAGAAGTCTTTACACTTTGTTGTTTTCTGGGATCCAAACTGTAGCCATAACCTAATTTGTTAAGTAGACAACTTAATGGGTTAAGGGCAAGATAAAATAGCAGCGGTGACAGAGTCACCCTGGAATATCCCCCTTTGAATTTTTATCCCTTTATCATGGCTTAACTGCAAAGTGGTCTGCCATTGTTTCATGGTCACTGTAATGTAATTGATCAGTGTAGGGTGTACTTTAAACATTTTTAAACACACTTTTTTCCGTGAATGTGAGATACTATCAAATGCTTTTTATAGTCTGTCCATGCCATACTTGGATTCTTCCCCTTTTTACAGTTCTCCATTATGACATTATTTAACAGCAAATGAGCCTTTGTTCCATACGACTTTATTTTATTACTCTTTTGTTCTATTGCCATGATTGAGTTTTCTTCTAAATTACTATAAACTCTGTCGGCATCAATTCCAGTATATAGTTTATAAGGCAAGTTATTGGTCTATGCTAATACTTTTAGCCAGAATTTACAGTAGGTACTGTATCTGGGCCTGGTGTTTTCCATTTAGGAGCTTTTCTTAACTTTGCTTCAATCTCTCTGGCTGTTACTTCATCCTATTTCATATCTTATATATTTGAACTTCTTATTTTTTTTTACTTCTTCTATCCACTTAGCATCTTTATGTTCCACAGGATCTTCATAAATATTTCTCCAAAATGTATCTACTTCTTTTTTTTGCTGGTCTTTCAATTTATTTTGCCTTGTTTCCCAATTCTCTATAAAACTTTTTGGATCATCAGTAAATTGCTTATTTTGTACTTTTCCTTTATATTTATCTGCATATTTTCTAAGTTTTTTCTACCCGTGCTGATATTTTTAGTTTATTTGCAATAGTACACAATAGATCCTAATTTGTTCTGATACTGCTCATTGCTTTTATCATGTCAATATTTCTGAGTAGTTTTGTTGATATGTTCCCTCTTCTACACTTTTCTAACAGTGACACTTCTTGTCTTAATTGCTTTATAGTTTTCTCTATTCAATACTTCCACAATAGCATTCGATTTCTCCCCTTTCTTTCCCTACCCTGTGTTTTTGTGGTAAGACTTTATCGGTTATTAATTTAGCAGCACAGTAATAGATCCTATTTACTTCTGGTATATCACATGGACTTCTATGGGCAGTCCTAATTACTCTGTATATTCGTTTTATGAAACTTCTAACTTTTGTGGTTTTATTGATTTTCTGCAGTCTATTTCTTTCATTGATCATAATATGTCTGTACATTTCTATACATTTGACAATGTAGATAGGCAAATGCTATGAAAGATTACAGAAGAAAATGATATACTATTTTTGTAACAGTAATAATGGTGGCATTTAGTAACATTTAAGCAATGTTTAAAGATCTCAAATGAATATGCTAAATGGTTTCCGGTAAAAATAGAGTTAGGCATGCGTGAGGCTTAACAATATGGATGGATATAATTTATATTAATGATGTCATACAGAAGATTCCATGAGAGTAAACTGAAGTCTGAGTTGTGTTTTTGTCTTCACGGATTATTGCCTAGCGGAAAGTATTGTTTTCTGTTATAGGAGTTGAGATATCAACAGAGTGGTATGAGTTTGCCTCTTGGAAATGGAGAGAGAAGAACAATGGCTTTACATTTTTTACTCATTTAAAGTGTTTTGGTCATTTATAAAGGTGTTGGTGGTTCCAGAATTTAGTGTGTAAGATTTAAAAACAATTTTTGCATTTGGTCATTGCTGTTTGGAGTTTTTGTCATCACAAACACTTAGTGACTCAGAAGGATTCTGTCATGATTAAAGACTGTCTTAAATGGATTTAACTCAATGTTTGGAGGGATTGGCTATGGACAAAGATGATGTTACAGTGCTTGAAAAGATATGAGAGACTAATCTGTATGAAACAGGTACTGTACCAGTATTATTTTCCTGTATGGAGATATTCAAACAGCTATCCACAATTATGAAAGACCTTAGATCTAATGTGTGGCATATTAGGTTATCCAAAGCCTATAATTTAAAAGGCTTTACTCATAGGGGCGTTTGAGTACTTTTACAGCCATATGTGAAGGGTATGGATGATTTATTGGTTTGTGAATGGCAGAAAGCCCAGTAAACAGCTTTTATGTGTTTTGTTAAAACCTTCCAATCTTTTGTGCCTTCTTCTAATAATTATGTGGATGTTTTTCAGCAACATATTTTGGGATAGTTACACTTTTCTTAAAATTTGTATTAGAATGTCAAAAATAATTTGTCTTTATCATTGCAATATGATGCTATAGTAAATTTGAGTAAAAATAGGGATATAGTGATTAATACTGCATATAAGGGAGGAATGGTGTATCATACTGAGGCTGACCATCATTTTTACTTGAAGATGCATTTAGATCCTACTCCCAAGTTTAAATATGACATTGACAAATGTTTGCACCTTGCCTGTGAAGAAGGTATCATTTCTAGAGATATTGTTTACCATTTGACCGTACCAGAGCTGGCTAAACAATATTTTTATATGTTGCTCAAAATCCATAAAGATTTTTTGCAGCATCCTGGTAGGCCAATTGTTTCTGGCAGAGGGTCATTACATAACATACTGGATAAAAAGGAGAAGACTTGGAATATTAGATTGGGGGGGGGGCTTTTATCACCAGGGCTTAATGAATATTTATGAGGTATTAATTATGGTATACTAATGAGTATTTAAATCCAAGGTGTTTGTAATTTTTTTCATGACACTCATGAAGGCAGTGATGCTGAAACTGGTATGCGGATGTATTTTTCCCATATTAGGTTTTGTTAATTTTCTTTGCACAAATGCATTTAATATTTCAAGACATTAAAGACATTTAAGAAGGGTTGTTAATTATATTGTATGCTGGCCCTTTTGTTTTGAATGCATTTTAGTGAACTGATGTACCAATAATCAAAGAAGAAAATATTTCTGTTTTGTTCTATACAGATGATACAGGTGACTTATTACTATTAACATTAAGTCTTCACAAACGTTTGACCAAAAAGGAAACCCAAGAACAATGTAGAGACACTCGTTGTCCTAAACGCAATTTATTTAATACAAACAGTTACGCAGCGTTTTCGCCACACACATAAGGTGGCTTCTTCAGAGGAAAAAGGGGGCAGCCAAACTCAAACACTTTAAATACAAAAAGTTAATTAAAGGCAAGTGCTACCAATTAGCAATGAATTGTGCACCAGAATGCCTTTATACACACTGAGGCAGTAAAGTACCAAACTGCAAAAGATGCCTCACAGACGAAAGTACACTGTTTAGACATATTAAAAAACTGTAAACATATATTTATAAAACGTCATTGACGAAACAGTGCCCATTTTTTAAAAAAACACAAGACATAATTAAAGGAAAAGTGTACACAGTAAGAAGTATAACAAACTCCTGTGTACTCATAAAAAAATAAAGTAAGATAATGTATAATAACATATAATAAGAACAAGCATTCAAACAGAACATTATCTTACACAGAGTAGCATAACCTAGCAATACAAGTATATGCCATTTTAATGAAAGGTATTTTATATAGTAAAAAAGACCTGTTCATATAAAAAAGGACCATATGTAATATATAAAGTTGACAAATTAAAAGTACCTGCTGGAAGTCAGGTACCAACACAAAAACAGGGTACACTAACACAAGGTAATACACTGCTGGAGCCACAAAATGTGGACTAATACGGACAGGTCCATACAAAGATATCATGACAAATAAAATCCCTTGTGTTAGAAGCACAAGAGAGATGAAAACATTCCTATCTCATATAAGATTTTAATTTAAGATAAGGTACAATATTACAGCTTTCATTCAGCCCCGGGGGGTTGAAAGCATTAAGCTTAAGTTGCCACAGAAGTTCACATGTTTCAAGTATAAGGGCAGTCGGCCCACCACGGGGTGGGGCTGGGAGATGGTCAATACCCATGAAAGAAAAGACATGCCCAGGAAAGGAACAAATGTGCTTGGCTAACGCATTTTCACATCTCTTGTTTCTAACTGCATATAAATGCTGGTACATTCTGTCCTTAAGTCTTCTATCCGTCTTACCGACGTAGAAGACTGGGCAGCATGTGCAGAAAGCGATGTAAACGACTGATTTGGTGTCACAGGTGATACGATGGCGAATAAAATATTTTCTCCCTTCTACACAGAAACTGCTGCCTGTTTTAATATGAGGACAGAAGTTACAAAGGCCACAAGAAAAAGAGCCATTAGATCTAGCACTACAGGCCCCAAAAGGGCTCTGTAAAAGTTCTTTGATGTTCCTACCCCTTCTGAACACTACAAAGGGCTTATCACCCAATTTTTCCCCTACAAGTGCATTACTGGTTATAAAAAACCAGTTTTTGAAAAGGATATTCTGTATTTCATAGGAATTCACCCCAAATGTAGAGATGAAACAACAAGATGTAGCCTTAAACGGTGTTGGTTCAGTAGAAGGGACAGGACCAGTCGGGTTGTCTATAGCACTAAAATTATTAACAACCTCAGTACTGGATAACACTTCCAACGAGAGAAGGGGTCTATAAAAGCCACTATTTCTTTTATTAAGGACCTCTTCTGTTAACTCAGACACAAGAGCCCCTGGATAACCTCGATTAACAAAAAGGTCTCCCAAGAATTGGCACTCAAGGTTAAAATCTGTCAATTGGCTGCACATCCTCACCGCCCTCACCAGTTGCCCTTTAACTATTGCTTTTCTAAGTTTAAAAGGGTGAGAGCTAGTGAAGTGAAGAAAGGAATTCACATACGTGTCTTTCCTGTAAATTGTAGATTTTTGGTCAAACGTTTGTGGAACATTAAGTCTTGCAACATTAAAAACTCAGATTCAGATCTTGGAACATAATGCAAATGAATTTCACAGGAAACATAATATTGATCAGAATGAAACTATTAGTATTTAGCAAGTAAAAGAAGTTTAATTTGCATGTGAATGAAGAACAAGTGGAACACATTCAGTAATACAGTTAACTGGATCTTTGGCATCTACACAGAATAATAATAGAGTATTAAGATGAACGTAATTTGCAAAGAATGTTAAACCATGCATTCTTTTTTCAGCAGCCATAGCAGTTGTATGAGAAGGTTAATATTGTAATTTCATTCATTGACCTTTTCATTCATTGTTTTGTTAGCTGGGATATTTTGCAGACACCCTAATGGTAATAAACATCAGCTGGGTATAATAGCCCTGTGTTTCTAATGCTTAGTCAAAGAGTCCACTTGTGCTGTGCTGATGAGGCCATGGCAAGGCCAAAAGCATGCCCACAGCTAGTGGGGTTTGACTTTATTGGCCTGAATTTGTCCATTAAATGTCTTAAAAAGAAAAAACTTGCGGGCATTCAAAATCACCATATAGCTGAAACACCTGATGTTCATAAGGGTTATTTGCATATATCCCATGTGCCTCTAATACAAAAGGTTTGAGGGGTCACTCAGTGGAATTTCTAGCTTGGCTAGAATTTTCTCTTAGTTTTTACTGATTGTTTTTTTCTGTGTGACCTTTTCACTCAGTGTTTTAGCAAGTCAAATAACATGAATTTAGGTAAGAACTTATAACTGGCAGCTTACTAATCAAAACTGTAAAAAATGGGCAGATAAACAGATGAACAGTTAGGAAACTGATTATTATCAGACTTTGTGAAATAGCATCTGAATAAAATAGAAAGAAAAAAATACCATGGATTAAAAATCTACAAAAATGTATGTTAATTTTGACTTTAAACCTTTTACTTTTGAAAATAGTGTAACGCTTTTGGGGAAATGCCTAGATGTAAGCAGTCTCCCATTGAATGTATACAAACTTTCTGCAGACTAGTAGATCCTTGTATTATTAAAATGATCACATTTTATAACTATCTCTGATTATATAATTCATAACTGTATGGCAGAATCCATGTTAGTTTCAATAAAATAAAATAGATCATAGTGGATAATTATAGATAACAGGCCAGCTTCATTCCTTAATTATGATATCCCCTTGTCATTTAAATTATATGTTTTCTTTAATTCCTGGTCATTATCTCTTGAATAGTAAAAGAAAAAACTAGTTGCCATAATTATGTTGGAAAGTGATAAGGTGGAAAGATAATAATCTACAGACTGTTATAACTGGTTCTGCTAAATAACTTATGAAAACTCAAAACTATTCCCTTGTCATAAATGAAAAGGGTTATGTATTTATTGGGATACAAAATCACATGCAGAGGTCTACAGAATTCAGTTATTGACAAATTTGGATACAGAAAAATCCATTAAGGGATTACTGTAAATATAAAGTAAGGAAAGGGACTAAGATTTAGTGTATAACTTTTGAACCTCCACAATGGAAAGAAAATGTATGGAGTGAAAGATGGATGAAGCACTCTTTGCTCTACATCCAGAAAGCCCATCTCATGTTAATGTAAATGTGTATTACATTCCATACAATTCTAAGGGATCTTTTCCCTCAATTGAAATTTTATAAAGCATCTTCTAATTGTATATACACAAGCAAAAGAATATATTCCTAATAAGTGCAGCACTGGGGATATAAGATAAATTGAGTAGGGTCTTCAAGAAAAGAAAATTGAATTTCAGATGGCCGCTATGACCACCATGAGGTTTTTATTATTAGACTGGAAGGACATTCCTTTGAAGCTAGGAAAATATTTTTGCTTCTAAAACAAACTATAGAAAAACATTTTCTTAGTATAAAAGTCACTGGCCCTTTCAACCTTATAATAACCCTAATCCATTCTTTATGTATAAGACTAACATTTCCTTGCATTGTTTTCTTCCTATTAATAATGGTTGTAATCCATAATGGGCTTTCTAAGACCATATTATTTCTTATATTTTAGTTTATATTTTAATTGTCTCTGCATAAGGTCTAAATTGGCATACCAGTGTAGGGAAATAGAGGAAGAACAGCACCACAGTTCACTTCTAAAGGCCCAAAGGCAGTGTAAAATAAATGCAGATTCCAAGTTAGCAATAGAAACTTTGTTTTGTGAAAAACAATAAAACCTTAGAGCTTTCATCCCAAAAATCAAGGGACTTCAACAGAGTAATGATTCAAACAATAATTTTATTCCAAGGCTTTTAAGCTTCAATGAGTTTTTAAAAGTCTGAACATGTAACTTGTTTTTATTGCTATTGTGCCTTTAAGCTGACATGACAGTTGGCTACCTTGTATTTTTCTGGGCTTTTGCATTTAATGTGGCGACTTTGTTTGAATGATTACTCTGATGAAGTCCCTTGATTTTTGAGATGAAAGCACTAAGGTTTTATTGTTTTTCACAATAAATTGAATTTGTATTGCTAACTTGGATTCTGCATTGATTTCAAACTGCCTTTGAGCCAATTCAAGTGAACTGTGGTGCTGTTCTTCCTCTATTTTTCTACACTGGAGTGTGGGTTTGTGCAGTAGTTTAACTTATATGGTCTAAACTGGAATATGATTCTCATTGTTAATAGGAGAAGGCACACTGGCCCTTGATTATGCTGTGCTAATGTAAACAGGTATTATAAGACTGGAATTTAATGTTTGCATGGTTTATTGTTCCTTTTAGGAAATAAAAGAAAAAAAAAGTTCATCTATTTCTTAGTAGGTTTTACCAAAGACTTCATACGAAATAACTAGACAAGCTAACACTGACCATCAGCTTTTGATCCTGTCGACTCATTCTCTTTGATGCATCATTTTCCTGACTGCATTAGCTGACTGTGTACATGAAAAAATTACACTTCAACCTGGTACTTGACAAAAAGGAGGACCTGTTGTAAATTATTCATCAGTAATGGAACAGATTTTAACATCTGTATTTAACATTGATTATAACATTTTAAAATATACCTGTGGAAGCATGGAGGCATTTAGGTGAAATGGCAGTGGAGTTTTTAACTAGATTGTTTAATGAAATCTTGGAAAGTGAGAGGGTACCTGAGGAATGGAGAAAAAGTGTTTTGCTACTGATTTTTAAGAATAATGGTGATTTTGCAGAGCTGTAGTAACTACAGAGGGATTAAATTGATCAGTCACAGCATGAAGTTATGGGAAAGAGTAGTGGAAACTAGGTTAAGAAGGGAGGTGATGATTAGTGATCAGCAGTATGGTTTCATGCCAGGAAAGAGCACTACAGATGCAATGTTTGCTCTGAGGGTGTTGATGAAGAATTACAGAGAAGGTCAGAAGGAGTTGTATTGTGTCTTTGTGGACTTGGAGAAAGCATATGACAGAGTGCCTAGAGAGGAGTTGTGGTATTGTATGAGGAAGTTGGGAGTGTCAGAGAAGTATGTAAGACTGGTACAGGAAATGTACGAGGGTAGTGTGACAGCGGTGAGGTCTGCAGTGGGAGTAACGGATGTGTTTAAGGTGGAGGTGGGATTACATCAAAGATCAGCTCTGAGCCCTTTCTTATTTGCAATGATGATGGACAGGTTGACAGACAAGATAAGACAGGAGTCCCCATGGACTATGATGTTTGCAGATGACATTGTGATCTGTAGTGAGAGTAGGGAACAGGTGGAGGAGACCTTGGAGAGGTGGAGATATGCTTTAGAGAGAAGAGGAATGAAGGTCAGCAGGACTAAGACAGAATATATGTGTGTGAATGAGAGGGAGGATAGAGGAATGGTGAGGATGCAGGGAGTAGAGTTGGCAAAGGTGGATGAGTTTAAATACTTGGGATCAACAGTTCGGAGTAATGGCAAGTGTGGAGTAGAGGTGAAGAAGAGAGTGCAGGCAGGGTGGAGTGGGTGGAGAAGAGTGTCAGGAGTGATTTCTGATAGACAAGTACCAGTAAGAGTGAAAGAGAAGGTATTCAAAAGGTTAGTGAGACCAGCTATGTTATATGGGTTGGAGACAGTGGTATTGACAAAAAGGCAGGAGTCAGACCTGGACATGGCAGAGCTAAAGATGTTAAGATTTGCACTGGGTGTGATGAGGGTGGACAGGATTAGGAATAAATATATTAGAGGGTCAGCCCAGGTTGGAAGGTTTGGAGACAAAGCCAGAGAGGCAAAATTACGTTGGTTTGGACATGTGCTGAGTAGGGATGCAGAGTATATTGGGAAAAAGATGCTAAAGATGAAGCTGCCAGGTAACAGGAAAAGAGGAAGGCCTAAGATAAGGTTTATGGATGTGGTGAGAGAGGACATTCAGGTGGCTGGTGTGACAGAGCAAGATGCAGAGGACAGGAAGAAATGGAAACAGATGATCTGCTGTGGTGACCCCTAATGGGAGCAGCCAAAAGAAGAAAGAAGATAACATTTTAAAATCTGGTGCAGAGGCAGGCCTGGAGGTAAGTGCAGTGCTAGCAGAAGAAGACTGGGTCACATGGAAGGGGGACCTATGCTGGGGTCTCATGGAGGGGGGACCTATGCCATACTACTGCCACAGCCATTGCAGAATCTGCAGAAAATCAAAACAGGAATGGATAGATATTATACAGCAACAAACTTCAAACTATATATGAAAAAGGACAGCAGCAAAGAGAACCAGTGGGTAAGAAACAAAAAAGAAGACATCAACATTATTTAAGTGACATATGATCTATCAAATCGCCGTGCAGATGTCTACTGTAGAAGTAGTAGAAATGTGACTAGAACTCTTCAGATTGTTCCATTTACATGCAGTACCCCAAGTCTCTATGGTGGAATGTGCAAGCAGGTGTTCAATTTCAAAGTTAACACTGCTGCAGCAGTGTGTTAAGGTGTGAATGGTACAGTGGTGACATGAGACTGGTATGGAAGGCATCATGGCCAGTGTGTGGACTACAGAACCTGTGGACCCATCGCAAGCACTGTACATTAAAGTGGTATGCAGCACTCTGCAAAACAGGTGTAATGAGGGAAAGTATGGCTAGCAATGACATGTTGGCATGAAGCATGAATAGTATAGTGCTGATGAACACATAACCTTCATAAGACATGGATTTCAATGTGGCCTTCCTCTCACAAACAATATTTCTACCCAAATTACACTCCACATTATCCTACGGACACCCTCTCAGGCATGTTCTGCAACATAACACAACCTCACCCCCCCCCCCCCAAATATGTATGCCCTGAGCCTGAGAGTCTGCAAAGGTCAAGTGTGTAAGAACCAACCATCATGTCAATGACCAATAGCAATACTACATTAGGACAGATGTGCTTATCTCACTAGGACCACATGTCTGCATAATCTATGATCATATCATGTGTTCTTCTTGGTGGTGTGCAAAGAAGAATGCCTAAAAGTACAAAAGCTTTGTTTCACTTCCCTAGCAAAAGGGATGTCATAATATGGCACTTATACCTGTAAAAAACTATGGTACCTGGCAATCCCAAGTCTATATATTTTATATTTAAACATTTTACCTGAGAAATATGATAATCATTTCAGCTGTAAAATATGAGATGCAGCACCACAACTAAGTAATACAGCTTCTACAGACACACTCTGGCAATGTGCAGAAATTACTGGAAGGGGTATTACAGAATATTGCAAAACATGCCAATCAATCATACTTACCCTACATATGGGCGTGGTTTCAAAATGAAATTATAGACATAGTGAAGGAGTAGGGAATGCTCTGTGATCTCTGACTGAGGTGCAACCTATGAAAAACAATACATAATTTAATTAAATGTCCAGTAACTCCAGAAATCAGACATACTAACACCAGAAATAACAAGACAGTAAAAAGATTACAATACTTATAATACATCTCATACTCTAAGAGGGCTACCATAGTTCTCTGCAATGTGACCTGGTGAATGACCATGGCTTCCAAGGTCACTGATACTGGTTTGGTTCCCTTATTATGACTTCTCCTATAGACCAGTTTCAGAGGTCATGATGGTGCTTCCACAGATTGCTGTAGTGGTGCTGGCACTGCTTACCACAGCAGCATCAGGCAACACCCTTGCAAGACTGTGTCAGGCATCCAGGGACCCTCATAGGAGAACCCAGTCAAGAACTTCTGGTGGTCCCTATATAGCAGAAAGAGAAAAATGTAGCTTTCCTTGCTGCATCACCTGGGAACCATACCAACATCAGTGACCTTGGAAGCCATGGTCATTCACCAGGACACATTCCAGGGAACTATGGTAGCCTTCTTATAGTCAGACACATTGATGTTGCCAGCACATGATGTAGAACATCAGGCAGTTAGTTAGTGCAACTGGTTGAGGTGCCACCTCTGCTTAGTGCAGAAATACATGATATGATATAATAATAATAATAATAATACCCATTTATTAACCAGATAGCCCCACTGGACACAAAATCCCTTTTCAGGTGCAACCCAGGATCAATGTCTGGTTAAGTGACTTGTGCATGGTCGCTCAGTAGGCAAATGAGGGCTGTGGGAATCAAATCCTGTACCACAGGAACTACAGCTCACAGTCTTGACTCTCTGCACCAACTGCCATATATTATTTTTATTTATTTATTTATTTGTCTTTTGTTAACTGGGTTAGTTCACTGGGCTAGAGGCCCATTTTCAGTGGAGACCCAAGGAGAAAAGCTCCACAACAAATGATAAAATAACACACATGATGGTGTTAGGGTGTAAATGCTGGCATAGAAAATTTGTACAAGCTTTGTGGTGCCTAACTGTGGTAGCAGTTTTGCTCTTTAGCACTTTTATTGACTACAGAAGTTAACTATATTTCCCAATGTCCCCACAGGGGTCAGTGACCTACCCATGCATGCCCTTTGTGCTTCACGGGTGCTTATGCAAGCATACATAAGTTCATAGGTTCACAGGATGCTACAAGGCTAATGACCACTAAGGCTCTAAAATCCTAGCTGCACACACCAAACCATTTCAGTTCTGAGTATCATGGGTGCCTGTACAGAGGGGGGGGGTGGCATGTTAGTCAGGTGGTAACTAAGGATTTCTAGGGGGGTTAGCTAGGTTTATACTTTTCCTATTGATGCCCTCTGTCCATAAGGGACATTGGAGCCAGAATAGGGGTACATTTACAATTTTCCATCCAATTGTCAAGGACTCATTTGAACAGGGTCAGGGATGAACTCTGTTTTTTAATGGAAGGGTAGTCTATTCCATAGTGCAGGTACCCTTTTGGACACATAACTTTCACTCCAGCATGTTCTGCTTATGACACAAATGAAGTTCTGATCCCTGTACCTAATGTATCTGGAACTGTTTGTTTTGCACATGTTCAACAGCTCCATCAATGCTGGATCTGAGGAAGGCCTGTAAGCTAGGCAAAGATCTCTTCTCTGCAACCTGTAGGAGACTGAATACAGAGACAGAGCCTTTAGGCAGTTAGTGTAGAACAGGGTTTTCATACCCTGAATTCTGGTGAGAAACCATTGTGGTCATTCCAACTGTTGCAAGTGTCTGATTAGATACATGCCAAAGGGGGCATTTTATTCAATGATAGGTCTGATAAAGGGCAACTAGAATGGCACTGTATTTTCCTTGGGCCCAGATTCCATACCCTTATCTATAAGTTGGGTGACATAGAATGATTTATCTTACTATCTTAGCCACAATTTGCTCAAAGGGCAGATTGTTGTCTTCATATGTCCCAGGTCCATTTCTACTTGGTTGACTCTTAGTGGTGTTTTATCAATGGAGTAATTAACTTGGGTTAACAGTTTTGCAAAGGGCATTATAATGATTTTCTTTGGCACTGAAATTGTATGAGGGGTAAATCAAGCCTGAAAATAGAGACATACCTCCAAAAATAAGTATAACATGTGGAGGGGTAATGCAGACATGACAATAGTTACATTCCTCTAAAACAGTGACAGTTAAGAGGTCTGGTTGGGAGAGGTCATGCGTCCCTGGATGTGTACTACACCTAAAATCCCTAGTGTAGACCGGAGATGAAGGGAGGCATCTGCCTTCAAAGGAGGTTGGGTTATATTGAGACAGAGTCATTTTCAGAACTAGTTGACAAGTCCTTGCTCTGCCCCACTGTATGACAACTTCCTGTGGGTCTTGTTAGCATGTTCAGGGGAATAGCAGGAAGAGCATGCAAAAATCCTCAGATGACTGCCTGGATGATGGACATGCCATGACTGGCAATCATCTTGCTAGGGAACAAACAGACAAATTTGAGGTAGCTGCCACAAGTTCAGTAGGTATGGATAGCCAAAAAATGTTTTCAAGGAAAATGTGAGAGGAATTTTATGTTGAGGAATAAAATGAAATGTATCCCTATATGAGTTTAGTAAAGCACCTGGCAAAAGCTGGGTGAATTCAATTGTTTATGAAAAAGAGGTAGCATTGGTCATATAGTAGTGAGCATAGCTGTCTTCTAAGCAGCTGACCCAGGTTCAATTCCCAAACAATGCAAAAAGTCTGTACATTTAGACACTCATCTTGATGGTGCTGCAAAGAAATAAACATGTTGTGTTTATTTTGGGTGGCACAGTGGATAGTGTTGTTGCCTCACAGCAAGTGGCTCCTTGGTTTGATTATTGGCTGGGGTGCCTTCTGTGTGGAGTCTGCATGTCCTCCATGTGTTTGGATTTCTTCTGGGTGCTCTGGTTTCCTCCCACATTCCAAAGACATGCAGTAGGTGAATGGACACTCTAAACTGGCCATTGGTTTTATGTGTGTGCAAGTGTGTGGTGTGGAAGAACTACTTAGGCAGGGCTAGCCACCTGGTAGGGTATAAACCTTGGCTCCAGATGATTGTCACTGTTGAAGTGACACCCCATCCCCTTGTGCAAAAATGAGAAAAAGAGGTTGTGGGTATGTGGATGGATGGATGGATGGATGGATGGATGGATGGATGGATGGATGGATGGAAGGATGGATGGATGGATGGATGGATGGATGGATGGATGGATGGATGGATGGATGGATGAATGGAATGAGGTTAAAACAGCAGCGTGAACTTTTCTATAATACCAAATGTGTAATAAGCAAATAACAAAGAATCTTAGCATACTATTTTAGTTCAATTACCAGCAAACTGCGATTACTTGGACACTTTGCATTTTGTTTAAAAAGCACAGTACATGATATACTGATATAAGGTCATAATGATAATTTAACACAGTCTTCATTATGATGTCTTAGTAGATGGTGAGAACATGTACAAGGTTAATACTGGTAAGCTACAAGAAAATGTCAGTATCAAATAAATACATGTTGTGGGTTGGAAACAACAACTTGCTTGTCATTTATTGTGGCGTTACTAGTGCCGACAGCCAAGGATGTCAATTAATGCTCAATTTACGGCTAGTGAAGTGATTACTGTGCAGAAAGTCATTTGAAAGATAGTTAGGAAAGTGAGTTATGCAATATTGAAAATCAATGGAACTCAGCTGTACAAGAAAAAGAAAAAGGCAAGATGTGAATTAGTACATTGTTGTTCATGTATTATAATCTGTTAAAAGAATTTGAAGTATGAACACAGGTACTAAATCCACAAGAATTTTTTTTTGCCAAATGCATTCATGCTTGTTAATTATAAATAATCTTATACACCTAAATGGATAAACAAACAAGCAAGAACACATTCAAGTCTATCTGCAGGATTCAACAAACTCCGTGTAGGTTCCATGCAGAGCCTACATGGAGTGTTTTTGCATACAATATACTGTTCATCATGCGGCATCACGCTGTGAATATTAATGATGCACAGCACGTGTAGGCAAAGTTTCGCAGCTCACCTCAGTGTTACTGGCCATGAAACCTGTGTACTGAATGTGGATCATTCCACTCAAACAGTAAAATAATGAGAGGACAAAGGGCAAACATGCATTTTCTGAAGAATGTGAAGCATGGAGCAGAAATATATGTCACTATATTTTTGACACTCATGCATAAAAATATTTCAAGCATTGGCATTAATGCCCTTCTTGCTTGCCAATATACCAAAACACTTGTTCCCATAATACGTTTCCAGGCTGTTCTTAAAAATATCTAAACTAGTGCTTGCTTTAATGTAATTTGGTAGTCTGTTCCATGTATCAGATACTCTGTCAGAGAACCAATTAGTACAATTTTCATCCCTATAGAATCTTCTACATATGTTGTCTGATGATCCTGTAGTACTTTTTACCAAATTACATTAAAGCAAGCACTAGTTTAGATATTTTTAAGAACAGCCTGGGCACTTATTAAGGGAACAAGTGTTTTGGTATATTGGCAAGCTAGAAGGGCATTAATGCCCTTGCTTGAAATATTTTTATGCACGCCTGTCAAAAATATAATGACATATATTTTAAAATATAAAAGAAAGAGGTACTTCTTTGTATAAAAGAAGTGCATATTTCACAAGAGAATATGAATTTATTGAACTAAAACATTTGATTTCTGGTGTGTTGATTAATCCAGGTACCTCACATTCTGCTAGGGTGAATTTATGAAATAGTAATGCCAAAGTGTATGGGACAAAAGTATACCAGAGCTTTACAATGTATGTCTTCATTTTAAAAGCAGCACCTTTATATCTGTCTCGGTTTATGCCACATTCAAAAGATTATGAAATATTTTTGGATAATATTTTCAATGAACTTCAGTAATTGTCTGGAGCAGAAATGACACTCATAAGAAAATGCAATGTAATGTGACATTTGAAAATGAAATTGGGAGGTAATCATCTTGCATCCCAACTATTAAGGTAGAATTGAGGAATTATTAAATCAGTATACACAAAGCTTTGCAGAGACTTATAAATGTTGAAATTAGGCAAGCTAGAAGGGCATTAATGCCCATGCTTGAAATATTTTTATGCATGGCTGTCAAAAATATAATGACATATATTTCTGCTCTATGCTTCACATCCTTCAGAAAATGCATGTTTGCCCTTTGTCCTCTCATTATTTTACTGTTTGAGTGGAATGATCCACATTCAGTAAACAGGTTTCAAGGCCAGTAACACTGAGGTGAGCTGAGAAACTTTGCCTACACGTGCCGCACATCATTAATATTCACAGCGTGATGCTGGATGATGCCGCACGATGAACAGTATCTTGTATGCAAAAACACTCCTTGTTGACCTCCATAGAAGGAATCAGGATACCCTCCACCTTTGAATCATGGAATGTGGGGCAGGGGACACCCCACAGATGTGTAAATATCAATTTCAGTGAGTAATTGTAAGAGATAAAAGCTGAATATAGTCAAGACTGGTATTCATAATGGTGTTCTGTTCTGTTTTTCCAAGCTCTGTGGAGAGAGTCTCGAATGTTTGGTCCCATGCTGCATGCCTAGTAAGGATGTGAGAAGCATGTGGTATGTATGAATCAGAACAGTACTGTCTAAATAGTATTTTAATAATAATAATAATAATAATTTATATAATAATTTTGTAGCATTCAAAGTTAAGGACCACTTAGTTGGTATTTAATAGAGTTGTATCAAATTGAGCATGCATATCCCAACTGTAAAAGTACTATGCATGCCTTAGTCTGTAGTACAAAGCAATGGTGCCATATTCTCAAATAACAGTGAGCACGCATCTCTAAACTGTAAAAGGAAAAGTATGCATGCAGTAGTCTGTAGAACAAAAGGACAGTACAGTATTTTAGCTTAGTCATCGATTGTGGGTTCACAAACCACATGTCCCAAACATACAATATTGTTAGGTTTTCATCATTATTGGAATGTAAATTCATACCTCTGTACCAGTGGCACAAATGACCTTCTGTAATCTGTAATCAGTATAACTGGAACATGCATATTTTCAATAAATGCACACATCAAGGATTGGTGGCTACAATCTGTACTATAGTGTGCCTCTGTTATAAACCGGGTAATCTTAAATGTAAGGAAGAAGCTTTTTAGGAGTTTGTAGTGCTAGAAGCAAAGATAACTGAATAGAGTCAAATAATTGTATCAATGCTTTGTATGTCACATACGAAGTTGCTAGTGTTCTCAACTTTTTTCTCTCACCTCCACCCTTTTCTTTATATTGTTTTGTGTGTTATTATTATTATTTTTTTGTTCTTCCCACAACACAGCAGGGTAGGACTGTCCCACAGGATCCACCTGCTCCCATTCTACTGGCTACAGCACCTCTGCCCAGCACATCTGATGCAGTACTTGGTAGCATGTTCTCTGCCACCCCTACCTTAGCTGGCCCCTCAGGTAGTTCAACCCCAGAGGATAGGCCTGTGGCTCCTTCCAGGAGCAGGGGCAGAGGGGGTAAGTTTATCACCCACAACAAACTGCCATGGATGGTGCGTAGGATTGTGCACCTCACTGTTGATGCATGCCTATGCTGGATGGAGTGCCTGCTCTCCAGAGCACCTGCAGAAGACACAGTTGTCGAGTACTGCAGCCAGCCATGCAGTGAGGTGATAGTGATGGCAGTCACTAGGTGAGAACTAGATTTTGCACTGTCAACTGTCTCAATGTGCAGGGGTCCAAGATTTCCCACCCCTCTCCCCATCCATGGTGTTCACCCACCTTATGTGCCCTTCACCATCCCTGTCTCTTGTCATGTTTGTCTTGTCTGTCTGCAATTGCTTCCTTACCTGCCCAAATTACTTCACCCAGACATTTGTACAGCCCTTGCCTAACATTCCACGCTCTCTCAAAAAAAAGAAAAGGCACCTGTCCCACAAAAATAAAATAAAATCCCATACATAGCTCCCCATTTTGCACTTTTGTCTTCATGACACACATAATTATTTCAAATTGTCTATACAATTCTCTATACAGCAGATTGTGCTGTGGTCTCTCTGCGGGTGACTGTCCAAATTCAGCAAAATTTGTATGTTTTATTCTGGAAGAAATGAATAGCTATAGTTATTTCCTACATCCTTCCTTCATATTCCTGCCTTGTTTCCACTTTGGGCATTCCCCTTTTTGCTGCCCATTTCACCACTTTTCTGTCTTGCCCATATTTTTTCTTTAAAGAATTATTGGACAGAATCATCATGAAAACATGTGTGGGAAATGGAGGGGATGACATTTTTTTTTATGGGACAGGTGTCATCACTGCTGAAGGCTGCAGTGTCTGAGATCTGCATCTCTTTGTGTTATTTAATACAACAATGGAGAGCAATGTCTCCAGCTGGTCTAGGCATACACCAACAGTGCAGTACACAGTCCTACGCATCATCCCTGGCAGTTCGTCATAGGTGATAAATTCACCACTGTTCCCGGAGGAAGCCACAGGCCTATCCTCTGAGGCAGAACTATATGAGGGGCCCGGTAGTGCAAGGGTGGCAGAGGGGGGTGCTGCCAGGTTATGCACGAGAAGTGCTGGGCAGCGGTGCTGTAGCAAGTGGAGTGGGGCAGGTGGATCCCGTGGGACAGTTCTACCCCACAGTGCTGTGGGAAAAAAAAAAAGAAAAGAATAAATCCAAAAAAAGAGAGAAATGGGTTTGGCTGAGAGAAAAAAAAAAACGGAGAACATTACTAACTTCATATGTGACATACAAAGCATTGATACAGTTATTTGACGCTATTCTGTTACCTTTATGTTTAATATTACAAACTCCTAACAAATACATTTCTTTACTGTTAAGACTACCCAGCTTCTAACAGATGCACAATATACTACAGATTGCAGCAAGCAATCCTTGATGTGTGCATACATTGCAAAAATGTGTGGCCCAAATATAATGATTACAGTTTACAGCAAGGCAGTGGTGGCACTGCTTTACAGCTCTGACATTACATTGCAATACTGATGAAACCTTAACAGTACTGAGTATTTGAGAAGTGTGGATGTTGAAGGCACAACCTATGACTACTTTATAATAGTGAACTGTTGTTTTGCCCTCCAGAGTAATGCATGCATACTTCCCTATTACAGTTAATAAATGAATGCTCAGTTTGCTACAACTGTATAAGTATCAAATAAATGTGTCATAACTTTTAATGCTAGAATAACGCCACTTTTGGGATGCATACCTTACCACATGCATCTCGTATCCATGCCAATCTAGTGGCATGTGCTCGCACATTCAGTTCCCAGTGTGTGACAGCTGTGGAAAAAAACAGAACACAATAGAATACCATTAAGCATACCAATGCTGACTATATCCAGCTTTTAACTCTGACAAGTCATCTCTGTAAGCCCACAGTCCTACAATCCTCGATCCAATGGTCAAGGGTATCCCTCTTGCTCATCCTGTGGTCTCTGTAATGGTTCCTACATTGTTCACCAGTGCAGGTTATATCAGAAGCACTGGTCAGAACCTGGGCCAGACTACTCCATGTCTCTGCCTTGTAATCTGAGCCATGATGGTCCCTCTGCAACAGCCTGGACCCATGTTCATTGATTAGGAGTCCAACAGACACTTTGGAATCCTGGACCATCCCACCTTTGAGTACAGAATCTCAAAAATTCTCCAGGAACACCAGCCATGCCTATCACAGATCAAGACCAATGTAGAATGATGTTTTCCTGCCAATTGCAGGTACCGGGCTTACTGGGAGTCTGCACTTTCTGGATTTGCAACATTTGAAAGTGTTGCACATAGCTTATCATTGCACAAACACGTTGTGTGAGAGTGCATGCTGCCAGGAAATATGTTTGCATGATGGCTAATAGTATTAATTGAACATACCCAGTGTATGATTCTGGCTGTCTGAGTCTTGTCTGCTGTCTGGCTGGTCCATTCATCTAGTTTGTGCAGTGCTGCCATATGGGCAAATGAAATGCACATAGCCAAAGCCATTTGTGCTAAGCAGCACATCACATAAACAGCACCCCCCCCATAAACAAAAAAGAAAATAGTATAAACATGGAGAATTAGTTAAAATGCAGAAAATCAATCTAGGACATACAGAGTAGAAACTGTTAGTGCACATGGGAAGCTGGACCAATAAGCTGATCATACTGAACCAACCACTTAGACCAATAGGAGATTGTCAGAAACTATTTCTTCCAATCAGAGGCACACCAGTGTCTATCACAGAAGAAGAAGGACCAATCAGCAAAATTCCAGGAACAAGCTGGACCAATGAACTAATCATACTAAAACAACCTATTAGCATATCAAAAAGACCAATAGGAGACTATCAGAAACTGTTTCTTCCAATCAGAATCATGCCAGTCCCAAAAAGCATTCATAATAGCAATTTCTAATCACAGAAAAAGAAAGACAAATCATCTTGAATCAGGAAGCTTATTTAACAACGCCTACAGCACCTGATATTTCCAGGCGGTCTCCCATCCATGTACTAACCAGGCCCGACCCTGCTTAGCTTCCAAGACTGGGAGTCAGAAGAAAGGAACGACCAATTAATCTTAATCAGGAAGCTTATCTTCTAATGGAAGTTAAACCATGACTATACATAGTCATAGGAGGAAAGCAACAATCAAAACACAAACTGAAAGTTGAACATCCAAAGAGGGCAAGGGGAACCAAAGGGCAGAATGCAGTGCCCATGTTGACTTAGTTACAGTGACTCCTAAGAAAGGCAAGAACACAGAGTACATAGCCCGTATTTACTAAAGACAATTAGCATGTTTCATTAGATCAAATGCATTTCTTGGCAAGGCCTATTGCTTTTAAAATGGGCTTAAGGGGGGATATCATCGAGGCCAGGTGGACAATCGGCTCTAAGTTCCATAATCCATTTACTTTCTTGTCCTTCAGTGTTATTACGTATATCACCCCTTCTCAAATTCTCTCTTAACATGCTTATGGCCATAAACTAAAACTGATGTGTTTTATTGTTTTTAATATGCCCATATAAAGCATTATTCTCAACGCTATTGTGAATATCAGATAGATGGTGTAGAATCCATTTTTTAAAAGGTCTGTTGGTTTTGCCCACATAGCAGGCTGGACAGGACATGCAAGTGGCTATATAAATAATACTGGCACTCCTACAAGTAGCTCTTTTATGAAAAAAGCATTTGAGTCCTGTCACTGGATGTACAAAAACATATTTGTTGCAAATATATGGACAAGCCTTACAAAAGCCACATCTCCATGTCCCTTTCCATACAACAGATGAATCACACAGATTGTATCTACTACCAAAGCCATCATTTGGACATAGCAGCCTTTTTAGCTTTTTTTCTGTTCTTATAAGAGAAACTGGGTGAATCGCCCACTATGTTCCTAATTTTTGGATCAGAAGTCAGAATCGGCTAATACTTCTTGATTATCCCACTTGCACAGGCATTATCAGAGCTATAGGTTAGAATACATCTCAATCGATTAGTTCATTGTCTAGGTGCAGTCACTGAGCTATTAGAATCTTGTGAGTAATAAGGGCATCCTCTACTCTCCCTTATTTCCATTGCTTCATCACGTTCCATATATATCTTATTCATTTTGTAACCTCTTTTTGTGAAAGCGGAGATTAATTTCATCTGTTCATCCAAATAATCATCAGTTCATGTGCACAATTTGGACGCTCGTGTTACCTGGCTCTTGACAAGGTTGTGGAAGATGTGTCTTGGGTGCATGCTTGTCTGGTGTAACATATGATTATGCCATGTGCGTTTTCTAAAAATGCTGGTGTCTATTCCTTTTGTGGTATCCAAGGTCAATCTTACATCCAGTAAGTCTATGAGTACAGCTGACACTTTCAGTTCAAACTGAAGGAAATCAGTGGTACTTTCCATGTAACCAACAAATTCATGTAAACTACATTCGTCCCCTTCCCAGACAATAAAGATGTCATCCACAAAACAGTTATAAGAGACCAGCTGTGTGTTCCATGTATTGTTTGGGTCTATCACCCATTCATTTTCCCATTGTGCTAAGACCAGGTTGGAATAGCTATTAGCGCATGGGGTACCCATGCCAACACCCCATATTTGCCAATAATACACATCTCCATAACCTTGACAGCCTTGGGGGTACGTCTCACCTTTTTCCTGCATTTTCTCTACTTGTTGAGATGACCTTTGGTAACATAGTGTCTTTGTTTGTATGTACTATTATGACAATCCACCAGTGCTAGATGTATGTGTGGTAAACAAACTCTGGGGTGAAAGGGATGGTGGAGGACTCTCACTCTGTAAATGGACACATTATAGGTGTGGTAGATACCATTCATGCATTAAATGTATAAAGCACAACAATGCTAACAGGCACTGAATGTGGATGTTGGACACTTGAGCATTTACAGCAGACAATACATGATATTTTACAGGATGAATGCACCATGGTAGAAGTGTCATTACAGTTGTGAGATATGTCATTACTTGAAGGCATTAAATCATGTTATTGTGTTATGTGTTCTTCCCCCACCCCACTTAACAAATGTTTGCATCACTTTCCCTATGAAAATATTAAATGGATATTTTTCAACCCATGACACTATCTGAAGCATTAATTTACAAATTTGTTAATAGAGTATTGCCTAAAAAAGCAATGCTTTCTTTAAGTAGTGTATAGAAAATTGTAATCATTACAGTGCACAGAGTATGCATAGCTACACCTTTGTGTTGCAAAAAAGTTGTGGATGTGAAAGGTGGGCTTAGGGTATGGTGGAGTAATCTATCATTGTAAAAAATTTATCTAGAGTAGAGGTTGACTGAGCACATGCTCAACATACTGTAAAGCCTCTCACACTCACACACACACACAAGTCTTTCATGTTGTGCATCAGAGAAAGACTCTACTATTATTTGTTCTCCTGATTCTATCTCTCATCTTCAACAAGTCACTCAACTGGCGTTTACCTCCATAGAGACTTGGATCAGTAACAATCATCTGATGCTTAATCAACACAAAACCAAGCTAATACTATTTAACCCCAAGTAAAAATACCTCATAAACAAAGCCCAGCTCACCATAAAGTCTAAAATCAATGCATTACTTGAAGTGGTCAGTTACACTAAATTATTGGAAGTAATAATAGACGAACATCTAAAATATGACCTGCATACACAACAAAACATTAACAAACCACACCCAAAATTAGGCATTCTCTACCTGCATAAACACTTTCTTAACCAGCCCACTAAACAATCCCTGGCTACCACTTATCTACTTCCCTCCCTCATCTATAGTGCTCCATTACTCACTAACCTACAATCCTCCTTAAAAGCTAAATTTGAAGCATGCTATAATACAGTTGTAAAGTTTGCTACAAAAGCCAAATATAATACCATCACTATACAGCTCCACTCTCCCTAAATTGGCTTGAACTTCCAAACTGCCTCACCTACATACAGCTGACAACTGCACATAAAATAATCTACAAACCTTTACTCTTCCCTGCCCTTGGTGTAATATTTGGCAACTACCTACCCAAAAGATCCCTCAGATCTGAAAATCAACAACGTTTGCAGGACCACAAGCCTAACCTTCCAGCTGGTCAGCTTCTATACTCTTGTTCTGTCACCAGAGCCTGGAATTCCATCCCTCTTACAATTAGAGTTAATGAAAACATGGCATCTTTCAAAACTTTACAACAGTACCTCTCCTCATCCTGGAACTGCACTTGCACCAATCCTCCACCCTTTAAATCCTGAATATCTATACATCATGAATATACTCTAATCTTTCATTCATCTACCATAATATTTTTTATTTATCTATCCCAAGCTAATGCTAATTTTCAAAATGTCTTGAGATAACCTAATAATTTCTCTTGGCTGAAGTTTTATACGATGGTAGCCTTATTTTACCTATTCCTTGTCTCACTCTGCAAACTTAGTTTGCACTAATTGTAACTAGTGACATACTTCCTCATATTTACCTTACCTATTGTCACTTTTTATACCAATGTTAATTATTTTTATATTCATGTATCTGTGGAGCTTGTACTAATTGTTAAAAACTTGTCTTTGCATGTCTGTCATGGAGTTTTTCTCCCCAGCCCTCCACTGAACAAGGACTCTTACTGGCCCAGTGGACTATCCTGGTAAACAAATGCCAATGTTGTTGTTGTTGTCTTCCGGCTTTTTCCGGTTAGGGGTCACCACAGCGGAACTCCGGTCCACTAATGATTGGCAGTAGAAATGCCAATAAATAAGTAAATAAATCTACTACCTATCTAGTTACACAATCTAAAGAGTAATGTACTAGTTGTAAGCACCACAGGAGAGGTCTACATCTTATGGAGAGAGAGAGTGCACATTTGTCAGGATGACTTCATCAGTGCATTTCTGAGTAAAGAACAACAATGCCAGTCTTCATTGTGTTATCAATGGCAGTCCATAGAAATGTTAGTTTTCACATTTGGAAGTGAAATGCAATTCATTGCTACTGAATGCTGACTATTAACTGTGCACAATGCCAAATGTCATGAAGATAAAAATTTGTACAGCAAATGCATGTGCATATTTAACCAAATGTGTTTCAACAGGAAACTGTGTGGATTTGAACCCTTGAACAAGGGTATTGAAAACAATCATTTCACACTATTTCCTACAGTTGCCACAGACAAAGACATATATTAGCAAGGTGATAAATTATTTAGATGTAGTTATAATGTGATGTTGTATCAAGTCACATTGAAATTGCAAGAGTAACAAGTTATGAAGGTTGTCCTTTCTCATTTGACATTGAGTGTCTGGATGACTGAGATATTGCAAGCAGTTAGCATAGGCATGTACTCACATTATATTAAACAAAAACTGCAAACACTGCAGCTGTATACCTTTCTTTCTATCTGGTGCCTCATTTCATTATCTATGCTTCCATAATAGCAACTCTATCTCTATTTTATTGACATATGTTATCTTTACCAATGCTTAAAGTCCTCCCTTTAATATGAACATTTCTTACTAAGGGCCATTAACTGTGGTCATTAAAGTCAACATCTGAATGTTAGACGTATGATCAGTGCTAATATATGTCTTTGCCTGTGATAACTCTGGGAAATAGTGTAAAATTATTGTTTTCATCACTCAGTGTACTTTCAGACCTTTATTAAGTATCTTCTACCTAGCACACACTCAAAGCGGGTAGACTGTGAAAGCTGATTGTTAGTGCAGTCAGAAAAATCATAGATGCCTGAAAACCCTTAAGAAGGAACACTTCTTAATGCTCTTCCTTGCATTGCTATGGTGTGTGCATGTAATGGTGCAGGTCCTTACACCATGTTTACATCCCTTACACTTCCTGCAGCTTTTATTATTCAGAAATGCTAATGATGCCATGCCTCTTTTGCATACTCAGCATGCTCACAGAGCTGAATCTTCACTAAATAAAGGTAACTGTGAAATTAACGTCTTGTATAATATCAGAAGACTGTTTTGAAACACTGAACGTGATAATGCAAGTACAAGACTTTGGGAGAGCTATCTATTTTCTACAGTGCCGTATTGTCAAGGTATGTTGCTAATTCTGAACTAATTATTTTAGCCTAATAGTAAAAGATGAAATGCAGTGACTGCTGAAAAGCATCTTTATTATTTTTTTGTATTTTATATCACTTTTATCCCTTCCTTTTGCCATAACCATGTCTGCATTTCTTCAATTATGCTACTGAATGCTCACAACAATTTTTTGGGTCATGTTTGCACACATATTGCAGATGATTGTATTGTAAGCATGTAGGAAGCTCTGGTGTTTTTATCTGTGCTGGCAGGAAAAGAAACATTTGTTCTGATAATGTATTTCTACCTCGCTGAACTCAGCAGCAGCAGTGGATATGGCAGTTATAACAGTTTGGTGTTACTTTTCTGATGCTACATTTATAATTGTTATTGTTAATAATGCAATGTATTATAATAGTTAAACCTGTGTTATCTCTATTACAGAAGTGTTATAAGATCTGTAATGATAATTGGCTTTTAAATATATTCATTCTATCTATCTATTTATTTATTTATTTGTGTATTTATTTATTTATTTATTTATTTATTTATTTATTTATTTATTTTTTTGCTTGGGGTCCTAATTTGGATATAGTAATAGTGAGCACTTTATGCATTTAAATTGTTTGCGAGCATGTGGATGCATGCAGTCACACAAAACGGAGCTCAAAGGATCCTGCCTGTTTTTATATATTTAATTTTTTTGTGTCTGCTTTCTGTTTTATCTCATACAGGGATAAGGGTCCAAGAAAAAGCTGGACTCCATAAGCTACCATATAGCAATGCAGAAAAGGAGGTTATTATCCAGGCCTTATGTCACCATGGAGCTTTTATCTTAAGGAGAGGTAGATTTAACCAATTTGCTCAAGACAGGATATGGCAGCAGGTGGTCAAGGATCTTAATGTTGTCAAAGGGCATAGAAAAACCTACTCCTAGCTACAACACTGAGTAAGTGACATGATAACCTCTGCCCACCATAGATCCACTGCAATTGAACAGTAGCAGGTGGCTATGGTGCATGGTTTGCTAACAAATCACCACTAACTGAAACAGAGGAGTTCCTGTCCACTGTCAGAGATCCAGATAACTTAGCAGAGGGCTCCACGAGAATGCTTGACGTTGGTGCAGATGGGGATGACGGAACAAGAGTATCACAAGCAGATATTAAAGGTATGCAAAAAGCAAGTGTCATTGTTTTATCTTTATATGCAAACTCCAGCTCCTAGCAGCAACCTTATTTGCTAAATTCCTTTTAAACCAGAACAAGCAGCTAAACCTAATCAGTATCTATATATCCCCAGGTGACAACATGGCCACCCTAGAGTCAATACTACACTGGGGCCCCCACTCACCCCAAGAAATTTTAATACTAGGTGGTGTAAATATAGACTGGAATACTATCCACTCTCCAACACCCACCAACAATATTAACCTATATAATTTCACCCAACTAATACAATCACCCACACGCATTGATAAATCCACAAATAGCGATCCATGTTAGACTGGATCCTCTCTAACCAGCCCAACAGTGCAGTAAACTACCCAACTCCCTCAGCAACCACAGTCTCACCTTCATCCTTAGATACAAACTCAAATCTAAAAATCCCCCCTCCCTACTACAAACTTATTCCCATAAAAACCTTTCACACAGATCAATTCTTAGAAGCCTTAAGATACTGTGACTGATCTCCCCTCAAAATCTTCCCACTAGACAAAGCAGTCAAATACTTTAACACCACATTTCTTAACATCCTTAATCATCTAGTCTGAATCAGATCCATTAGGATTCGTAGTAACCCCAACCCCTGGCTTCAGGAAACCACACATGCCCTACTTAAGAACAGGGATAAAGCTTGGAAAAACTGGTGCCAATACAGAACATCCACAGCTAGACAAGCCTTTCTGGAACTTAGAAGGCAACAAAATAAATTAAGATTGACAAACAGAACCACTATATCTCCCTACAAAAGAAACACAGTAATAACCCACAAAAAATTCTGGGCAACATTGAACAACATCCTTCAGCCCGGAAAAACAACCACACCCCCCACCAAATCTAGAAGGTTCATACTTAGACATAGCCTCCAGTTTCAATAACTACTTTACCTCCTCTAGTCTTAAACTCATAAACAATACCATCCCACCAACCCCACACAGCCCCCAAAGTCCAAACAACACCCACATCTCACTCATACCAGTACCAGAGTCAACCATTCAAAAAATCTTTTAACTAAACTTAAAACTACCACCCTTGTTGCAGACAATCTCCCCTCCATATACCTTAGACTAGCATACAGGGCCATAGCTTACTCCATTTCTCTACTAATAAATAGAGCCATCACTGAACACACCATTCCATCCTTATGGAAAAACTCAATTATCATTCCCCTACACAAAGGCAGCTCCTCCTTTGACCTCTCCAACTACCAACCCATTGTAATCCTGTCACTCCTATCTAAGATTCTAGAAAGGTGCATCCATCACCAATTCCTTACCTACCTCCAACAACCTACTATCCAAAACCCAACATGGCTTCTGTCCATCCCATAGCACTACCACTGCCCTGATTAACTTCACCAAAACTATAAACTCACACAGGAACCAAAGCAAACTAGTCTCTGCTACCTTTCTTGACTTATCAAAAGCATTCAATAGAGTCTTCTACAATAAATGCTTAACCTGCCTCTCTGAACTCAACATTGACAGCCTCACCCTGCTTTGGTTCAGCAGTCACTTAAGCAACCTTCTCCAATTTGTCAAATAGCTTAACTCCCCATCTCCTCCCCACTCCCAGTCACTCTTGGGGTACCACAAGGGTCAATTCTCGGCCCCCTACTTTTTCATATCTTTATGAACCAACTTCACACAGCAACCACAAAAGCTGAAATAGTCCAAAATGCTGATGACACAACCCTGATCTGCTCTGCACCCAATAGACAACTTCTCCAACAAAAAACACAAGAATCCTTCACAGATATAGAACATTGGATAAATAAATCCCAACTGATATTAAACCCTAAGAAAACACAACTTATGCTTTTCCTCCCACCAAGGACCAATGACCTCACCTTCTCCATTCTCTTAACCAACAAAACCCTAATCTCCCCAGTCCCAGAGGCCAAACTACTAGGATGTACAATCAACCGGCAACTAAAATACAACAAACACATTTCTCTAACCATCTCCAAAGTCCACAAAAAGCTAGGGACCCTGTACCAGAGCAAAAGGCACCTAGCCTCTGAAGCTAGAATCACCATAGCCAGAACTCATCTCATATCAACATTACTCTATGCATCCCCAGTGCTAACAAACCTTAATAAAACTAACCTGAACAACCTTTCCACACGTTACAACAAAATTGCTAGGTTTGCAGCAAATCCTCAAATCTCACTCCCACCAATGCCACTACCTAAACACATTACACTGGCTAGAACTCCCCAACATATTACAATAGCACCAACTTAACCTAGCTCACCAAATCCTTTACTATCCAGAGAAAACTCTTGCCCTGACTGGCCTCCTAAATTTCTACAATTCGGATAGACAACTACACTCCAATAATAAAGCTCTGGTCGAAAATATTCCATGTAAAAATAGCTCTGTGGAATCTTTCTTCCCTAATAAAGTTGCAAAAACATGGAATACCCTACCACCTGACCTCAGATTGCAAAATTGTGCCTCAAATTTTAAAAACCTCCTTAAATCACACCTCCACACCATCCATTTATGCAACTGCAGTGGACCCCCCCCTGCCGAAGCCTATCCTTGTTGTAGGCTCTATCCCCCTACCTCTGGGAAAACAAGTATTGTGCTCACCTGATGTTCATTGTATGTATTGTATATATTGTAAACATTACTATCCTCTTTTGATGCTCAGTGTACATATTGTATATAATGTAAACATATTCTCACTATGCTATTGTCTGCACATATATTGTACCCATGTTGATCCATAAATGTGCTATCCTCAAAAACTTGTATGTCAACTTGTATTCCTAAATTGATTGTTCTCAATCAGCATGTTTACTATCTGCCATTACCATGTAAACCTTGTAACCTATTACTGTTATCATGCATTACTCTTTACTCTGTTTTCTGTATGGCGTTTTCTCCCCAGGACTCTGCTGAAAATGGACACTTGTGGTCCAGTAAACAAATGTTAAATAAATAAATATATCTAAAATGTCTGATATATATATATATATATATATATATATATATATATATATATATATATATATATATATACACACATATATATATATATGTAGAGAAAGAGAGAGAGCCAGCAATAACTGTGAGTCAGACTGCAGTCACATAGAAAGAGTGGAGTTTGGTCTGGGTTTGCGGGGGTGGGAATTCAACTGTTCAATATTTTTATATGACAACATTTTTAATTTGCTCTTCTGATGGGGCTATTCTCTTTTTCTTTGTTTCATTTGCATTGTGATACTTAGCAGACTTCCTTCCCTTCCATTCCTCACATACAGGTACTTCTGGATTGCAGGCTTTCAACTCTCTGGAACATGATAAGCACACGTGTTTATTGTTAATACTGTATATAAGATAGATTCCGGTTTATATAACAGACCATTTTTCATAGCTTTAGCATCTGTTAAAAAGTTTAACATGCCTTTATTATAAGGAAAATATGATCAATTTTATTCTGTCTCTTTTTGTTGTGTTTATTGCTTGTCATCATAGGTGATCTTGAAAGTGGCAGTGTGGAACTCCTACCATCTCATGTCAGAGTTTCAGTAGCCTCTGATGATGGTGGTGATGATGAAGAGGTACACTCTGGGGGTGCAGAGGGTCTCTCTGGCACTGAGGTTGCGACTCCCACATCTGCTGCCCATGTTTCAGACACAGTCAGTATGCCTACACATAACCAGGAGACACAGACCTCTGATGTAGGACAGGTTGAGGTTCACACAGTTAATCAGGCTAGTGTGGTTACTTTAGTTGCAGAGCTGATTGCTTCTCCCATTAATCATGGTGATGGTGTGGTACTACACAGGAGGGTTGGTATGGATGCTTGGAGGAGGCCTGCTATCCAATCTCCTCCTGAAGTTGGTGTGTCATTAGGTACTACCAGATGTATGTGTCAGACCATAGTGGAAGCACAGGCATGTTCCACCCAGGCCTCAGAAGAAGTCTGGCTACTAAATATCATGCATTCTGACATGAGAGACTCCCTGAACCATGTAGGCAACTCCTTAGGTGAGAGTAATGACACTCAAGAGATAGCAGTTTCTGTGATGTAATATCTGTTGAGGGATGGTGGGCATCCGGGTGGCCAGACAGTTGCTACAACTTCTGGTGTTAGCAGATATGGCTATGCAAAATACTGCTCCCACAGTGGCATTACATTCACTGCTCCATCAGTGATTGCAGTGTCCACACCAAGACATGGTAGGAAATGGATTCAATGCTCTGGACATAGTCGTGAGGAGAGGTGATCCAGCAGTCATTGCTCATGTTTAGGTAGCACCCCAACTTCTATCCAGGGACATAGAAGTAACAGTGCAACTCAGGGCAGAGGTGGCTCAAGTGGTAAGGGGTGATGACACTGAACTGAGTAGTCTGCCATGCATGGTTCTCAGCTGTCCCGGATGCCAGGACATGCTTGATTTTATTCTTGCAGACACACACACATATTGAAAAAGTAACTCACTTGCCCATACCACTTTATACACATGCAAACCATATAAACAGTACTGTTAAGTGCCATACATATGTTCTTACTGGCCCTGAACACTGTATACTCTGGAAGATACACGTTTCTTACTTGCACATACTCACTTCTTTGGTGTCAGCCTTGCCTTCCCCATGAGCAAAAATGATCACTTTGCCCTGTCCTTTGCACATGTCTTTGTGACTTAGGGTTGCATATATGTCTGATGCACACAGTGGATAGCTAATGCTTGCTTATTCACAAGATTGGCTTTATTAGTATGTATTGCAGAGCAAAAGTTGTTGATTTCGTGTCCCTACTCATTTATGAATGAGTGCTTCTGTAATTGTTGAACTGCATCATATTTTAGTTAACATTGTCATTACAGCAGTAGAAGCATTAGGAATTTCAGTCTTGCTTCTTGGTATAGTTGTGCAAATAAGGGTATAATTAACCTGTTCCATGTTTTACAGATGGTGGTCAACTGCAATGCTTGATTCACACTATTGTTCTAATATGTAACTGTATATTGCAAACATCTTACAGCAGAGATATTACTGACATAACTGCAGACCTCAAAGAAAAGCTCTGCTTATGGGCATATACATATTTCCATATGAGAGTAACTCTTTTTCTTTACAACTTCCACTTGCCTTGTCATTACTGTAGCTACAAAATGTGCCTTTGTGGATTGTTCCTGTCTGATGTTATCAGAACGCCACTAATACATGGTTAAGTAAAGGTTGTACAGTCTGACAGACAGTTTTCCTATTTGTATGTGCGTGGGATTTTAGGCCTTGACCAAGTTAGTGAGTGTGTGTGCTGTCCTTTGCCTCTTAGACAGAGCCTGTGCATACCACGGTCTGCAAGGATCACCTGCAGCTGGTAGTTCTAACTCAGACTCCTCATCTGTACTTGTGCTGGTGCTGTTGATGATGATCCTGCATGTGGTCCTTGAAACTGTGTTCCTGACCTTGCCATCCTTGTTGAAGTTGTTTTTTGAGTATTACATTGTGTAACATGGAATAGACTGTATGTATTCTGGCACAGGTGCCCGGCTCATACTGCAGGGCACCTCCTGATTTGTCTAGACACCAGAACCTTGATTTAAACAAACCAAATACATGTTCTATGATATTCCTAGTTTGAGCATTGGCCTTATTATATTCAGTGGGGTTGTGTGGGTTTTTCGTGGGTGTCATGAGCCAGGGCTCAAGTGCATAACTTGCATCCCCCAATAGATGCCCTTGAGGAATGTCACCCCTAGAAAACCCAGTGTACATCTCACAAGTGTGCTATATGTGTGAGTCATGGAAACTGCCTGGTTTCCCTACATAGACATTGTAGATAATCCCCTTGGGTATTACAAACAACCTGACAGTTTATATACTGGAAACCTTTTCTGTTGATGTACCTCCTTCCCTGTTCACCGGATGAGGCTTTTATTTCTATGTGTGTGAAATCTATTGCTCCCAAAACTTCAGGGAAATGTGCTACTGCATATAATTCCTGCATGATTTTTGTTTTCTCCTGTTGGGTTCATGGGAAACAGATATGCTGTTTTGCATGTAGTAGCATTGCATTTAAAAACTGATGTAATAATCTAGAGGCTGATGCCAGTGACACCCCTAATATGTCTCCTGTGAGCCTCTGAAAAGTACCAATAGCTAGTATATGCAATGCTACACATACATTTGCTTCCACTGGGATGGACTCTGCATGATTTTCATCTGGAAGTAGGGGTGGCAGAGGTGGCATATTTCCTCCATATTTTCCTGTCGACCCCATATCTCTCAACAATTTCTGTTTCATACAGTCCATGATAAGTCAAATGGGGTGCAAACATCCTTCTTCTTCTTGCCTGACGTGTGGCAGCAGCAACACCCTCATTTAAAGCTGATGCACATAAATCATAATAGCAATAGCAATCCCTAACATGTTTTTTTCTATGCCTGCATTCCTAAGAGTTTTGGTATAGATGGCAAATACCTACAGTGAGTGTACACAATTGTTTTATATATTTATGAATAGCTCACCAGTGTTGGATTTGTTAATTAGCATGTAGTTGTTTATGTTTTCATTTGTATATTCTCCTGTTCCCTTAGTGTGGTGGCTCTGCATGTAGCAAACCCTCTCATTCAAGGTCTAGGTCCCACAGCACTGTGAGAGCAGTGCCTGAAAGATCACCTGCATCCAGCAGGTCATGTCATCACAGCAAATCGCCATCTAGCTCACATGATATCCCTTCCTTGAGATCACATACACCTTCACCTACCCCTTCTTTAGGAGTTGTTTTGCATGACACATTAGAACTTGAGCTTCTGTGACTCAAATTAGGGGTACTTAAAATATGAAAAGTTGAATTTCCCTATCATACCTTTCAGTACATTGATGTTGATGTTTAACTTCAAAGGCAATTAAAAAAATAAAAAAATAAATAAAATAATAAATGCAGACTGTGTGTACAATATAATCCAATATAAAGAGGCTTTGCATGTGCATGTATTTCATTTCATTAACAAAAATGTTTACAATAAAAGAAAATAATATGGAAATAAAAATGGAGAGCATAACATGCAAATTGCAATTAACATTAAGGGCCCATCCATTATCAAGACTTTCAACTGAGTACTTCATTTGTAGTTAGGAGTGTAAGAGTTTTGTATTACAGCCTGAAGTTATGTTATGATTGAGTGTGAGTAAATGTTTAGTCAGTTAAGGAATGGCTGAGGTTTGTAACCATTACTTCTTAAGGGCTGTTAGTAGTGTACTTGTTCGTTAGTGGGCATTCATCTTTTTGCTGCTATAGTCTGTTTTCTGTGTACAATTTCTGCTTTTCATGAAAGGGAACAGCATGTTTACCTATGTATGTAACACTGGTGTTTTTTGTAAAGCAGTATGCAGAAAATACCATTCAGAGTCTTCTTCTTCTTCTTCTTTCAGCTTTTCCTGGTTAGGGGTTGCCACAGCGGATCACCTGTCCACTCATGATTGGCAGTGGAGTTTTACAGTGTTGAGTTGCCAGCCCGGCACCCAACCTTCCAGAGAAGGCACACACATGCAAGCACTCATGCCTAGGGCCAATTTAGAGTGTCCAATCCACCTACAGCATGTCTTTGGGATGTGGGAGGAAACCAGAGCACCCGGAGGAAACCCATGCGACCACAGGGACAGAGTAATGGTTCCTATTGTTGTCTTTCTTGGGAGGATAAGAAGGCAACATACTTGATTTCCTCTTCTAGTAGTCAGCATTTATATTTTTTAACTGTTGAATTTGAAGATTGGGTATCTTCTGTCAACCAGTAGCAGTTCTTAATGTTTAGCAGTCTGTTCATAGTGTTACTTAAAAATCCGTGGCCTTTGCATAATGCCACTACATTTACAGAGCATGGTCCCTACTTTGAGATCTTGGCCTTTTGCATCTTTTCAACAGAAATTTTAAATGTTGGCAGTGTTTCTTAAAAACACTGGAATAATAAAATGGGTGTACATGTCTATATTGTCTGTAACTCCGTTTTTTCATAAACGTGTGTCTTGGGGAGAAAATGTGGCTTCTCACTATCCAAATGTTAAAGCCCATGCAGCTATAAAGTGTGGAAATGTGAGGGATGCATTCGGGTGATACTGACTTACAGTGGGCCTGAATTCCTCTATAAATAAACTGTTGGGGCCTCTCCTTTCTAGCATCAACTGTTTGTAAGTCAAAGCTAACCATAAAGGCCTCTGGTTGACCAAGTCTGCAGAGGATTGCATGCATTAGAATCCTCCAAAGACACTAATGTACTCCAAGAAGATTTGTTCTAATAATTGTTACCAGAGTCATGGTCTAAAACTAAGTGCCAAAAAAATGCATTATAGTATCTTTTGGAAAGTCATCCTTCCTTAAGAATTACCACATAGACAGTAAACCCCTAAGACTAGACTCAGTTGTTAGAGACTTGGGAATGTATGTAGACAGTGACCTGGACTTTGACCATGACGTGTCTACTGTTGTAAGGAAGTTCTTCTATACTGCATAACTCATCAGCAAAGGTATGGCTTCCAAGTTCAAACATGTCATTATCCAGCTGTACTCAGCAGTAATAAGACAATTCATATAGTATAAGGTTCCATTTAGTTTGTACCTTACTAGGCATATGCAACAAGTGAAATTCACACAGACATTTCTTGGAGGTGGGTGTTAGAATAATGGCTAAGATATTACCACACAGATACAAGGTAGAGGGTTTGATTTTCACCTTTAGTTATTGTCTATTGGCTAGGTGTGTAATAGTCTGTAGACTGCCTTTTACTTACCTATACGGTTATTATATAATGTTGGGGATTGGCATAATGGTCAATGTGCTTGTCTTACAGATACAAGGTACAGGGTTTGATTCTTACCTTTGGGAAATATGATTAAATTTAAAAAATCCCCCCCCCCCCAAGTTGTTAGCCTATTTATTACTGATAGATGTAAAGCTGACAATTGCACAGAACATAAAACAAATATTAAAATGATAACAAACACCCCAAAAAAAGTCATCATGAGTATCCTGCCATCAACACTAGCATAATTGCCACTTCACCCTCTGCACAAATTATGATTTCTATTTCTGAGGACACAACTTGGTGTGTGTGACATAATAAATTAACCTGGTGTTCAGAACTTAATAGAGAACAGTAAATCATATCTAATATGTTAAAAACTGAGGAAGCATTGCATAATAAATAAATAAATGTGATGCATTTCCCATTCCAGTAAATGGTGTGAACTCAAAGTAAAACCAGATTTAGAGAATGTAAAACATACAATTTTGTGAAATCCAATCAGTCAGCTACTGAAGTAACACTTTTAAATAAATTACCACTCAATCTTTCTTCAGGAAATATCATCAAATATAACTCCTACTATCACTAGGGAACAGGTTCTTAATGTTCTCTCTAAGACCAAAAACACTGCATCAATGGGCCCAGACAAAATCCCAGGATGCCTTCCAAATAGCACAAAACATGACCTATCAGGGCCTCTGAAATTACTATTTAACTGTAGCCTCCAAACAGGCTTCATGCCTCATGAATGCAGAAAGGCAATAGTCATCCATCTGCACAAAGGTGGGGCATCTACAGACCCTGGAAACTACAGACCCATAAGTCTCACTAGTCTTATATGTAAAGTCATGGAAAGAATTATCATGGAGATGATCAATAGAGATATAATAAACCTCCAGACACTGGACTCAACCCAGTGTGGTTTTGTCAAGCGCAGATCATGCCTACTCAACCTGATGGACTTCTTTGAGAAGGTCACCAAAGCAATGAATGAGGCCAAAATCATTCACACTGCCTACCTTGACCTTGTCAAGGCATTTGACACAATACCACAAACTGGTATTGTTGAGAAACCTCAAAAGGTTAGGCACAAACCCGTATGTCACCCAGTGGATAGTCAACTGTCTCACAGACAGGACCCAGGAATTTAGAATTGGGAAGTCCACCTCTACAAAGAGGCCCGTCACAAGTAGAGTCCCTCAGGGATCAGTCCTTGGACTGCTTCTTTTTGGCATTTACTTCTCAGAAGTCATGGCCAATGTCAGTGGTCTGTGGCTGACTAAATTTGCAGATGATTGCAAATTAGGAGCTGTCATTGAATCTCACACTGACACAAATGTTCTCCAGGAGGTGATGACATAGACAAATAACAGGTGTCAGAGCCATGGACTAAAACTAAATGACAAAAAATGCATAATAGTATCCTTTGGGAAGTCATCCATCCCTGGTAACAATCATATTGAAAACACACCCCTTGCAGTTGACCTAGTAGTCAGGGACTTAGGGACACACATAGATAGTAATCTAGCCTTTGATCCTCACGTGTCTACAGTGGTGAGGGAATATGTTGCACAACTTGTAAACAAAGGTATGGCATCTAAGTCCAAGAAAGTCATTGTTTCACTGTATTTGGCATTCATCAGACCTATCATTGAGTACAATGCACGCTTTGGTATGTACCTAACCAGGCATCTCCAACAACTGTAATGTCTATAGATGTTCATTACTAAAAGAATACAGGGCATAAGTAATATGTCCTATGAAGACCGCCTTAAGGCCCTATCCCTGTATTCTGTCTCCTAGAGGCTTTTGAGGGAAGATCCATGCCTGGTATACAGGTCATTGTCAGACCCCACTCTGATGGACCTTCTGCATATCCACAAAATAAGCAGTATTAGAATTAACCATTCTAATGACTTAAACCTTGTCTGTGATATAAATAGGACCTGCTGGAGAGATAGGTATGTATCCCAGAGACTACCCCGTCTATGGAACAGGTTTCCCATCCATGTGAAGCAGTGTTCCTCCCTAACTCAATTCAAGTGCAATTTGGACAACTGGATGGGAAACCAGAAATTATTCCCTAGTTTGGCACCTAAGTCTCTAATGCAAACAGGTAAATTGTAAATGGTTCTTCTCCCAGGCCCATGCTTGCACTTATCAATGGTATCAGAACTTGTCAGAGATTTGGGAAGCATGATTAGGCTTAAAAAGGCCCTTGAAGTCATTAGCCTAGTAAACACCTATGAACCATTTCAGGAGATTCAATATGTGCATACTTGACTACAGTCCTTAATCAAAATACATTCTGTAAACAGTAAAAAATGTAAATATTCCTTACACGATAACTAAACAAGTCTCAATGAACAATCAGACATAACTCTTATAAAGAGTAATATTTTAAGCACACTGAAAAAAATATTTAAAGATAAGAGGGAATGTCTGATGAACAATAAGAATAGACCATGCACCACACAGCATAGACTACACATAGCACTACATGCATTAATTATAAAAGGCACTCATACCCCGGGATTCATGAAGCTCGGTGCAAGGACGACATTAGCCTTGTACCGACCGTGCAGTGTAGAGATGGCGCAGCAGCACCACATGCATATTAAGGAAGGCATGCTGCCATAACGGCCGCGTGCATAGGAAACGTGTACGAGTGCAGGGGGTGTGTCCAAGCACTGCACAGAGGCGTGAACATGTCGGCTGCATATGCGAAACCTAAAATGCTGACTAGTACAGCCTGCCTCTAATAGTAATCAACTATTGAAGAAGGCAATGAGAGTAGTAAGCAAACCAATGGTGTTTAATCCAGAAGCAAACACTCACCAGGTACTAAAAAGTACACACAAACTGCAAACCAACAATAAAAATAAAGCGCTTTTGGCAAGCCTAGCCCAATAGTTTGGGTTACCACCTGTCCTACATTGTGAGGGACAGTCCCCCTCTAGGCAGGTGTGTCCATGCCAAAATCATAATAAATGTGAAATATCCTGCGATAGTAGGACATAATTATGTCCCATATGTTATGTAATAGTCCCATACAGTACGTATGTCCGTATATAAAATACCTATATGTTACAAGAAACAGAATAAGCAAGTAAATGAAACAGAATAAGCAGCTACACCGCTACAACAATAAAAGTTTATATGTAGACATGAAACTAAAGTACTATCCTTTGTAATGACCGTGAGTATGTGTTGGCCTGTAAACTCAGATGTGTGCCACGAAAATGTCCCATCCAGGTCATATGAAAAGGTGGCAACCCTACCAATGGTCAGAGCATTCGCCCAATATCTGCCCCTTCGCAGTCCAAGTCATCCTTGTAAGGATGGCCCATAGATGAACGGGTATTACCCGGCTCTACCTACCATGTCATGAAAGATAAGTATTTGCGAGTACCTATGTGCGTGAAGTACAGCATGTGGATGATCTGAAATGTTAGTGTAGACCTCACAACCATATTGGTCCCAGAGATATGTAATGTACACAATGTGTTCTGTTGACTGTGCCATGGGCCATCAACTAGAGAAGGAATGAATGTTGTTTGTGGAATATGGGGGTGGGGGGTGACGGGTAATGTAATAATTCACCAAGGGGAGACTGGGTTGGATGCACAATAGGTGAACTGGAGGTCTACGAGGGAGCAGTGGGTGAATCAGGAAGATAACCAAAAAACAAATATACACATCTGCAATACAATCCCACAAACATGTGAACATTAAAATGTGCAATACACATGTACAGAAACGTTACCGGCACAATCCCACATAATGGTCTGGTCTGAACTGAGCCATCCAACCCCAACACACCTGGATACATAATTGAATATCCATCATCCCCTTCACAGCACACCCGCCCCACCTTCCTGAACATCCACCAAAACCAGCCATACTTGGGCTGCTAGATAGGCACGGCCATATCTGCACATAGTGACCCCTACCCATATCTAGTAGGCAGTCTCACCCTAGGCAGTCTTAGGATTGCAAACTATGTATCCCTTGCATGTATAACCCTATCTTACAGCTGTAAAGCAAAGATGGTCATCGGTCCCCTCAATTTTTGGATATCCCTCATGGGATATGTATCTGTTCTAACAAACAAAAAATCCCAAAAGGGAAAAACGAAGAAGTAGCAGGTAATAAACAGCCACTGAGAATGAACCAAATGAACGGTGAGACAAACGATCAGACAAACGGCTTTAATAACAAATGACTTAGCGCTTTCACTAGAACAATACTGGCTTCTTCAGAGTCATTTAAACAGTAAACAAAAAACATCTTTATAGTGCCCAACCCCACAATGATAGGTGCAGTTAAAAATACATCAACCAATAAAATTCCTTTCAAATAAATAAATAAATCTGATGATTCAGCTAGGCCACGCATTTTAAAAAACTTTTTCCACCTTAAATTAATATTGTATAAACATATAAGTAAATAAATTGATAATTATACTATTGTAATGAACATCAAATACAAATATTAAATATTCAAAAAATAAAAAATGTAAATATATATAAATATAAATATAAATACGTAAACAGTATGAAAAAGATACTAAATCTTGTTAGATTTAAACTTTAGAATAGGCATCAAAGATACACAATCATTAAGACCAGGAAATTTCAAGGCATTTAACCTAAGTTGCCATTCACTTTCTAACATACCCACTTTATTGACCAAATCAATTCCTTTCTCAAAATTAATAACACGATCCACCACAAAAAACACAATTTTTTTAAAATTAGAACATGTGGTGGTGTGTAAATAAAGTGCATTGTGTGTGTCCTTTCTCTTAGTGGATCTGACATGTTCAGATATCCTGTCCCTAAGTCTACAAATAGTCTTACCAACATAAAATGCTTCACATGCAGTACAAGAGGCAATGTAGACCAGGTTCTTGGTGTTACAACTGCATACCCCAGGACATGCAATAGTGTATCTAAAGTCAAAAACACAAACATAAGATCCTTCACAAATAAACCTACACCACTTACAGGCCCCACATTTTCTCATAATTGATTTTTTGTGGGGTCTAACTTCCCTTTCTAAAATTGATTTTAAATTTTCACCTCTACTGAATACAATCAATGGTTCTGGACCTAAAATTGCTTTATTTTGATCACCCAAACAGCATTTCCATAAACTTCTCGAACTTGCGCTCAATTTATTTACTTATATGTTTATACAATATTAATTTAAGGTGGAAAAAGTTTTTTTAAAATGCATGGCCTAGCTGAATCATCACATTTATTTATTTATTTGAAAGGAATTTTATTGGTTGATGTATTTTTAACTGCACCTATCATTGTGGGGTTGGGCACTATAAAGATGTTTTTTGTTCACTGTTTAAATGACTCTGAAGAAGCCAGTATTGTTCTGGTGAAAGCGCTAAGTCATTTGTTATTAAAGCCGTTTGTCTGATCGTTTGTCTCACTGTTCATTTGGTTCGTTCTCAGTGGCTGTTTATTACCTGCTACTTCTTCGTTTTTCCCTTTTGGGATTTGTTGTTTGTTGGTTCATTGGTTTTTCAGCTCTGTTGACGTTCTTACTTGGGCGGTGAAAATTAGAATTTTGGAATTGTTCTTGTTACTTTATGGAGAGTGTTCTGAAGGAGCTTGCCCATGTGGTTGATAAACTCATCAAGTTACATTCTGGTGAGTTGGGAGGGAGTAGAGTGGTTTCGGCTGTTAGCCCCACTGACTCCCAGATGGAGTTGTTTATGCTTCACTCACCAATTATTATAGCTCCTGGTCAAGAAGTGAATGCTACTGATTCATATAGTGGTGCAGTTTCTAAACATTCTAAACAACCTATACAACCTAATTCGAACTTGGTGCCTTCCGGTGCATTGTCTAAATCTGCCATTAGTGGGCAGCAGCATGATTTGACTGCTTGGTTTCAAGCACCGTTATTTGGAACTCCTCCTGTGTTATCGGTGGTATCTTTTTCATACTGTTTACGTATTTATATTTATATTTATATATATTTACATTTTTTTATTTTCTGAATATTTAATATTTGTATTTGATGTTCATTACAATAGTATAATTATCAATTTATTTACTTATATGTTTATACAATATTAATTTAAGGTGGAAAAAGTTTTTTATCTATATACTTATATATATATATATATATATATATATATATATATATATATATATAAAACAGCAAGATATGAATATACATGTATGAATACATATGCAGATATGTCTGTATATATTAATGTAAGTAGATATATATATATATATATATATATATATATATATATATATATATATATATATATACATATATATATATATATATATATATATATATATGTGTGTGTTACAGTAAATATACGCATGTATATACCTAGGTTATGTTACACCAGTCACGGGTAACATGTTTAGACCAGGCATATGTTGGTAGGCGGTCCACTCAACAAACGTCTACTTACCACCACCCCCCCCCAGCTAGGCCGGTGAGACATACAGACACGCAATAAAGGTAAATACAATACTGCTTCCCAGACCACCAGCAGGAAACTTCCAGTGGGTGAGATCTACAAGGTCTACACTTTAAACATGGACAGCGATGTTCCTTGTGGGAACACCATTACGACCAGGATGTAGCTGTACACGGAACAGTAGGTTGTGCAAGCCTGATAACACATGGGTTGACACAACGTACATGTGTCCCGACATGGGGAGAGTGGGCAGTGTGTAGGGGTGTGTTCATATCCCACCTGCGTCCACCTGCGCCCACAGTAAGGATGAGTGCTGTAGAGTAGTAGCAGGTGGGGGAACTATGGATATGTGATTATGAGGTTAGATGTGCAGGTGTTGGCTGGCAGACATGTATTAGGACCACCCTGTGGGTATAAGTAATATTCCGATGTGGGTATACCAGACACCCATACCTCCCAAACTGTAAGAGCACATCTACTGGACAGTCCGTAAACCACTGAGGGAATACATAGGGACCATATCATTGAACTGTCCCCGATTACCAGGGCCGTCCGTGATTATGAATCAGAATCTTAACACAGTCCCAACTAAACCATCCTAGAACTAGTGATATTAGGAGGAAAGGTAGCGGAATACACGTAATGAATAATGACAACATGTAAGAGTCATAAACTGCATGCACCTCAGACAACGTGTATGAATACATATGTGCTCTGTGTCCGTCAATGTGTCAGATTAATAGCACCAACCTTCTAAATGTGTCCCTGAGGTCGTTATGCAGTGTCCCTGATTCAGTGTTTATTCTTCCTCATTTGTATGAGAGGTCTGATAGTGAGAGAAAGCGCATGTTCCACCGACTACCTTAGAAATTGATAGAATGATAGGTTTGGGGTTACCATCTGTCCACCTTTGCGAGGGACACTCCCCTGTGGGCAGTTGTGTCCTGCATAACTGTAATTAAGGCAAATGTCCTGTGATTTAGGGCAAAGACTATCTATATTGTCTGTAGTAGTAGCATAAAACAATTATGTTCCTCTGAAACATCTAAATGTTATCTGTAACAGTATAAGCAGCTATAATGCTACAAGATTAACCTTTTATTTAGGCAAAACAGTAAAGTACACCCCTTTCTACTGGCTGTGGGTGTGTTGTCCTGCAAAGTCTGATGTCTCTACATACAGGTCCTATAGGGTTGCCACCTGTCCAAATGGCCAGAGTGGGACATGCTCTGTAGAAATGTCAGACATTCCAGGACTAAACATACCTACAGCCGTGCATAGTACAGGATTACACTTATTTGCACAAATAAAAGCTTAATCTAGTTGCATTTGAATTGCTTATGCTACTTCACATAACATATAGAAGTGTCATATATAAAATAACTGTTGTATGCAATTATTAATAAAACGTAGAATATAATAATGTCCTGTAATCTGGACATGTGCTATGTCTTGATTATTTTCGCACTGTCCCTTGCAAAGTGGGACAGGTGGTAACCCTAAAGTCCTACTTTGGCCAATTGAGACGGTGGCAAACCTATAATAGGTATGCAGTAGCATGACCCGTCCGACAGATGTGGCTACCTCAACCCAACTACTCTTTTGTAATGCAGGGTCTCGGTTCCAATGTATCAGCCAGATGGGAGCAGAGTGTATGCAGAACACACAAATATGATTAATTCACTGGACAGGCCACTGATGCCATACAGTCGAACGCCATACCCTCGCCTAATGGGCAGCCATTCCCGATACTGTAGTCATGTATTCCGATGTAATACGCATCACAAGGTGGGAGCACATTGCATGAGGTACACACAAATATGATTGTGTCAGTGGACAGGCCGCTGATTCCGTACAGTCAAACGCAATGCCGTCACCTAATGGGTAGCCAGTCCCAATACTGGAGTCATGTAGTATGATGTAATAGGCATCACAAGGTAATACTGTGGTCCTCGCTCACATACAGGGGTGTGAGTGACAGATGCAAGCACCAATGCTGGTGCATTAGCAAGTGCGGGATTGAGCGGGAGTAAGCGTGTTTGGCTACCAGTATGCAAGTATTGCATTGGTTAAGCAATGTAGAGGCTAATCGAGCATAAGAGGCTGCAACCAGAGGATATCATACAGCGCAGTCATTCAACAGTATTAGGAATGTATCCCATCATGTAGATGTACATGTGAGTGTTTATGTCCAGCATATAGGTACATACATATATATATAGAGATGTATCAGGGACATACCATGTGGCAACAAAGCAATACAAACGAATGAAACGGGAAACACCAACGACACTTGTATTATGTAGTGGTGTTGCTCTATGTGATCACAAGACTCCCTCAGACAGACATGTGTCAATCATGCACGCAAATAGTTGTACATTGGCCATATACTTCACTCTGTGCATGTAATGTACATTAACACAACAGTACCCGTCCAATCATTATGTGCGAACAGTACTCCTGCAATGTGCTGTGTGCAACATCATCATCATGATAAAGGTAAATGGGGTAACCATAGATGGACCGGTAGTGTTTTGTGTACAATGGGGTCATCCTCCTCACGTGTACCTGGACCATGTATGAGTGATGTGCATACCAGGACCGTGCGCCTGAGGGACAGTGGTGAGGATAACAGTAGTATGTTATGATGCATATTACAAGGGTTTCATGTATCCAGTGGGCAGGTGTATGTAATGGACAGCTATGTATAGGGCAGATGGTGTCCTAGGAGCCGAATGGCCTTATGTGTCCATAGGTGAGGTCAGATGTTGGGGAAGAAGTGTAGATATGGCTGTGGAGGATAGGTAGGAGCACAGAAATGACAGCATACAGGGTTGGTATATGACACATGTGGGGGGGGGATACACCCTGGATGGGGATGGGTCTTCAGCATTCTAAAGCCCATGGCAACAGTGGGACGGAGGTCTCCAGCCATGGGCAACTGCCACTGCACCTACACAGCTGCAAAGGAGGCAGTGCTGGGGGCTGTCCAGGAGGGGCAGCATCGCCCAATAAATGTGATACTCCGCCCTTGAACTGGCATATCTAGCTTCGTAACCCCTTAGGGAGACACCTATGCAACATGTCCGGGACTGCATGACAGCAGATATGTACCTGTCTGGTCCCGCTCCCAAGGGGGACATGCTCCATCCTCAGTGGTGGTACCACCATAAGGTGGTGCAGAGCTAGCAGAGGTTGATGTTAATGGCTGGGCCCCAGATGTGCTAGCACCTGCTGCCATGGTCAGCTGAAGTGGGACAGGAGGATCTGCTGGGACCTACCAACCCATTCAGCCTATGGTGTTGCATTTTAAACCCACATATCGCTTATTGATAAACAACAGCATACAGGATTACCTACAACAATATGCATAGATATCACCAGCAACCCAACACAACAGATGGTATACATTTGCAGAGGGAGCACAACACATGCATATATATCACATGGCAACTCTACAATGTGAAGTAGACGTGTGACTGGAGCTATGAACATTTGCCCATCATTGGCTTGCCACTGGGAATCCCACACATTGTCAGTTATACCACTGTCTCATGTGACACATGTCCAATCAGGGATGCAATGGCAGTAACACATCCCTATCATCATGTACTGTCTGCAATCCCCACACCATGCTTCTGCTGAGCACAGAAGTGTGTTCAGTGTGTAACACAGGAAACAAATGGTTGCACACACTGACACAGATGGCCCTACAGATGGGCTTCCCTCATGAACAGAGTACTGTCATGTCTGTATTTTAACATGCAGAATAGCCATTACCACACACATGTTAAACAGGCAGTAGTCTCAATGCAGCATAGCTACACTTACATGCTGTAGTTGTGTGGCATATCACCCTCCTGTCATTAGGCTATTCCCCACTGTGGAAAATGATTGAGGTACATCCAGATATCATCTGTGATGCCGTGTCAGAACACCACATCCAGGTACCACTCACAGTGACTGTCATGGCCAGATAATAACATGTTTCCCTAGATAGTGTACCGTGTTTATCACGTGGATGGCTATGGGAACACCATCACAGCTGTACCACATGCAATCAGCTAGAGGAGGACTGCAATAGGTCCAGAGGCCATCACCTGACCATTTCCATCTGTTACAATACACATGCTGCTGCTGTGCAGGTGTACATCTTCACATCCACCAGAGAGTGTGTGTATGGGGCAGGCAATGTACATCAGGGAAGGGCTTGGAGACTTAACCATAAGCATCATCTGCCAAACGCTGAATAGTACAGGGGCAAACCCCTGACTGCTCATTACTATTACATGTGCATGACGTTACTACATGTGCCACAGAGGCGGCATGTTGCAGTGCTGTAAGAACATGTGTGTAGGTGAGTGAGTGCCATCTGCAACAGATATAGTAGACATACATTAGGTGTGGCACATATGTCAGTCCATGTGAACGGATGCCATTGTCACCATAACCACACTCTAATGGACACACATTGACACCTTTGCCAGGGCAGCAAATACACAATGTAACTACTTAATTTGCCACACCGCAGTAATGCACAGGACCACATGCACCACAGGGAATATCTGGAGGTTCTATGGGCTAGGGCATGTGAAAGTGCTTGACAACTGTTGGTATGCCAATGAGGTTTATACTGAGAATGACTGTGGTTGGGAGCATCACAACCCACACGCAGACACAGGGTGCCAGTACTGTCATGCAGGTATGCATTGCTCCATGGGTGTGTAGTGTTTGGCTGTGCAAGATGGCTGTACAACGCTGGGTGAGGGGTAATCCTTCCCATTGCATTACCAGACAATGGTGTGCAGTGCAGGGGTGTAGTGTCTGCAATGTTCTACACAGATGGGTACTGCATTATCTGGCCTGACATCCTGGTTACCAATGTGTAGGGCCATAGCTTTGCAATGCATGCCATGTCTGTGTTTGATAGTCCTTCACATGGACCTTGCCTGGGATGTGCATGTCCCACAATACTGTACAGTGACATGTACAGGTGTACCTGGTTTGGCAGACACATGTAGTGTACAAAGCCTGTTGTACCCCGATATGCCAATACTGGCCTGGTGTGGTGAAACCTGCTTATAGTGAGCAGGTCGGCCCTGCACCTGCATGGATAGAATGGACAGGTATTCCATGGTGTCAGTGGCATGGGTCCATACAGGGCACATGTGTACAGCATTGTCTGGCCTTAGTGCATCACATATGATGGCACCACATATGTTGCAGCCATTCAGTGTGGAACATAGTGAAGGCACAATGTCCGCAAATATGTGCTTAGTGTACCGCTGTACATGGTGCCATGTCCTCTGCAGGCCACTGCGTTCATACCATGCCTACTACATGTCCTCAATGTGCATGTTACTAGCAACATAGTGGGATATCCTAGGCAAGGTTGTATGTGCATGATACATGGGTGTGGGACATATACCAGGTATTAGTAGGGCTGCATACTTAGTTCACCAGCCCTTTTGCCAAATGTATGGGTATGGCTTGCCAACACAGTGCCGTGGCTGACAGCTGTACTCCCCATGAGGTGGCCAATGTGTCATAAGACAGATACAATATAGGAAACCTAAAAAACCTGCTCCCAAACATGTCCAATGGTAAGACAATCATGGCCACCTCTACACAGGCTCTGACAGACAAACACACACTTGCCATGTCCTGTATACAAACCCCTACCATATCACACTGCAGCAACCCACGTTTAGGGCACACATTACAGTGAATATGACAAAGCACTGTACTTGTCTCATGCAAACACACACACACACACACACACACACACACACACACACACACACACACACACACACACACACAGTTAGCATGTCTGGGATTAGAACACCGACTTAACTACTTTACTACACTACAGCATTGCGCAGTTACAGAATGCGCTACCGAATTTACTGGGACACAGCACTCCCAGAGGCGTATTTGTAGATGGGTGACATCATCGGCCTTGCTAATGGTGGGTATAAGAAATGTATGGAGTGTGAGCAGTATAAAAACATTACTCAGTCCTCAGGCAAATGGACACACACACACACACACACACACACACACACACACACACACACACACACACACACACGGCAAGTGTGGGACTAGAACACTGACCTAACTACTTTATTACACTACAGCATTACGCAGTTACAGAATGTGCTACCGAGATTACTGGGACACAGCACTCCCAGAGGTGTATTTGTAGATGGATGACATCATCAGCCTTGCTAACGGTGGGTATAAGAAATGTATGGCGTGTGAGCAGTATAAAAGCATTACTCAGTCCTCAGGCAAACGGACACACACGCACACACACACACACACACACACACACACACACAGACACACGGCAAGTGTGGGACTAGAACACCGACCTAACTACTTTATTACACTACAGCATTACGCAGTTACAGAATGTGCTACCGAGATTACTGGGATACAGCCCTCCCAGAGGTGTATTTGTAGATGGGTGACATCATCGGCCTTGTTAACGGTGGGTATAAGAAATGTATGGAGTGTGGGCAGTCTAAAAGCAATTTAGAGTCTACCGGCAAATGGGGACAGACATACACACACACACACACACACACACACACACACACACACACACACACATGCACGCCAGTGGCGGGTACGGAACACCTGCCTGTTTACAGATTACTATTACAATACTACATACTTATGAATAGTGCCACACAGACTACACATGTCAAGGCTGTCATTATGACTGCCTGGGAATGTGGACATCAACAGGGATGCTGACAGTTAAGATGTACATACCTGTGAACCTGTGTGTTTAAAGTAGGAATCTATCCTGACCTGGAGTATGCCCATCTGTGGAATGGATGACTACTACCACTATACAGGGTTACAATGGCCATACCCATACAAAGAGGCACATAACCGACATAAGGTGTCACTGGGCATGCTCACACTCTCAGTAGCACAGGGCTGTTCGGAATGCACTATGTGTCCATCTACAAAAGGATATACTGGGCATGCACATACACTTAGTAGCACAGGGGGCATGCTCACACACTTAGTAGCACAGGGCTGGTCGGAATGCACTATTATGTGTCCATCTACACAAGGATATTCTGGGCATGCTCATACTCCTAGTAGCACAGGGTTGACTGGGATGAACTCTGATGCTAAACATGGAGGGCCACAGTGGCCATGCACATATCACATGCATCCATGATACAAGGGAGTGTGGATATTACCCAAGTCGCATCCACCCACACAGTGCCATTCCAAGGCAAATATCCTAAACACAGGTTAACTCCCATACACCTACAGGACAACTGCATTGTTTTCTTATGCTAACCAGTGCTAGATGTGTAGCGTCCATATTCACAGCTGGTCACTGTAGATCCAACAATGGGGAGTGCTGACATCTGTGCAGTGAGGAACACCTGGCTGATGTCTCCGTAGTGCACAATAGCACTACCACCATATACCTCAGAACCTAGCACTACCAACATATACCTCAGAACCAGACATGTGGGCCATAACATAGGTACGGACTGCTCCAGGTGGTGTACCCACTTACATAAAGGCCACTCACATGTACTGACCTGTCCCCCCATGAAAGACATCACAGATGAGCCATAAGCAGGACACAGTGTCACATGCTGCATTCTAGGATGTAAACTGCAGACACCACCATACCCTCGGACCACCAACATGCAGCCATACATGTTGTATGACATAGATGAGTACACCACCATGTGACCCTTGACCTGTGTTCTGTACTAAGCTCTACATCAACTGTGGAGAGTACACATGTACTGACACAGTTGCATCATGTGTTATGCAATGCAATGATTCCACTGTCTGTGACCAGGTCAGCTGTACACATACCAGGGGCCCTTGTTACTTTCCACCATTAGCAGATGTCTGTTGCTGTGCACCAGTACACACCCTCATGTATGGATATGACATACATATACCTGCCCTGGGTATGTACATGCCACACACACAACATACCTGTAAATAGCATAGTTGTTGTAGTCCTTTGTGCAAACAGGTGGATACAGCCATTACACACATGCACATGGAATGTAGGTCCATTGCTGCTGAATGCTAACAGTACACAAGGTGTGATATCAATGTTGACAGAGGTAACATCCCCTTTGTACTGGTCACCCATCATATCAAACAACAGTCCATGTGTCATGTATGTCATTACACATATCCACCAATTGCAATGCCTACAGACATGACCAAATGTCAGGATTGTAGGACCTACACACCTGTACACGTAGTATTGTGCATTCAGATAACATGCGTGTGCAGTTGCTGATGTATGCAGGTGGTGTGTATCCTAGTACATCATGCAGCTGCAATGCAGCCTCAACATTGCCAACTGTATATGGTGATATGCTGAATGTACAGAAAGATGTACCACAGGTATGGGCAGATGTGTTGAAATAACTAAGTGGTGGGGCATCTTTGCAGATGGATGTTTGCTGTGGACAGCCCACAGGTGTGTCACAAGCGGTCCTACAATACCCTGTGTAACCGGTAAGCAATGGTTTTATTAACTGAAGGACATAACACACAACTCAGACAGCGGTCAGGGTGACAGCGAAGGTAAATCATTTGATACCTGTTAATAGATATGACATCCCTAGGGCTTATATCACCACTGTTGGCACAGGAAGCATCAGTACAGTTTATAACACGTGCAATACTGCTGTACGTCTGACATACATAACATGAGCTAGGCAGGTCTGAGATTCACAGTACTGGCAAGTGTGGTTGCGTGTGTGTCCATATATGTCACGTATTGTGGGGAATACATTTCAATTGTTACTCACTCTCCTGTACACTAGTGTACACATCTGTACAGACTGCAATGTAAAAAGCAGGACATAGGCAGGGGCGTGTATCTCACACATGTGAGGTATCTGTATGTGCATGACATAGGTGTATTAATTACTGAATGCCACAGTGTGTGTATGTAGGGCTGACTGGTCCCTGGGGTGAAGATGTATGTTACCATACTGTACTGATAAGACCCCTCCCACCATCTAGGCAATGCATTCTACTATCCGTGTTGATGTCCCCGATCTTAGGCTGTACTGACTACCTGTACATGTGTATTCTCTGTGGCGCATCATGTAGGTGCACAGTACTGTAATGATGATTTGCACATAGGCAGGGGTCCTCATCCCACCAGTAGCAATTGTGTGCGACTGTGTGTTACTGTGTTGGTGAAGCCATGAGTGTGTGTGTGTGTGTGTTACAGTGTCACTGAATACATGTGTGTCAATACCTGAGTGCATGGGTGCAGTTGTGTGTTGGCATCCTGTCATGTGAATGTGTATTACTGATTCCCATTGAGGCATCACACTTCCCACTGGCCTCTACCCTTGTAATCAGCTAGACCACTCTCTTACCTCACCACTCCATGTAACTGTACCTGTGATGTCACCCATTATGGATGTCATGTCTGTGGCTACAGTAGCTTAATACACAGCTTTCATGCTCTTGGAATGGTAGACGTGTTTGTAACATGGGACATTCTCACTGGTATGTGGCAGCTACATGGTGCATGCTGGTATATTCATGCATACCTGTGAGTAGTCCACATTGACATATGGGACACTTAACTGCAAACACTGACATCCACCAGCACGTGAAATTAGATGTGAAGAAAGACAGCAGAACATCATGACCAACATGAATGTACTGTTATTACACAAGACACATACTGTTAACAGTATTGTACACCTGTACTACATGGTATATCTGCTGCCTGTCAACAGTCCTCAACATATGTAAACTACACATATCTTCCTAGTCTGTTCACCCTGTACATCAGACCATATTAGCATGTTGCTGCACTGATGGTGTGGATGTCAGGGATGCGGCACAGGCATCATCATATGAACAGGGTGTTAATGTTTGCTGGAGGCCTAGGCTGCACTGTTGTTACACAAGACACATACTGTTAACAGTATTGTACACCTGTACTACATGGTATATCTGCTGCCTGTCAACAGTCCTCAACATTTGTAAACTACACATATCATCCTAGTCTGTTCACCCTGTGCAATAGACCATATGAGCATGTCCCTGCACTGATGGTGTGGATGTCAGGGATGTGGCACAGGCATCATCATATGCACAGGGTGTTAATGTTTGCCAGAGGCCTAGGCTGCACCATTGGATAACATCATATGTGTGGGTTTGGGCCTTTGATCTAATTGGGTGTGTGTGGATGTTATGCATGTGTCTGTTGCGGTGCCCTACATATGTGTCCAGTGTGTGCGTGTATATATGCACACAGTTCTCCTGTGTGTCTGGCCTACACAGGGGTATTATTGACAGCTGCAGACTGTACAGGTGAGGGTTTTACAGTTCACGGTGTCCGGCCATGGACATGTGACCTGTGCCTGCCAGGGGTTGCACGGGCACTACCAGACAGAGGTGCAGATTGGGTACTGTCTGATGTCACTTGTCCACTGGAACCATGTCCCTGTTGGGACTGTCCCGGGCCATGTGCACGTGGCCTGCTGTGTCATGGTGTGGACAGCACAGCACCAGATGTACTTCTGCTGCTACCGCCACTATGGGAGCAGGCATATGAAGTAGCTCGTGCACATAAACCTGACACAGGTGATGGAGCAGGCCTACGTCCATGTGCCTGATGCCTCACTCCTACCAGATGTTCCAACACAGACAGCTCACGCTCGCAGATTGTCATGCCATGATCAAGGACTCCAACCATGTCACCCAATCGTCTATCCAAAGCATCAGCAATCTGCTGTTGAGCATTTACCATTGCCTGGATACTGTTGTTTTAAGAATGGACAGCAGCCCTCTGATCTTCTCTGTTGCACCAATCAGCACGTGCCTCTGCCTCCATTACAGCCTGAAACATGCGTCTGGTGACACCAGCTGCTGCGCTCTGTCGTGCAGGAGCATGTTGGCCAGAGGTCCTCCTATGAGGAGCACTGACCACGTGCCTGTGTGGGGCACCACCAGTAGTTTGGCTGACACCATGGTGTGCAGGTACACCTTCCATAGCCCGCACACTTTCCTGTTCCAAGCTACCACGTGCCAACTGTCCTTCCTCTATGGCCACTGGTGATGGGGTATGTGCAGGTATGGGATCTGTGTGCAGGGATGAGGTGGATATAGATGGAATGGCAACCAATGGCACAGTTTCAGCCCCTGACAACTCTGCCTGTGTCCCAATCATACGCTAATCATCACTGCCAGAGTCTGTGGGGACACTAACATCTGATGTACCGCAGGGGGGCAATGCACCTACATCACCTGTGAGGGCAGACAAGAACTGTACATTACAATCTATACAATAGACACACACACACAATCATGTGATATGACAGAAGGCATGCAACATGCATGTGATACGGCAGATGGCATGCAGCGCAGACAATAATAGTGGTAGTTATCATACATTCCTAGGTTGCACACAACAGCATGCATGTGTCATAGCAGACGGCGTGCAAATTATACAATCATAGTAGTGGTTAGCATACATCCCTGTGTTACACCATGTGGACCAGCACAGGTTAACAGTACACCTGCCTGATGTGTGGCATATGACCTTGATAATCACATGTAGTATGACATGTGATCTGCTGATTTTATTTTATTTATTTTACATTTGTTGACCAGGCTAGTCTAGTTGGATACATGTCCTTTTTCAGTAGAGGCCCGGGGAGATAAGCTCCAAGACATTGTCTAAATACAATAGTACTAGTTCAAACAACACAGAAAAAATATCAATATACTAATAAAAATAGCAACTTTCAAAAAGGAAATAAAAATCATCAACAATGGTATTAAGTAACTAATGGTACAGAGTTTGTAACAGGATATATTATTGAGAACAAAAATCATAAAACAGTAAAATTTCAGGTATGGAGGTAAACAAAGGAAGTTAGGTGAGTAGTAATGTAGCAAAGGAGTTACTTAAGAAGAGAAAGTAAAAAGAGGATATAAAAAAAGAAAAGGGGTGGATAAGAAAAATATGATATGATGGAAAAAAGTAGCAGAGGCTAGTAAGCACTGGATAGGTTAGATAAATTAGTAGAGGTAGATGACTAGTCTGGTTTTGAACAGGGGCATAGCCAGTGAGTTTTGAGGAGAAGTTTAAGTCTATTTTTAAAGAGAGATAATGAGGTGAGTGAGGAGAGGTCACAAGGGAGAAGATTCCAGGATTTGCCTACAGAATTACAGAAGAGGGAATCCCCAGCTCTGTTGTTAGGTTTAGTGGTGTGGACTAGTAGTTTCTGAGATGAGCGTAAGGACTTCAGATTTGTATAGCGGGTGATTAGAGTAGATAAACTTGGAGTATTAGAAGGTTAATAAAGAATGTTGTGGGCAAGGGTGAGTTGGTGAAATTTAATCAGGTGTTGTAGTTCTAACCATCCTAGCTGTTTTAGGTTAATGCAATGATGGGTTCAGAATGGGTTACCTGTAGCAAATCGTGCTATGTTATCATAAGCCATTTCCAATTTGTTGAGTTTATTCTTGGAGAGATTAGTAAAAAATGAGAGAGGCATAAAGGAGTGTAAAGATCAAATGTGTGTGGGCAATATTAGTTTTAGCAGTGGGGGAAAGGAAGGGTTTTATCCTATAGAGGGTACCAATTTTTTTATTAACAGTCTTTATTGTATTATTGATGTGGATGTCAAAGCTCAGATTATTGTCAATGGTGACACCGAGTAGTTTGGTGGTAGGGTCAGGAGATATAATAGTATTGTTGGTAGATGTTACTGACAATTGGAGAGGGGAGGACTTATGAGTAGGCGTGAAGAGGAGGAGTTTGTTTTTTTTAGGGTTCAAGAGGAGGCAATGCTGAGAGAACCATTGTTCAAATATGTTGAATACTTTTTGGGTGAGAAGATGAAGGGCATGGGATGATATAGCTGAACATAATAGTGTTGAGTCATCAGCATATTGTATGCAGGTGGCTTGTGGGATAGCTAGAAGAAGGTCATTAATAAATATAGAGAAGAGAAGAAGTCCAAGTATGGACCCCTGAGGGACTCCTAAGGTAACAGGAAGAAAGGTGGATAAAGTGTTTTGCCAAAGTACTGCTTGCTGTCGGTTGTCAAGGTAGGATTGGAACCATTTTATGGAAAGTGGGTCTAATGACAGAGATTTCAGGATGTTTAAGAGAATTTGATGGTTTACCATGTCGAATGCTTTGGACAGGTCGATGAATAGAGCAGAAGAAAGGTTATTTAGGTTTTTGTGCCTGTTAATATAGTCAGTGGAAGACACGAGGGCAGTGGTAGTGCTGTGCCAGGGTCTGAAACCATGTTGACAGTTGAAAAGTAAGTTATTTTCAGTTAGATGGTGGAGTGATGGTGATGTGTGCAATGACATGCATACATGTTTAACACAATGGTGTCCTGTCAAATATACAGTGGGGCAATGGTGTACCAATTCAGTGTTGTCTGTCCGCCCTACAGATATACTGCAAATTTAGCTGATGTGCATGGCCATTGCAGGGAATCATGAGGCATCTCTAGTGCTATACAGTGTGAGTTACAGACAGGGTTCATAGCCATGACTGTGTTCAGATACAATACATATATACTGTGGAATGTGACCCACGTCACTGAGGTGTATACACAGTAAACCATGATGTGGAAGTTGTGACACAGGTCACTGATGGGTATACGGATGACACCCCTGCACATCTGCAATCATATTGTTGCAGCCTGGCAAATATGGCCAGACATGGTGAACACGTCAGTACACCATGTCCCACATGACATCTGTGTACCACACACACACACACACACACACACACACACACACACACACACACACACACACACACACACACATGAGGAGCTAGTATGGCATTTATGTCCAACACCAGCAACGGGAATGTACTGTATCTGTGGCCTGATGTGGATACTATACAGGTGACTGCTGTCATGTTGCAACACCCTCAGGATGTTCAACACATCTTATGTGGTGGATTGATGTTATGCCTACACAAGATGTGCACAGGCCTGTAGGATGTCTAGTGTTCCACATCTACATTATGACCATTATACAAAGGCTATGGTTGAACCATGTGTAGTCATTGTACGACAGGATGTACACACAAGCACAACACATCTACTGTGTGTGTTGCTCCATGTCTCTGGCTATCCTCCATGGCCATGTGTGTACATGTGTTGTCAAATTATTGTGATGGACATCTATTTCACATAACTGTGTTGTCCTATATGACATATATCCTCCATTGACAATCGGGTTATGCAGATAAAGGGTGGTATGTGGGATATGTTTACAGATTAGGTAGACAGTGTAGCAGGCAGGCCAACAGATGTCATGGACATGTCAAGATAGCACATCACATTGTGTGACATTCATAGCAGGGCTATGATCCACACCGGTGAAACTTGTGTGCTGGCCATACTCCAGCCCACTGTGTAGTCCTGTTTGTATTCACCACATGTGTACATCAGATCTGTTGTACGTCCCTAAAGTGAACAGCACCTCCACCATTGTATGCACAGCTTTAAACACATCTGGCAATAAAGTTTGTGAGGAATCATGTCGGTGAGATGATTCACATAGTTTGCAAGTGTTGCACATGGGTAGTCATTGTGAAGCATTGCAGGTCCAACCTGTATATTGTGACAGGACCATACATTATGTGTACATGTTGTGAATGGCCACATGGCAGATAGATTTCTGCATTACAGTTCCTGATAAATAATAACACTCTCACCTGCAATGGGCTGCTGTCACAGCGGAACATCAGAGGTACCTAAATAGGAGTAACACAGCAGTATGAGCATACTCCAACCCTGTATAAAGGCTACAGGGAGCAATGTGCATAACACATACACCAGTGCATTAGACTATACTATGGTGTATGCACATGTGTGTATACACAGAGTAGCATACTGTAGTATGCGGCATGTGTGTATACATGCCTTGCATATGATGTTACATTACATATAGTACAGTGACACATGCAACTATATGGAATATAGTTGTTATAGGTGCAGCACTGACTTACCAGGCAACTCCAGGCTCAGTGGTTGAGAGACACCCACCTACACAATATTGGCTAAGGCTTGTGGATGTGGTTCTGCAGGTGTCCCCAGGTTGGCCAGTAGCTCCTCGGTACGTGCGAGTGGGGGCTGGGTTGGTGCTCCACCATGTGTTGCACCTTGTTCCCTGGCGATTGCATTTTCACACTGTTTCACCCGTCTAATGAGGTCTGTACAGTGTCTGCGCACCTGCTGATATGTGCGGTTGTGGCCACCCACATCATTAACCCTCCTGCGAAGTTCATCCACAGGGCATCCCACTGCTGTGCATCTTGTGGCACATGGCTGAACAGGATATCATGTGATACGTGATGATTGTCGAGTAGGTATGGGATGAGGGCCTCATCCTCCAAGTGTGTAAAAGGGGGAAGCCTTGCACGCGGCATACCTGGAATACATAATGATGGAGACAGGTCACAGTAACTCACAGAGACATACATAGCTACAGCTGAACATACATGTGTATCGCATTCATTCAGTTTCAATAGTTGTATTTGCAAACCTACATGACACTGATGTGTTTGTGTCACACACATGTGACACAATGCTGAGTGGATATTATCACCATATATGTGTGTGTGTGTCACCTGATTACATTGCTCATACTCCATGTGGTCGCTGTCTTGATGTGGGCATGCCTGTTTGCCTGTACTGGTGTTCCTACCTATGAGCACATGGCTGGATGTGTCCACATTAATGCAGTCAGCCATGATGCAGTGTTTATGTCACACATAAGCACTTACACTGCATTAACAGACATGACCTGTGATCCTGCAGACATGCTCACATAAGGTTTTACATGTATGTGTTCTGCCATATACATCTACATGGCACTGTACAGCGATTCAACATCCTACCATGTATCACCTGTGTTGCACATGTGGTACACATGGGAGACTGGCTAACCAGATGGTATTTGCATGGATGGATATCAACTATAGCATGTACAGTCAAAGTCAACTAGTGGGCTATATGCCATGGGCCATGTATGAATCTAGGATCAAGTTTACCTGGCAGTAGCTGACAGGCGGGTCTGTGGGGCCAGGTGGAGCAGTGCCACATTACTGATCCACAGGGTTAATGATACATATACCATGTGTTACCATGCGGTTATCACACCATGTCTGAGAGGGGAGTGATGTGCAGCTTTGACAGACAGGAATGCATAGTATGGCAGGACTATGTCAAGTGTATGGGACAAGGATCTGTCCAGCATGTGGTGATCCTAGTACTAGGAAGGTGGATATCCATGAAGTATGGGTTCGAGATCAGGATAAGTACATGTAGCATGTCCAACATCACTGGGTTGGACATGGATTTATTCAGGGTATGCATCATGCTACATAGTGGAGATGGGGAATGGGAAGGCTGGTGTAGGCCATCTACACATGGCCAATACCCCTTAAAGGAAATATGTGATCTGATATGGGTCACTTGAGTGTTCTGTATGGCTAGACAATGATCTCTATATTCATGAATAGCACCCTATCATTATTAGGGTTGCCACATATGACTACCTGACAGGTGTGGTGATGTAGCTATCACAGGAAAGACAACTGCCCAGCTGCATCCCTCACACACAAGTGTCCATTATGTTGACTGCTGCCTAGGTGGTAGTTCATGGGTACCGGGTTATTAATATAGGGGTGAAAATGCGAGTCAGCTATTGCTCCTAGGTCATAGTCATTCGCATACTTCAATAGGCAGATGCCTTCTGTTTGTGAGGTATGGATTACAATGAGGGGGAATAAAATTCATTAACCCTGACATACTGTAACTGCCACTGGTGTGATGATCACATATTATTCAGACACCTTCTGTAGTGTTGGTTCTGCCAGCAGTCCAGTTGCAAAACACTCCTGTGACATAGGAATGTACATCTAGTATACCAAGTGTAGGTGGTACACAGTATGGGTGATGATGTCCTATGTCCTGGCAAGGTTATGATATGCAGTGTGACATCAACCATACTGTCATCTACATCTGCACTGCTGACATCACTTAAGTGATCAAGGTTCATGGCCTTCCAGTAAAGTACTTCCCATTATCAGTGGTGTCTCCCCCTTTGTGGGTTGTGATACCTGTTGGTGTGCACCATTCAGTGTGTACACAGCCTGACATGGAGGTATGTTTTACATGATGTGTACATGGAGAGCATCTTGTTTTCAGATATGTGCATGATACAACCTGTGATGTGGACAGGTCCCATGCAGACTGAGTGCAGCTTGTACCTGCATAGTTGTGGGTACAGGGGCCCTGTGGTTTACATGGATATATGCTTGCGTACCTGTTGGGGGAAGGGGGCCATGTGTTTATATTATCCAAGACCCTATCTGGATTGCTTATTCATGCTAAGCGCTTGTTTAGGACCTGTACACACTACATAAGCTAATAATTACTATAGCACTCAATCTTCGTCATTACCTACAGGTAAGGGTGAACAGGTTTTGTACATACCTTTCTCACTTGTGTAGAATAATGTAGCTCTTGTACTCACTTTCCTCACTTATCTAGGTGAATGTAGTTCTATATTCAGGCATATCCAAGAGTCAACTGCCAGTGTTCTCACCTGTCTATCTGATGAATCTGGACATCTTGAGGCAATGTACACATTGCCTCATGTACACAGACAAGCCTCTCCGCCTACCACCCAACACTACAACCTGTGAGAGATACACTCATCTAGCCAAACTGGAGGTAAACGTCTCTCCAACCAAGCCTGACCCTGACTGTCATGTGGAGAAGGTACACAGTCGCACAACACCACACTCATCACATAAGTCTCACTGAATCTACCCCACCATTAACTGGGAAAACTACTCGTGTACCAACACATTAGCTCAACGGTTTCTGGAATTCATAAACACCAATGCCCTGACTCAACATATCCACACACCCACCAGGGGCAACAATATCCTAGACCTAGTCATTACCAACATGAGTGACTGGTGCTCCACACGTAAAGCCAACTCCTCATTGGTCCAATCAGACCATGTGCTGAACACCGTTGATATCCACATCCCGCACCTACCCCCCCATTAAGGGAACCACAGTATAATATATCTACAAGGCCAACTACATGCTTCTTAAGACAGATGTGGTGGACGTCATGACACCCATGCAGATGGACAGTACTGTTACAACTGCTGAATCCTACACAAATGCACTCTATAAGCATTTACAGGAGTGCATGGTTTGTGCTATCCCAAACAGAACCAGAATGCTATACTCCTAATTAACTAAACCAATCTGGTGGTCCCCTGCCATAAACATATTGTACTACAGGAGGAAGACACTGTTGCAAACAAGAGTACAATACCATGCATGGAGGAGATCCCTGGCCAGCCTCAGTAAGAAGGTAAGATCCCTTATAAGATCCTCCAAAGCTAGCTACAAAAACTATAACGCAGCTAATACAAACAACAACCACAAAGCATTATATAGCTATGTCACATATCTCGATGTCAACAACCAGATCTGCTCTGAGTTACAACACAAAGGCATGAACATTACAGAAACAATTGATATTGGCATCATCCTGGCAGATCCCTCTCAAAGCTGCACAATCTAAAGGCAATATCACAGAATCCATGGGACCGGACAAAATCCCAGGCTGCGTTTTACAAGAACTTAAGATTGTACTGTCTCCCCACCAACGCACCATGTTCAATAATAACCTCACATCGGGCATAGTGCCCCCTGAATGGTGCACAGCAACAGTTATCCCACTCCACAAAGGCGGTGCCACAACAGACCATGGGACCTATTCCCTATAGGCCTGACTATCCTGGTCTGCAAGGCTATGGTGCGCATCATGGATCACTGTCACAGAGACATTGGGTACCTCCCAACCTTTGATCCCTCCCTGTTTGGCATTGTTAAGGCCGGATCATGCCTCCTAAACGTGGTGGACCTCTTAGAGACAGTTACCAAGGCATTAGATGAGGGTAAGGAAGTTCACACAGCCTACCTAGATCTCTCATAGGCTTTCAACACAATTCCTCCTTCTGGTATTATCAACATACCCATCTGCCTGAACATTCACCCCTACGTCATGTGATGGTTTGCAAAGTGGCTCACGGAGAGAACCCACACAGTGGGAGTTGCATACCCTAGGTCCGACTGTATACCAGTTACAACTGGCTGTCCCCAGGGCTCAGTCCTAGGACCCCGCATGTTCGGTATATACATCTCTGACATACAGACAAGCACAGGAGGGCATTGGTTGAAAAAGTTTGCAGACGACTGCAAACTAGGGGACATAATTGTTTCCCCAGCTGTTACAGACACCCTCTGGAAGGGTCACACTGAGACGGATACCTGGTGTTAATATCATGGCGTCAAGCTGAATGCCTAAAAGTGCATAGTCATCCCCTTTGGATATAACTAATTACCCACAGACTACCACATAGGTGCTAGTCCCCTACATACAGAAAAGGTAATATGGGATCCGGGAACCCCAGTAGATAGCAATCTCTCCTTCGATACCCATAAAGACAAGGTGATTAGAATATCCTTCTACATGGCCCCCCTAATCTCTAATGGGTTCGCTTCCAGATAAGAGGGGCCATTGTGACTCTACACATGTCATATTAGACCCATTAAAGGATACAGCACCCCATTTGGGATATACCTTACAAGACAACTGCAACAGCTTGGAAGACCACACCAGTACCACATCAAGAGGATTACTGACCTCTAACAGATGACCTATGCAGCCCAACCTATGAAACTCCAGCTGTACTCAGTTGCATACCACATACTCACAGGTGATCTCTGCTTGACATACAAGGCCAATGTCCAACCCTGTATTGCTGGATATGCTTCACCTAAACAGAAGCCCCTGAGAGCCATAAGCTCTAGGGATATACACCTAACCACAACAATGAGTAGGACGTGCTGGATGGATAGATTCCTGACCCGGATACTCCCTATGCTTTGGAACATGATTCCAATGTACATCAGGCAGGGCCCCTCATGAGCACTCTTCAAGGGAAATCTTGACGTGTGGATGGGAGGCAGACATGTACCCCGGGGATCACTGCAGTGGCTCTGCTGGACAGAGGCACAGGGAACTATTGGCTCTGCCATTCAGAGGCACAGGAAACCAACCTATGGTGGTGGCGAAAGCCAACACATGCTAGCTAGGCTTACAGATACCCTTGGTAAGACAGCCTAGTACCTACCTTTGCACATATTACGTCTTATGTGCATGGATAGTTAAATAGCTCTTCCATTTTACTTTGCTATCATGATGATAAACTGTCGGCTCACTAAAAGACATATGTATCCTGTTATTGTGTATTGTAAATGCCAATTGACGTAACTAATGTTTGCCTAACATTACAGTAATGCTATGTAGCTTGCAATACATATCTGCCTACAATACTGTACATTACATGGTTATTGGCACAATATCCCACAATGCAGATCATACTTGCACAGTGACCCAACCTTCCACATGTTATTCTCTTTAATACACCCATACATATGGCTACAGTTACAATATATCAACATATACTATCCCCTGTTATAGCACATACTTGTTGGACCAGCCCTGCCACTGACATCGGCTGGTGAGGTGTATTTCTGTTCAAAGCCCTTATATAGCATCCCTTGTGGTGTATGCAGTGTTTGCCGTGTGACCTACAGCAATACACACAAATACTACAAGCATTACTATGCTCAACAATACATCACTACAAGATAACTGTTTCTACTATATGGATTGCATGCACTTTAAATACTACAGAATAGTACTACATACACAGACATACTGACTGTTCTACATACCTTATTAGTAACCCGAGGTGTCGTTAACTGTTGATTCAATCCTTTTCGGTTTGTGTTTCAATGTTCTTTGTAACATTCCGCTGGTATATGCAGATGGTTTGAATGTGTGATAACACATCCTTTTCTAGTTACATATCGGTAACGTCTGGTATCCTGTCCACCAATTGCTGTTCCAAAGTAGTTAAATGGATGCACATCAGCTGTGCAGCTACTCCATTAGCCGATACCATGGCAACAGTGGTGTATAAGTGAGTACTCCTTTTGGGCATTGCCTGTTTGCCTTACTTTCAAGGGAGATGGCCTAGATATATTATTGCGATATATTTCAACAGCTATATGGAGACACACACAGATATATTAGCTTCATGACTCCCGTGGACTGTGTGTAATGGCTAGACGATTTAATTCTACATGTGAGTACAGCTGTTATATTTCAGAACAGTGCTACTTATGCAGGGTTTGTTTGTACCTGATACTTCTGCAGATGTTTAAGTCTGGCAAGGATGTTTGGCCAGCTCAATGCCGTATGGCTATGCATGAACTGTTATGTGGTGTACAGTGTGCTCACCAGACATCCTTGATTTGGTGTACAAGTGTAGCATACTGTGCTGTTACTCACTAATTGCTAACACATCCCAGTGTACACACAACCCTCTGAAACGGGATTAGTGCAAACAAACCCTATTACATCAGCAGCTGTTCCATTGTATAACAGCAGCTATTTCACATAGGGCCATGTTAGTGTGTCTGTGACAAGGTATGTTAAGGCTTCTGCAGATGTCGTACAGTGTGTGAATGATTTTTGATGTTATTACAGTTTGTATTGTAATATGTTTGGGGGTGGGGGTGATGTTGGTGGGTGTGCTTAGCAGATGCAGGTGTGTAGGAACTGCTTTTATGCATAATCGCTATGTGCGTGAGGGTTCCTTCCCTATTTGAACAGCTATCCTTTTGTGGACTAATACAATGGTAATTGCAGGCTGATTCATTACAGCACTGATATGTGGTTCCTGTATAGCATGCAGGTGATGTTAGTCCTTGAATCCCTTCGGTAATACATCTGAATGTAATAACGTGTTGCTACATGATAGCTGTGTATTTCTGTCATAGATATTTGCAGTCATCGTAGTTGTGTTGGTGACTGACCCTTTTTGGCTAGGGTTGCCACCTTTTCATATGGCCATAGTGGGACCTTTTCGCGACACACATCTGATTTTACAGGCTGACACAAACCCACGGTCAGTACAAGGGATAGAAATTTCCTTTCTTGCCTAATTATAAGCTTATTCATGTAGCAGTTTAGTTGCTTATCCTGTTTCCTGTAACATGTAGGTATTTTAGATACAGAAATAACTATTGTATGCAACTATTACAGTACATATGGGACATAATTATGTCCTACTATCCCAGGACATTTGCCACATTTAATATATTTGGTCAGGACACAACCTCCCAAAGTAGGAGTGTCCCTCGCAAAGTGGGACAGGTGATAACACTATCATTGGCTCATATCCATAGCACATATTTGTAATAATGTATAGGCATATACTCTCCATATCTTTTGTTCATAAAGGTTGGTAGTGGCGGAATGTGTGATTGCTATGGTCTATGTTATACACATATATGAACACTTCAACCGCTGTATACGGGAGACCTATGGAATCCCAAAACCACCGTGTTCCGACGCACACAGTACCAGGACCAGACTCCCATACCCCACATTACCGACATCGACAGTAACTCGCGAAGGTAACATGAACATGGAAAACCCACATGCACACATAGACACACTGCTACCCAACACATCCAAACAAACCATCCTACACTACATATGAGCAGGTGGCCAAGCCCCCCTACACCCCCCATTTAGGTGTCTGCACCCCCCCACACCACCCCCTACTTTAATATTCTACATCCTAGATCACGCAAACAGATGCACAAAGCTAACCCACAACCACACATTACAGTCCCCCAAGAACACACACCACACACAGAACACACACTTACACACACACTACAGCCCTAAGAAACACATGTACACATAGTAACCTACCCAAACCGCAACACGAGAAGCACTGACTAACTGTCCACTAACATCATGAGATTACACCTCGTGCATCTGGTGTTTCGGTACTGTGTTCTTTCGGACCTTAAGCCTCGTGATTACGCGCGTCGGTATGTAAAGCAGTTGGTATGTGGTAGGTATCCCAATTATATGTACCTCCATGGTTATGTAGATGTTGTTAACCTATCTATATATCTACATATATATGTATATCCCCATATATCGACATATCTCTCTCTCCCTCTCTCTCTCTCTCTATATATATAGATATATATATATATATATATATATATATATATATATATATATATATGATGTATATGTATATATATATATATATATATATATATATATATATATATATATATATATATATATATATATATATATATATATATATATAAAACATACACCTTTCATTGGGTACATTCCGGTTTGTCCTATTTCAACACATTCTTACCTTTTGTATTTTATCCTGTCAGTATACACAACTGCCATTGGTACATCTCAGGTAGCTTAGTGGTATGTTATTGTGATGAATGTGTACATGGTTGCATGTTATAATCCTGGCAGTGATATCTTACCTCTCAGAGCAGGCACTGGTAGTGCATGGGTGATTAATGCACATTTCAGCGGTTGTGTGTTCCACAGGTTTATTATTCTGTGGAGAACTACCTATATATGCAAGCTGTGTTTAAGGTATACAATGTAACATGTACACATCTGTGAAGATTCCTGTCAGGGATACTCCCCATTATTTGGAACTACATCCCTGATTACATTATACAAAACCCCTCACTGACACTCCGGGGAATCCTTGCAGAGTGGGTGGTGAACAGTAGCTACACCCCAGGGATCCCACAAGTGGCTCTGCTCCACAGAGGGACAGTTAGTTGATAGATGGGGTGGCGACAGCAGACACATTTTGCCTATGCTTATGAGTGGCCTCGGCGGTTGGGCATGTACTTATCTATGTATCTATGAACCTGTACATACAGTATGGACACATGCTGATAGCTTAATTTACTGTTCAGGTATTGACTTACCTTGTGCCAATGGCGGTTGTGTGTACAATAGTTGAGGGCTACCTATGTAGGATGCACATAGTAGACCACCTATACATGACAATTTACAAGTGGTTGTGTGTGTGTGCGCCATCCATGTTTGCTGTGTGTGCAGGTGGAGAAGGGTGTCAGTCCATGAGTGCCTACACTGTCAGTGTGTGTGCTATACATTCCCTCTTTGCCAAGGCATGGGCATACTGGGCACGCCTCCATCTGCCTACTGGGGCTAGCGCAGGGTGTTCTTTGTCTGAGTCCCCCTCTGCCTGTGGGTCCCTTGGCAATGGTGGTGGGTTTTGAGGGCCTTCACCATTCTGTCCCTGCTGCAGCTGTTTCTGCAGGATCATATTGTGTAGCATGGCACATACTATGAAGATGTGGGCGCACGTTCCTGGAGAGTACTGCAAGGCTCCACCAGATATGTCCAAGCAATGGAACCGTGATTTCAGCATCCCACACACGCGCTCTATGATGATTCTGGTTTCTGCGTGTGCCTCATTATAGCGTTCTTGCGTGGCTGTGTGTGCATTTCTGATGGGAGTCATCATCCACGGTTCCAGTGCATAGCCAGCATCCCCCACCAGGTGGCCATATGGGATGTCCCCCCTGGCAAATACTTGATACAGCTGTGAGGCATGCCAGATGTGGGAGTCGTAATAGCTTCCAGGGCTGCCAGCACACACATCCATGATAATGCCCTGGGCATTGCACATGACCTGGCAGTTGATGGAGGGGAATCCCTTGCGGTTTATGTAGTGCCTGCCCTGCTCACCTGGTGGTGACTTGATGTGTATGTGCATGCAGTCTATTGCACCCAGTACCTCCAGGTAGTTTGCCACACGGTGGAAGAGACGCATATTGCTGGCCAACTCCTCCTGCGTTCGGGAGAAGTATATGTGCTCATTGGCATGTGGTAACATGGCATCCAGGAGCTGGTGGAATACCCTGGATGCTGATGCCTGTGAGATCCCCATGATATCCCTAGTTGGCCTTTGGAAGGTACCTGTGGCTAGTATTCTCAAGCTTACACAGGGTTCCCCTCTGTTACTTCTGGCTCTGAGGCGTGGCCGGCACAGCTCATCAAGTTGCTGTATGATGTCCCTGTCCACCCTGTAATGCTCTACTATCTCCAGATCATTTAGCCCCTGGTAGGTTACCCTGGGTCTGAACACTCGTCTCCTCCTCCGGTGCCTGAGATGGTTGTCAGCATCATCCTTCATGCCACCGTCAGTCTCCAAAACATGCTGGTGAATCAAAGCTATGGCAGTCCCTAACATATACATATTAAAAGTTCCTCATCTGTATACACCAATGGCGCAGAGTGTCTGGGAATACACAAGTGTATGTGTGTGGGGCTTTCACACCTTATACTATTGTGCAATGGATGATGCTGGTGTAATTCCATGTGTTTGTGCTATTCCAGCTGCAGGGTATCTTAATTATTGGTTTTACAGCAGGTACTGCTATTGTGGGGCCTTTGGTGTTGACTTACTCTTGTCTGCCATGATTCATCTATTGCCCTTTACTTCTATTTTCAACCCGATTCACCTCCCATTGTCAGGCATGCATCCAGCTGCCGCCTTTCATGTTTTGTGCTTCCACAACCCAGGATTGTGTTGGGAAATGTGTTATGTAGCTGATCTACTGCAAGTTTGCTTTGTCCTGCTGTGACAGTTCTCTTTTCTTTGCTGTACGGCACCTCCCCTTTCCTGTTCTGCAGGTAGCTGCTAGCAACCTTGTTAGCTGTTGTCTATGGCCCACTGTGAGTTTTTAGGCATTAATTACTCATTTGTACTTCAATTACCATGCTGCAGCATCTCCTTATTGTCTTCCCGTATCCTTCCTGTTTCAGCTGTGGTGCACGCCGTGCACAACCGTTTACCGGGTTTTGTGCGCATTTTCATCCACGTTCACATGAACTTTCAGTTACCTTGTGTGCTCTCAGCTAAGCAAAGCTATGGCTACCTCCACACCCCTATCCTCCGGCTTTGCTTAGCAACACACAACATGGATTAGCAATGATCCAATGTGCTTACAGCTACAGTGGCGCGCCCCTCTCTTGATGTCATGTTTACCTCCAGGCCACTCCTCTGTGTTGTAATGCTACGCTGTGTGGTACATCCTTACGCCGGCGGGGCATTTGTGATACAGTATTACTTGACTTATTTGCATGGCATTGACTGCTAATTCCTAGTTATTGCTTGGAACACTGTCACAGACCCGTAGCAACCCTTGCACCATGGTTGTGGTGTAGCATGTGTGCCATTGACTATTATGGGGATATCATGAATTGCATTACATTACAGTTTTATGACATCTAAATATATTTTCCTTGTGATCCCATTTGTGCACTGATGCACTGCGGTTTTACTTTGCATTGGTGTGTCCATGACATTAAATGTTATTTTTTATATGTTGTGCATGCTGTTTTATGCCATTGGCTATATATTTAGCCACTGGCATATATTAACATTATAATGCATAAGTTTGGTCTGCTTTCATGGCTCTGATTTTATGTTTGACAAAATGTAAACCGTTTTTTTTTTTTTTTTTTTTGGTTTAAATTTCTACATGCTTACACTACGCCTGCACAACTTCATGAATCTCTATATACCTTCATTTGCATGCTACACTGCTGCACATGGTGTAATTAGCATACATGTACCAGGAGATGCACAGCTCTGACGTACGCTGGTAGTGCACATGGAAACAGCTCTTACATGAATCGCTTGATGGCTATATTTGGCGCTAGATTGCCGATGCTACTCCAGCGCATGGGGCAAGCTTCATGAATCCCGGGGATAGTCTAGGCACACTCCTGAAGTGACACAGGGAAACAGATGTACTGATCCACACGTCCTAACCGTATATTCAGGAACTGCTGAAATATCCTAGAGGCAGAAGGTTGAGAAATACCCAGCATGTGCCCAGCTTGTCTCTAGAAGATCCCTGTGGCATGTATAGTAAAGACTATACATGCATTCCCTTTGTACCCGTTTGTGGGCAATACATGCCCAATATCACCCTTGCAATATCCTTATTCACTGTAAACCTATCCAGGATTTCCTGATTATCAGAATTATAACGAATCAGTCTCCATCCATTTCTCAGCCTTCTTGGCTGTCCAGTGCCACTGGGCACAAACAGCTTTGGCTCAGCCAAGACAAGCAGCTCACACTGAGAAATAGCTATGCCAGCCACAAGAAGGAGCATTTTTGCCAATTGCAAAATAAATAGAACAGGAGTGATTCCACCTTTTATCTGCAGAAGGTGAAAAATGTACAAATATGACTATGAATCACAAACAGATATGAATTGTTCTTATTAGCACAAGATGTTTTTCATCATTTCTCATCACCATCTCATTATTCCTTCATTAGAATATGTTTATGTGTGGCCATCAAGCATTAGCATAAATGAATGAATCACACCAGAGCTGTGCTTCGGCGCAACCAGCACAAATTAACTTAACGCATTTGCATAATGACTATGAATACCACCTAGTTTCATGACCTAGATTATAAAATATTAAATGTTAAATTATAATGATTAAAATTATTATATTTTTAACACCAACTTGAATCTGCATAAGTAAAAAGCACTTTATTAATTTAGTGCTGTGTTGATGTAGCTCTCTAGCTGTAGTTTCCACAACAGGGATACTGTATTGCCATAGTCCATGAAGATTACTAACAAACCCTTTCCCTTCTGCAATAACTTCCTTTCAGAAGAAAAACAAAATAATGCAAATGAGTGAACTAAAGCTTTTGCAACAGAAAGGACTCCTAAAATAGTTTCATGACATTTTGGAATGGATGACCTCAGAATGGAATATATTTTATACTTCCCACAATGCTACAATTTATATCAAATGCATTTGCCTTCACTCATAACTCATTGCACCTGGGTAGTTATAAAACACTTTAAATGCTAAATCATTTTTCCCAGATCACGATCAAAAGACTTCTCAAATAATAGGAAAAAATATGTAGTTAACAATAACAAATAAGCAGGCATTTTTTCCATGTATAGTTAAATATACTGTGTTCCTTGTTTGTATTTTAACTACCTTCAAATTGAGATTTGAGAGAAAAATGGAAGATTACAAGAAAATGCATTCCACGTCTCATGCACACTGAATACAACTTAAAATTAATGAGATTAAAATAGCTGAATCATACTCTACTAGTCACACAGAATTGCTTGTTGATCTATTAAAAGTATAAATAGGGCCAAATGAAAACAATAAAACTTGATATAATTCTGCTGCACATACAAAATAGGGTGTTACAATACTGATTTCATTAAACTAAGTATGACCTGAAGACACAGAATGCTGACTGGGGGTCTAATAGCATAAATAACTTGAACTGTTTGGATAAAGGAGAGCTGGCCTCTGCCAAAATAAACATGAATAAAAGATATTGTCTCAATAAAACATTCTAAGTCAATCCCAAAGACCAAGGTACTATGGACAGTTAACAACTGTTTGCCCCTTGATAGTTTAATACTATCAGGCCTAGTCAGACTTTGATAAGAAGCGCCTCTTTAAGAATCATTAATTTCTATGAAAATTTAAACAGCTGTCACTTGTGAAACTCTTCAGGTGCACATGTGGGAAAGATTAGTCTATGTTTATAAGCCAATCTGCTCATTAACCGCTTGGTCATGTGGAACCTCCTTTGCAGAACTGTGAGTCAGGCCTATGAATCTCCCAGAGCTAATTGGAGGCAGCTATGAATTACATGAATGAGTTGTTGACAACAGGGATTGTGAGGCCTTATTAATATCAGCTGGCCCTGCTATAATGTTTTAGTGATTCATACAGAGGCCCAGTATTACCCTAATTCTAAAGAGGGTTGCAGCAGGTTTCCCTATGTTGTTTGATAGTTATAGAATATCTGTTACCAAAATGAACAGTTCTTTTAATAGCAGAAAGGTATTCAGAAGACTGACAGAAGACTGTAACCTGAGAAAAAAAATGACTGACTTATCCGACTTTCATTTTTTTTGGCAGCTTAAAAGTTTGAAGTATAAACTGTTAAAAAAAAAAAAGAAAATCAATGAAAAAAAGTGTTTTATTGTAAGATGCAAGTAAAGCACATTTCTGAAGTCCAGAGAATAATGGTTAAGTAGAAAGATTTTTAAAATAACAATAAAAACCTGAAACATTTAAAGGCAACAACATTTAATTTGTTCATGTGAGAGTGAGTGCACATTTGTGTGCATGCCTTTATGTTAATTGTCTATGTGCTTGTCCTTGTGCATGTGTGCGCACGCGCGTGTGTGTGTGTGTGTGTGTGCGCACGTGCATGTGTGTGTGTGTGTGTGTGTGTGTGTGTGTGTGTGTGTGTGTGTCTCTATATAGACAATATAACCTACAACCAAAGGACTGCGTTTTTTTCAGCCTTAAGGGTAGTCCACACTTTCCTTGAGGAAGGGCAAAATAAAAAAGGGAAACTAATTGTACAGGAATGACTACTCTTGATATCACTATATGAATTATTCTTGATATCAATATACAAATTATTATAACAGACAATTGTCAAAACTTATGAAACATCTCTATCAAAGATCACTTTGCATTATTACTAAAAACAATAAAACAGGATTCAAGCTGGTATTACTTGCTTAAATCACAATTTATTAATATCTCTTGCTTTAAATTAATAAACTGTGGTTTAAACAAACAATACCACCTGTTTTCTTATTTTTAATAAGAATGCAAACTGATCATTAACATGGATCTTAAATAAGAAGTTATGACAACGCTCTGTTATAATCATTCGTATAGTGATATCAAAAATAATCATTTTTGTACAACTAGTTTTCCCTATGTTATTGTGTGTGTGTGTGTGTGTGTGTGTGTGTGTGTGTGTGTGTGTGTGTGTGTGTGTGTATGTGTGTGTTATATATATACATACACATGCATACATATACACACAACACCAAAACAGATCTTAAAGGCAATACTAAATTAATTGACTGTTTTTGTTTTTCTTTGTTATATTTTTTGTTTTGTTTAGTAATTGTGTTTGGTTCTACCACACAGTCTATCAGTTTATTATTGTCTTCAAGTGCTGGAGTTTTGGTGCTGTATGTCAGAGTTTTCTCCATGCACTAAATTGGACTAATCTGCAATCCTGCTGAACTTTTCTGGCATGCGTGTTTATGCATCCCGTTCAGAAGATCAACTCAACAGAAAGTTGATCTTCATATGGTCAAGACCTTATGATCGACTTTCCAAAACGTCAAAGCTTTTGAATGGAGATTGCTGTACATTGGGGATCAGGGAACTTCTTTTCTCCACTGTAGTACAGTCCCAGAGTTGGTATATGTGTATATATATATATATATATATATATATATATATATATATATATATATATATATATATATATATATATATATAAAATATAAAGGGGTGCAGGATGGTGCATGGGGGGCTTGCCCCCCCTGCAAAAAACTTAGATTTTTGTTGTTTTCTCTTATTCACCTTTTCAGAAAGTTGATTATATGGTCACAACCATATGAAGTTTGACTTTCCGTTGAGTTGAACTTCTGAATGGATATATATGTATGTATATATATATATATATATATATATATATATATATATGGGTCTACTTCTACATTTTGAACTTTTAAAACGTCAACATTCTTATGGTCGAGACCATAAGATCAAAGTTCTGAAACTTTGAACCATTTAAATGGAGATTGCCGTACAGAACTGAATGATAAATTTACCATTTTCCTCGCTGTAGTGTGATTTCGGAGTTGGTATATTTAATTAGTAT